>NW_026562408.1:5550000-6150000 GCF_027474105.1 Poeciliopsis prolifica
CTACATATGAATTGGACCTGATTTAGAATTATATCAATGCATTAATTGGAATAAATTGTTAAAGTTGAAAGAAATAAATTTCTCAGCAGCTAACATGATGATGATGAGGTGTTCTGGGGATGTACCACCAGGAGGAGACCCAGAGGAAGACCCAGGGCAAGTTGGAGGGACTATGTTTCCTGGCTGGCCTGGGAACGCCTCGGGATTCCCCCGGGAGTCTTAGATAGACTAAAATAACTTAGATCTGGACTCTCATGAGAAAAGCAAAAACAGTAGCTGTCTCTTTTCCTTTTAATTACCATTTATGTGCAATGATGACCAGCTAACTGTTGGGAAATTATCTACACCAGCAATTTTTGTTAGTGTTGTGAGCAGAGCCTGACTAAGACTGAATGGGGCTCTAAGCAGAATTTTATTTCATTTCATCAACCAATAACCCTCACAGAATCAGTCATATGCAGCTTAAATGATCCAAACTTGATTGTTTGTGTATTGCACTTGAAGCACTAAATTTTGTGGTAAACTGGATTCAATTGAATTACTCACAGAATGAGTTTTAAATTAAATAATGAGTAAGTAAATTATAAAGACATTTTTTTAGGCATGACTGTAAAACTATAATGACCAAGACATTAATATTTGCCTTTATATGATCACTTCAAGTACATTCATCAGTTATTTCAAATACTAAATAAATCAGATTTTTAAGTTAATTTGAACCTTTTGCTATTAATAATCCTTGAAATGTAAATGTCGCCTCTTTTTTATAAGCTTGAACAGTTGCATCATTATGCATGCATTGGCTATATTAACGCAAACCGTTGTTGCATTTAAGCAGTATTTTAGGTTGCTAAAATAATTGTTTTTTCATCTGAGGTTTGAAAGGTAATTAGGTTATTTTTGGCCTAATGAGAGTTGGTTGCTGAGAATCATCCTGGTTAAGAAGCTAATAAAAAACTTCACAATGGAGCTAAAATATGAGTTGCTCAACATTAATGCACTCCTATCCACATGTAATCTCCACTCCCTTGACCTGCAGGGTTTCCTTTACACCCATTAGCCATTGTTTGCTCTTCTTTTCCCACCTCTTTCCATACCATAGTGTGCACCCTGCAGTGAAATGCATTTTATAAGTGGTGTGTTTCTGGACATGTCAGCCTTTTTACATTTAAAATGCAGTTTTAAAGAATGATCACCCTTCTATCTGCTTTTTGTTGTTATTGTTTTTGTGTTTTTTTCGGCAAATTTAAATGTTTCCGATCATCATAGCACATTTTAACATTAGACAATGGTAACAAAGGAAGTGTGAAATGCAGTTTTTATATGTTGATTCCATTAGTTTAGAAAAATAACAATCTAAACCAGTGCAGTTTTGTGTGACTAGTTACTGCACTCTTACTACACTATTAATTAACCAGAAGCAACTAACTTATACTAGCTACAAACAACCTGGTTACTACAAGCCTCTAGAATCAAGGGTTCACCTAAACAGCTACTTTGCTGATTTCGGTCTTAAATGACTTTCAGTAATTGATGAAACCAGAAATTCTTCTTTCTTCCAGATAATCCAGAAGAAAAATATCTGATCATCAGTTTGTGACTTTAAGCTCAAGTAAAATTGTGACATGCAGGAAGACAAAATTCAAATGTGACCTGCAAGTTCACAGCAACAGCTTTCTTCTGTTGTTGGAAATATTGACAGAAGGACTTTCGCTGACTGGGTAGCCAATCAGTTTGTGGATTGGACTAAATTTGCACTTGACCCATTTTCACCTCGGCCAACTTCTCTGTAGGAACCACAAAAACAATCCTCACTGCCTACTGCAGAACTATTGACACACACATGCTGACACTGTTGATTCACTCCTGTGTGCAGATTCTGTGGGTTTGCACTGTCAACTTACTTTGATGACATTAGGGAAGTTAGAGCTTAACTCAACTTTTGGGTTGGAAAACCTAAATTAATGATTTCTTTTCCAAATTGGAGAACATTAATCTCTTTACGCTTTTAAGTGATTCCTCATCCAAGAGTTACATTTTGACTTAGTTTGCCTTATTTCTTTTCTTATCTGAATTTGATGAATGAAAATTGTTTTTTGTGAATTACAGGGTGCAACTTTCATCTTGTAAAAGTATTCATAGCCTACTTAATTTTTCATGTCATGTCCACATACTAAATGTATTTATTTACATGTTTATAGTACTTCATCTTAAAATAGGTGGAAAATCAGCTTTTCTATCTATAGTATTTTAAGAAAAACAGAACACCTGGAAAATGTGGTAATTGCTCTTAAATAACATTTTGTTTGAGATTACCCTTTAGTAAACTCGATTCATCTTTCCATCAGCTCAAACCAGCTTTTATTTACTTGAATTTAAAAAAAAACAGACAAAAATAAATTCCAAAACATTCCCACTGCAAGATGCTGCCACTACCATGTTTCACTATGGGGATGGTGTGATTGAGGTGACACTGGCATGTATTGTTTTGACTGATTTTTTTATGGATACTCGGTTGGATTAAAGAAGCTGCATAGAGATGCTTGTCTCACTTTTAATATTGAAAACCAAGTCATTTTCATTTCCCTCCGGAATCACAAATAGTTGATATTTGTACTTTCCAAGTCCATGTTTGTCTCTTATTGACTAAGGATAATTTTCTATGGGCTTTTATTTTTGCACTTGCAGAATTCAAGATGATATTTTTAAGACATGACACCATGTAGGGATTATGTATGTTTGAGTCTTAATGTTGCATGCTCTGAGCTGCTTGGCCTGAATCTCTAAGGGCTGCTAAAAATAGAAGATGAGGAGTAGACAGAAAGTGGCTGGATGGAGAAAAGAAAAAAAAATGAGCTGGAGGAGGAACGAGTGTACATGTTAGCAGACTAGGCACGGTGATTTAAGGACATTTTCAGTGAGAAAGGGGGAGCTGAAGCAGAAGCATTTGTCACAGCCTTTGGTCACATGATCTGTTAAATCATTGATTAGTGTTGAACTCACTAACCCAGCTTCTGTGTGCAGAAGCAGATATTGACTTCTTACTGCTATTCTGTCACTGTAAAGGAGAGCATCTGCAATAGACAGTTCTGGAAAATAAAGTCATGAGAAAACATTAGAACAATTCGCAATAAAAACAGTAAAAAAAACTATTTTAAATTTCCAGTGAAATGGTTTAAAAATCTATATCGGGTGAGGAGTATCTTAGGACAGCCCTACCTTTACAGAAGTTACAACATTAATTTACATCAGGGAGTTTAATGTACCAAAAGCAGTCTACATTCAAAACAGCTGCCAACAACAAGCCCACTTCTGGCCACCCAAAGATGTTCACCATGAAAGCACAGGGTAAAATGCTAAAAACATTTCCAAAAACCCTAAAAAGTCATCACAAGAAATAGCAGGCTTTGAGAACTGTTAAAAATACATGTCTGAACAATCAAACTTACCTTTCCTTACCTTACCTATCTGAGGTGCACAAAGAAATGTTTTATTCAGAGATAACATAGAAAAAGATAATGAGTCCTGGAGTAAAGCTCTTAAGCTCTTATTTTGACGCTAAACAGAGGACATGTTTGACATAAACCAAATAGAGCATTCCAGAAGACGTTTTTCAAGACTAATGTTCTGGTCATTGAATGTGGACATGTAAATGTTGTGTTTGTGAGATTCTTCAGCCGCTTGAGACAGGCCAGTAAAAATATCACTGAACACCTCCATGCAGTTTTGTGCTATATAGTTTTTCCTCAGCATGACCACATTGCTTATATGGCCGAGTTCCCTAACCTCAAATGACCTGCCTGGAAGTAAAGGGGCAGAAACTCTATGCTCCTTTTTTGCTCCGCCTCCTCATCCTCCTCCTTCTTCTTAAGTCCCAAAAAGACAACAGTGTTCTTCACTGCAGCAGTTGTTCATTCCTGTAACTGCAGCAAGATCTGATTGCTCCCAGAGCAACGAACGCCCATGCTTCGCTGTGTATTTGTTCAGAAAACCAGATCCCATCTCCGTCAATCGTTTTGTTTTGATTGGCTGCTTGACCACTGGAATGTGTTGGATGGGTGTTTTGATTGGCTGCTACATCGAGACGGACTTCCTGCAGGGCTCCTTCTCCCGGTCCAGACTAAAGATTGACCCCATGGACAAGCTTTGTATCATTACAGAGGAGAAATACAAAACTGACTGGCTTAGTCGAAGTCCAGTAGTTTTCCCACAGAAGAGTTCAGTTTCTTTTTCATTCCCACACTACTACTTGTTTTGTGAAGTCTTGGCCAATTGATTTTTTGATATGGGACCAAGTTAGTTTGAATAATTTTGTTCATTTGATAAATTGAATTGTAATATGAAAATTAATTTTTGAGTTGACCACGCTTATCTTTTTCTGATGCTAAAGTTTGTTTGATGATCTGAAAGGTGTGTGATAAAAAGCACAAACAAAAAAAAGGACCAAGTTTTGTATGGTTGTCAGAGTAAAGAGGAATGTATGCATGCATGTGTTATATTTAGGTAAATTCGTGTGATTTATTTTAATAGGAACAACAATATTTGCAAAACCAAATAAAGACATCAGTCTTACTACTCCTAATAAAACGCTAAAACAATTGAGATGCTTTCAGGTGTTGCTAAATCTTCTAATGATCGATTGTGTAGCTTCTCTCCGTCTGCTTCTGTACTCCTGTGTGTTGGTGGTCTTGTCAGTTGACTCTGCCTTTTGTCCCTTCTGAGCTCCCCAGATCCTCCACCCTTCGGTCACTCACTCATCGTCTTTCATTGCTAGTTTTTCTTTTCTATTATTTTCTTTTTTTTTTTTATTGCATTTCTCATCTCAAAACACTTTCCCTCTCATCACTTCTGAGTATCAGAGTCAGACATGCATCTAGACCCAGACACAGAAGGGTAACATGTAAGAAGGTAAATCACCAGGCCGCTCAATCCTACTGTCATTGGATATAGCAAACCATGACTACACAGAGACTGAAAACATGAAATCTTTAGGTCTTCCATCAGCAACTGTCATGAGGTAAAATAAAATACAGTCAGCTAAGTTATTTCAAGGATAAAAATAATAGCTTGAGTGAAAATTTAGATCCCTACCTCAAGCAGAGGGCGCTACAAGCAAAGTGGTGTTTGGTATCGACATGACCTCAAGATTTTGCTGACTGCCAGACATGTCAAGCATGTTTCAACAGGCCAAAATGCAGAATCAAGTCCCTCCTCCCAGGGTCCACGCTGACCTGCAACTCAACACCACAAACAGGACATCCGACGGTGTCAGGCAGAAGGCAGCTGAGGAGCATCCTGGGCTGTTGTGATGGCTCTGTCTGGCATTCCTGGGATAACATGGGAAGAACTCAGGTCTTAGGAGGAAATTCCCAAACTCTCAACCTGTCAGAGGGGGTGAAAGTGCCTCAAAAAGAAACTGCTTAAGCACTTTTCCTTTAGGTTGTCAGACTGAACATGATGGGTATTTAAAGAGAAACTGACTTAGTTATGATAGGCAAAGTTTGATGTGCAGGTGCTCTTTTTAAGATGGAAAAGTTGTGCAGTCAATGGAAGAAATTTTCACCAAAATGTAAATAAGAACTTGTAATGAATCAATTTCCGGAACTTTACTAGATCTGTATGAGGCATTCTGATTCTGATTCTGAAAATGTATGAACTTCAGGTGAGAACTTATGGTTTGCCATTGTTCTGCTGAAACTTTGTTTCCTCGGATAAAGACAGTTTTTAGTTAGTATGTAGATATTTATTATTCTGCAATAATTCTGTGTTCAGTGGCCAAAAAAATTGTCATTGTTTTTAACCCAAACAAAATTTTGACCACTAATTTTAATCTTGTCTCCTCATTGTGATGATGAGGAGCCTGGAACCTCATAGTTCCAGAAGCCCTGCTGGAACAGAACATCACAACCACTGATTGCAGATGTATCATGTTTACATTAACTTTTTTCTTTGTTTTACTTAAAATATTTTGATAAAATGTAGTACACTAGCTGTTGCTGCCAGGCACTGCATTGAAATGGTCAGTTTACATTTTCGTGGCAGGGTTTCAGGCCATTCTCCAGTGAATATCTAATATCTGTGTTGTGGCTCTGTGACTGGGTGCAGTCAGTTGTGTGACTGAATGAGCACATAAACTCTGGCTTGTTCTGCCGACAAGCAGGACAGTTGCAACTTGTGTGCATGTAATGTGTGGTATGAATGAGTGTTATTACTACGTATCAAGCAGATTGAAAGGGATCCTTGTTTGGGTGAGTGGGTGGGTTTTTTTCTGCAGATCCTGTAGGTTTGGTGTGTGCGTGCGTGCGTGTGTGTGTGTGTGTTAGAGAGAGCGAGTCTTTGCACATGGGGAGGGGGGAAATCCGCCTCTCACATCTGGCTCAGTAGCTCACATGGAGAAGTTATGTTGAAACAGTGCAGCGCCTTCGCTCTATAAGCGACTGGATGTAGGGATGCGGGATCAGTGAGATTCTGGCTTTTTGGGGGCCAAAGAGACCTTTTCTGCTGGTGCAGGGAGGTGACGCAGCGCGGAGCTGAAGCCTGGACCAGGTGAACCGGTGACGGTCACTGCGGCAGGAGGAGCCGGGGCACGCTGTCCCAGCCGGAGCCGGAGTACAAGAGAACCGGAGAAATCTTATGCTGATCAACACTGATTTTAATCTGATTTTAGTCGGGGATTCATGGTAGTATCAATAATGCGTCGGGCTGCACCGCAATGACAACACAGCGAAAGTCTGTCAGTAAGCTACAGCTGCGGCGGTCGATCAGTGAGCAGCTGCGGGACTCCACGTCCAAGGCTTGGGATCTGCTGTGGAGGAATGTCCGGGAGAGGCGACTCGCAGGTCAGACATCCAAACATCCAAAATCACACACACTTAACATATAAATAAACTGCAATCTATACTACAAGGCAATCACGCGGAGGACTGCAGCTTCTTATGAAGATTTTTCTTTTGAAATGAATAACCTGACCATCTTAATTTGTGGAACATCCCGCTGTCTTGCCAGACCATTGAGATATGGTTAGTTTTCTTGAGCTTAATCTTATTTAGTCCTGCTAAGCCCACGGCAATTTGTAAAAATATCGACAGACGGGATGAAAGTTTATTTCCAGTCCATGCTGCATACAGCCTGGTGGCGTCATGCGCAGAGCGCTCCCTGATTATTTTGGGAAGGTCATTGTCAAATTTAGTGCTCTAAACAGCGCAGGCATGTGCTGTGGAAAGGAGTACAGCAGGGCTTTCAGATGCCGGTCGTTCATATTTTATTGGCTATCGATTTTTTTTAGACAATTTTGTTATTCTTAACGATTGTATTGGTGAGCTAGACCCATTTAGTATTTCGGGTTTCACAGCCGACAGAGTGGGTTGTAACATGAACGCAAATGCACCAAGTTTAGGAGGGTCAGTTTCCTCTGTGTTTACAGTGGCGAGCTGGAAGCGCACTCTGGATATAGGCTGTGCGTCAGAGAGGGTGGAAGAAGAAGGGAAAACGAGGAGGAGAGAGGGAGCTGCAGCTGTCCACTCGGTTTAATGCAATTACGGAGATGTGCGGCACTTAAACTGATTGAAGTAAAAATATTCCCACATTCAGGATCCATCAAGCCTCCACAGACCAAGTGGGCATAGCTGTCTCCCAAAGTATTATGAGGGCCTAAGCAGAATTTAATTTGGGTTGTCATTCCTTATTTGGTATATATTAAACCCCATAAACCTAGATGGTGAGAAGATGCCAGTTATATAGATGCAGTTGATCCCTTTTCCACAACAGACACCTCTGAGGGGTCACACTTGTCTGTAGAATTAATAACATTGTCAATGTTTCAATCCTGAAGTCCTCTCATCTATCTTCCATGTAAATAGAAACAAACAATTGGAACTGTTTTCTCTAAAAGTGTGAAACAGCGATCTAGTCAACATGATGACGTTTAAATCTTTTTCCCCTGATAACCACAGTAAAGATTCACCCTTCATTAGCACAAACTGTTTCAGGATTTAATGTTAGCACTGTTGCTAAACTGGCAGAGTTATCAGGATGCAGACTTGAATTAGCGCTCCAACACATAAACACATACAATTTTCCTACCACAAATCCAGTTCAAAACTTTGCCTAAGTTCACAATAAAACCCAGACAAATTAATTAATTTTACCTTTCTCAGATGGACACCACAAACAAATAAAACAATTGTCTGGCTCAACATTCTCTGTAAATGTCTCTTCAAATGATGAGGTTGAATTTGTTAAACATTACATTTCCCAAATTTATTTGCTAAACAAAGTTACTTTTTGCGGTATTGGACACCAAATTAATTTTAAGACAGCACCTGGTAAACTTGCCACCCTGTAATCACCTTCCACTCATTTTAATTTTCATTCCTTCATCTTTTTCTTTAAACTAGAACTCAAAGGTTCCCTTGAGCTTCACTGCTCCTCCCTCAGACTGCTGCTGAACCCATCAGCTCAGAGGCACACAGTCCACATCTGTCTGGATCAGATTTAAAAATGGGAATTCAGGCATCTGGCTGCACAGCTATGATGGTATTTGACAATGCCTTTTCCACTCTGCTATAGTCAGTCAGGGGAGGTAGGATATCCAGGTTAGTCAAATAGTTTCAATATGGGAAAAAAACTGAATGGATAAATCGTCTCACAATATACTTAAAATGATGTACCTGGAGTGACATTAAAAGAAAAAGTACAAAAAAATTGTACTCAAAAAATTACAGAGTAATAAAAACAGGTTGTGATGTTGAAATAAGAAGTAAAAAGTAAACTGAGACACACACAAAAATGGGGCAGACAAAAAAAAAAACAGAATGAGGTTTTGAGTGCATGGTGGGATTTAGTTGTAATTCTACAGATCTGTTGGATTAGGGAAACTGGGTGTCTCCCCCTACATATGGGATTTGGGGGGTTTAATTCCACATTTGTGAATGCTTAAGTGAATGTGTGTGTGTTAGTTTGTTAGAAAGCATAGATATACTGAAGGGGATTTACACAAGCAAACAGCTTTATCATTAATCATCTCCACCCCCAGCTCATGGATTGCTCCTCTGGCTACTGTAGGCCTGTCTGGATGTAAAATCCAGTGAATGCACACCAGCAAACCACATGAATACTTTCGTTTTGGTCTGTGAAGCTTTCTGCCACTTGACTTCCTGTCATCAGGTTGATTTTTAAAGACGCAGAACCACATGTGTTGATGGGGGTGATGAGATGTGTTCATTGTTGTCTGACTTCCTGGTGCTGCGAGGCAGGCAGTTTACAGAACTCTGTGTTTTTGTTTATATTTTGCTTTTAAATAAAGAGTTTGAACTTTATTTTTGGCTTTTTGTTGACTACTTTTGTCTCCTTGTCAGTTTAATGTATATATGCTATTGTTTTTGCTAATTGACAGCTTTTTAATTAATTCTACATGGAAACATGAATTATTATGAACTTTTCTTCAATTTCTTGTTTTATCAGACTACAACATTAAAGAATTATGGATTGCCAAGGATATTTTGATATATAGTTCCCTTCATACCTTCTGGTATTTTTGGAAACAGACCCATAGCAAAACATCTTTCAGTGTAATTCACAGTTAATGGCATAAAGTAGACACCATTTAATGGCCGTCATGGAGACTTGGTGACCCAAAGATTTTGCTCTTTGTTCCAAACGATGAACTTTACAGTTTTCTAAAATAATATTACTAAGCTACTATCACCTTTTTTCGATGACTTAGTCTGTTTTTTTTATTTTGACTTGTTCAAACTTCCTTTTCAAACAGAAGTAATTTTGTGTGTCACTACTGTAACAGAGCAGTTATACTCTGAATCAGAGCAGAAGATTTTTCTTTGAGTTTCCAAAAGTCTTCCTGAATTATGACTTGGAAATTAACCATTGTTCCTCCTTTGCAGTATAAATCAAAGTTTTCCTGTATTTCCTCCAGATGGCAGTGTGATCAAATCAAGTCTCAAATATTGTTCTGTACAACTTTTTCTCACTTTGTGAATCAGATTATTCTGCGTTTAAGTAGAATTTATGATTCAGATAAACTCTGCAAAAACTTTTTGCTGTTATTTTTTTGCTAGATATTCTATATATTAGTAGAGACCATCCATTTATAGATGAGTTTTTCTAAGTGTGGCATTAGCTTGACGTTGTAGATGCAGAGAACATTTCTGAATGGCATTAAAAGTCCCACTCCGCTGTAGAAACAATAGCTTTGCTCCTTCCATACGTACATTCCTCTGAACCCTCTCTCTCACACCCACATATTCTCTATTGTTCCCTTCCTTCCTTGTTTCACATTGGGATGTTGGGATCATATATTTTTCCTCTTCTACATCCCTCCAATCACAGTCATGCACATATGCCTGGGGCATGTACCAAATAGTTTCTCTGGCAGAACTTCAGGAAGCCGCAAAGAATTCCCCCTTCGGCTGCTGGTCACATGATTGAAGGAAACAGCTTGTGGATGTAACTGTTTGTGACTTTGTTCTCCTCCCTGTATCAGTCGGGCAGCTTGCGTGTGGGTGGAGAGAACAAGGACGGTCGCCTGAGTCAGGTGGTACCATGAAGTTTGTTGAAGAGGGAGGAGGAGGAAGAGGAGGGAATGTGCCTTCCAGTGAAGACATGTTAGAGGGAGGAATTCTTAAGAAATGCTCCCATAATAAGTCATCAGCGCAGGAGAGAGGAAGACTTGCATTAATATGGATGATGTTGATGCGACAGTAGTTAGGACAGAGTAAAGGTGAAGGAAAGGCAGAAACCTCAGGAAGCAATATGGATCCTGCAGACAGCACAGAAAATACAAAAGGGGAGGATGCTGCTGGACAAAATGCGTACCCTGTGGGCTTAGCCTTTGCTGACAGAGTGGACAACATGATGGCCGAGGCAGAGTGTGCTGACCCGATATATGACAGGAGTGGAAAATTGGAAAACACTATTGACAAGATGGATCAGAATGCCCAAAGCGGCAGCAACGACGGTGGAAGTGACAGCGACAGCACCAGTGAGGGAACCTGTCTGGAGGCCATGACACCTGACGGTCAGGACTACTACCTGAGGCTGGGGAACACGCCTCGAAGGCGCTCCGCCCTCCGCCTGTCACGCATCATCGCCCGACAGCAGCTTCTGCACAGGCTGGCACAAGGTAGTCAGAGAAAGTGATGTGAAGAAGTCCTAGTAAATGCTTTAATGGTCGATTTGAGTTTGAAGAACCAGGATTAAAGGGACACAGTTTTTATTTTTAATCAGCTGAGAAAGAGACAGATGCGGCTTTAAACAATGTAAGCTTTGATCAGTACTTCAAACATCGGAAGGAAGCTTCTGATTGCAGCCTCTTCATGTCAGATTGTGTCTTCCTTGTTTAAGATTTTTCCCCCATATTTGACTTATGCCGTAGCAATTTGCAACACATCAAAAATTTATTGCTGTAGCAACCTGGTACTTTACAACTTCAAGCTTAACTTTTAAGAACTCCTTTGGATTGTAATCAGCTCAGACCTGACTGAACGTACAAAGTCATTTCTGCACCAAATATGTTTTTCAAGAATCTGAAAAGAAGTCTAAAGGAATCACAAAGGCTTTCAGTGTTATTGTTTTGTCTGTGTTCCGCCTACCTAACTGGTCACTTCCTTTACTTCCTGTCACATGACCCATGTTTGCCAATATATAAACACAAAATTTAACAAAACAATGGTGACAGCTCTTTCCCTGCTTAGCTTCTGTTTTTTAAAGAAGGAATTACATTTTCAGTCCTCCCAGCTTTATTATGTGTCATATCCGTTCCTTTTTGATGATGAATGAGCCTAGTGCTACATGTCAGAAGGAGAAATATGTCAAGAATGTCGATAGAGAAGCATGTTTCAACTTGTGCAGAGTGATTATATGACCTTGTTAGCTTTCCACTACCTCCTTTTAGCACTGCTTACACCCATTTTGACCTTAACCTTCTTAATATCAATGAATAAATGATCAATTAGCAGAGTATCTATGAGACTGGAACTTCTTTTAAATGAAAGATCAGAATCCCTAAAAACCTGACAATGCTATGAAGACAGAGATGAAAGCAGATATTTCATCTCTGGAAAATTTGACTAAATAAACACAACAGTTTTTTATTCACTCTGTCACATTGTCAGAGAAAAAGGCCAGAAAAAGTCAGCTTCGATTACCCAAATTATTTCGGTTAGCTAAATTCCAGAATAATGAAAGAAGGAATTTTAAAATGTTCTTAAAATTCATACAATTACGCACATTTAATTTGTATTTTTCAGATGTAGTTTTTTTGGGTGTCCTTTTTACAAGCTTAGCACAATAATTTTCTCTAATTTCATTTCATTCATCCTGACAGTAACAAGGTCAGGGTTTTAAAGATGCCTTTTCATACACACTTTTAGATTTGTTGCCATTTTTTTTGTATGAACTTAGATCAGGGCTTTTGTTGTCCAGTCCAAGTGTTGACTTTGTTGAACCACTTTGTTGCTTAAATGGTTTCATAGGCCTACTGCCATTGTCAATTTGGAAACAAATCAAATCAAATTTTATTTGTATAGCACAGGTATGCTCGGTACGTCAATCTCTGGAAGATTTTGAGTCGATCTGGGCAGTAGGTGACCAACTGAAAGCCGCTTTGAGGCCGAGATCAGCAGGTCTCTTGCTGAGGCTTATCAAAAATATTCACTAAGATCCAAAACATTTGTGACTTTATTAAAGACTAGAAAAAAAGAACTCGACAAAACGTGTTAAAATTAACGACCCATTAAAAAATAATAATCGCAGTAATTAATTCAGCGAGGTGTTGTGCAATTCTGTGCATTTTATTTCCTTTAAAAAAAGGCAACAAAAAGGTAGACTCAGGCAATTGCCACGGCAATGGGTGTGCTGTGCTGACAGATTGGAGTGGTTTTGACTCGTTCGGCTGTTCGGGGTTATTTTGCCTTTGCTGTAATTTTACCATTACAGCCGCTGTAATTTCTGAGCGTTGAATAAACGACAAAATTGGATTAATTACCTTGGTTGTTTGCGAGTACACGTCATTCACAACAAACACCAAATAGGACAAATATATTTAATGGAGTATTTAACAAACAAATGGCTCCTACAGCGAAAATTATGTGAAATTAAATTAATTGTCCAATATAAAAAAATAGTTTGGTGTCTTGCCTTGAGCATAGAGTCTGAGAAGAGCTTTCCTGGCTTTTCCTCTATCAAACATGTTGCTAATTATTTTCATCTTTTATTTAGTGGAAATATTGATATTGATGAGACTTTCTCCAAAATGACAACTGTATAGAATGTTGAATTATTGGAAGATTGGAACATTTCAATGGATGAGGTCATTTCACCTTTTCATAACTTTGTGGAGTTAGTCGATTCATACCACATGTTTTCAAGAGCGAAGAACCACTGGGATCTTTTTTAACTGCCGACAATTTAAAGCAATTTTCTATGTTCTACAAATAGTCTGCTGCAAGGAGATTTTATGACTTCAGTAAATATCTACCATCAGGAATCATGACTTCTCAAGAATCAACTGTTTAAAATAGGGATCAGAACCAAAATAAATGGAAAAAGGCGTAAAACACTTCTTTTCGAATGTGCAGTCAAAGTCAGATCTATTCAACCTTCAGGATGATTTAAAGTACAATGTAAATTTGTAGAACAGTTAGAACTCAGTGGAATTGGGGAGGTGCAGCGATTTGTGTTGTGTTTAAGAGTTTAATGTTGTTTAAGATATGAGCTGTTTGAGACTCTAAAAGTTCTGATTTTTGGTGGTTTGCTTTCTCTAATTTCTGCCCTCTTCCTGACAATGCAACAACAAGGCTCCTGAATTTGGCAGCTAGAAATCATCATCTCATCGCTGTTGGTTCATTTATGTGCTTTCTGATAAACATTAGATAGAAATATTTTTGGGTCTGGTGTTTAATTGAAAGTTTAAACTGTTTCACAGCTTTATACACATTAAGTTCTCCTTTTGTTCGTTTGTTGATTGTTTCTCCTAGCAGTTCCTGAATTTTAGTGATTGTCCTGCTTTTGAGCAACAGCATCAACCTAAACTTAACGTTATAACTCCATTGTTTCTATTTTCATACACGATTGAAAAAAGACAGGCTATAAGAGCATTTCTGTGCAGCCAAAGTTCAATTGGGGATTGAATAGATGCACAAGATGTGACAGGTACAAACAAATCTTTTTATCCAACCCTGCCCTGAGGACATGGATAGTCAGACTGAATATGAATACAATGCTGGAACACCTTTCTTTGACACCCTCTGCTGGACAAAAGGTTGCATCACCAACCACTGAGCCTGATGACCTTCAGCTGCCTTTTCTTTTGTGCCCTCATTTAAATTCAGGCAGCGAATAGCCACTGTAGCGCCGGTTCTCCTAATTATTTTGGCCAACCAATGTTTTACCATTTTTCTGATGTTGTGTGTGTGTGTCTGTGTTTTTGTCTGTGGTCCATCCCTGTGCATGATGAGGCTCTATGTCTCAACCTGCACTGATTTCATGCCAGTATTGATTCTGTTTTACAGTGCATTCCTGAGGGCAGGACATCATAGCAGATGTAGCTCACGAGACAGGACAGGCATATTCCATTTTATCCCTCCCCCCTCCCGCTCTTCCTGTATCATCAAGCCTCCACTGTCTTCTTCAATCCTTTTTTTTGACCTTTAGACATGAAGGACTAAGTACTTTAGCTTATGTGGGAATATGGCTGCTCTCCAGACTGCCTGTGTTTGTAGTCTTTGACTGTTAAGCCTCCTTTGTCAGTTACTGGTGACGGTGTTACTAGAAGGGCTCGTCCTGATAAACATATTGAATAATGCACATATCATTTTGTAAACAGTAGCAAAATATTTTGCAGTTTGCTGTGCTCTGAAAATGTCAGCTTAGCTCAGGAACTTCCTGCTACAACCGTTGTTTTTAGTTCACATGTTGCCCTGGCTTCATGGGAAATTAGAAGCAGGAAATGATGTCATCCAAGCCTCTTAAGAGTCTCTGGGATCTAGAGACCCTGTAGTAGGTGGAGATATCGCAGAAGAAAATTGTTAGTGTTAGTGGAAAAAGGCAGGAAATAAAAAGCAGAGGAATTGACTATTCTTATGAGGACATTGGGCTGCTTTTGTTCAGTCTTTTATGTAATACCTCTGGCACCCTCATCATAAAAAGAATTACCTTTCACCCTCTTTACTCCACACTTGGATACTCACAAACTCACATTCGTTTACCATCCAACAGCCCTGTTGGCTGTGATTCTGGTCCTCAGCAGGACTGCAGTGACATGAAAAAGATTTGGGGGGACACACTGCGAGCGCCTCGGATTAGCTCCGTCTGCCTGTGTGCACTGTTGTGTTTTACAGCCAACACCAAACATGTTTGTGTACTAATTAATCTCTTGATTAAATTCTGCACAGATGAATAGTGGGGCTTTGTTCCCACACTGACGGGAGCCTAGGCTTTTGTTTTTTGGTCTGAACGTGAAAGCACAGTTGGCAATTACACATGCCCCAACACTGTGATGAAGTGCTTTTTAAATATTAGCGTGGTGATAATATGCCTTTTTTTTTTTGTGATATTTTAGATGCAACTCTGTACTGAGCGTAATTCGGAATTATTTGCAGAAGGAGCTTTGTGAGGCATAAACTCATACTGGGATACAAAATGTAAATATAAAAAAGTTATGACTTAAATTTAGAGTTTCATGTGTCTACAAAATGTAAAAAGGCTATATACAGATGTGGTGGAATTATTTCTCCCGAATCTTGTGAATGTGATTTAATTTACGTTTTCATAAAGATTTCATTACCGTGAGATTAATAAAATCTTTATGGGAAATGCAGTTTTATCTGAAAACTTTGATTCATGATCCATGATGTGAGTATTACCAAAGTAACTTTTGTCAACATTATTAGAGCATATTAAGCAGTATGAGTCACTGACTTTGTTTAGACCGCTTGTGGCAAGTCATAAATGTAAAACTTCAAAAAAAATTGTTTTTGAATTTTTTTGTGGGTTACCAAAACAAACTTGAGAAAAAATTGCTCACACATCTGTAACCCATTTCAAAGGAGTTCGTGCCAAGAGTTTATGAGTTTTTGAATCTTTTTAAAATTCTGTGGAAAAAGTTGAGGATTTCCTGCCATCTGTCCTTGTTTTGCCTCTCACTGTAGATTTGGGATTTTAACCTGATTTTAACTTTTTTAAAAAGTCAACCAATCTGACAGTGAGTAAATAAACAACTGGTGTGGCATGTCGTCGTCCCTTCAGTTTTCTCATAACATCCGTTCATCTCGGCTCCCCACCCCAGCCATCCGACTGTCTCATCCCTGTTTTTGCATTCTCTGACTCACTGAGGGCAACATCTGTGCTGTTTTAGATTTACATGCCAGTGAGTCCAATCTGCTGCATGTGTCAGAGTGGATTCTCGCTCCCATTGTGTGGGTGAAGCATCACAAAGAAACCAAGGTCAAAGTCTCCTTGTTGTCCAGTATGCTGGTGGGCTTGGCTGACATGTGAAGTAGGCATCCAGTAACTGATGGTCTGCAACCTTGAGGGGTGCAGCCTATGTGAACGTCAGCTGAAATGAGTCATTTCCTGCATGGATACAAAGAAGATGTGGACTTTCTTCAAGGAGCTTGAGTGGGAGAGAGGGGATTGGGATGTTCCTGTCGATGGATGAAAGAAAGTGTGCGAAGGATTGTTTTTGTTTTACAGAAAGAGGGAGAAAAGAGAAAAGATGAGGGGTACCACAAGAGGGAAAAATATAGTTTGGTCGTGACAGTAAAGGTTAAAAAGGAGTTTTCGCTATGTGAATAAAAGGGAAGAAAGAAAGAGCTAGATGACTTGCAGAAATTATTTCTGAAACATAAGTGAAAAGAAGAAGGAAGAGGTCAGAGAAGCGTATAAATAGAGAGATATTGTATGTGCCGTCCAACGCAGATGAAAGTTTGAGAGAGGAGGTTGAGTAGAAAATTAGAGGGAAGGGAAAACCTGCATGGAGCAGCCTGAAGAAACGGAGGCAGAGCTGTAAACACATGGGTTGGAAAGCCAAGGAGGAAGAAAACACTGAACTGTCGCCGCTGTTTGATGGAAAGCTGCACAACACAGCAGATAGATGTTTCCTCGCATGGAGATGAAACTTCAGCTGGAACAAAGAAAACATAGGAGCTTGTCATTCCCCTCAAGATGAAGTCTTCCAGTAAGTCTTGATTGGAAAATAGAGTTGAGCCTCATTGGATATTTGATTTTTCTCTACTTTCAGAGAGCTACAATAAGCTGCAATATTTTGTCCCCACCTTTACTTCGCATGTGATTTAGAGAGAAGAGTTATTCAAAGAATGTTGGAAGAGGGATGTAATTGCTAGATTGTGGCGACAGTGTCATTTCCTCTGACCGTTCTCATCTCTGATGGTGAGGGACGGAGCCTTTTTATTGCTCCGCTGAACTTTGCCAACACCTCCAAAGTCTAGTGAGTGAAGAAAGTGAGAATGAATGAGTGGGAACTTGACGGAGAAACAAGTTATTTATAGTAGTCAACTTTGTTTGGACAAATACAAACTTTATTTTCTCCACATATTTGTCCTCAGACAGCCTCTACAGTCTGTGCTGGTACTCATTCACATTCATATTCTTTCCAATCCCATGCATTAAGGTGCTGTAAGCATTCTTACAAACAATGCCTGTTGTTGGAAATGTATTTGATTCTTGGCACAAGCTTCTTTTGGTTTTCTTTGTCAGCACAAGGAGCGGCTTTAATAAGTGTCTGCTCATAAAGAAAACGTATGTAAACACACCCAGATTTCTCTGCTCCCAGTTAAGCAGTGTGTGTGATACATATGCCAGCGGAAAAAGCAGTAAAACAAAAGCCTGTAAAAAGTTTCATGCTTGCTAGGCACCCTATGTCTGCTTTGGTGCAATGTGTTATGCCTGGTACATTTATCTGAAAACAGCCAAAGGAAATATGCATAAGTTACATTGATAAAGTGAAATTGTGCTACCAGCACACTTAAGAAAATGCTTGTCTTTTTACTGGCAGATTTCCAGTTTTCCCAGTCTCATCGTTCCATTAATTTCCCAAAGGAAAAAAAAAGCATCTTAGAAATGTTCTTTCCTTTAGTAAAAGCATAATTTCCAAGAAGGATATCACGCATAAATACAGTGCAACGTCTTTGACTTGATTTATGTCGTTTAGTCATACAGTGTCTAGTAAAAGCATTTACATTCCTTGAACTTTGTCATATGTTCTCCAACCAGCTGCCCTTAGAAGTCACACAATTAGCAAACAGCGTTTCTGCATGGGTAGTTTTTTTCTCACGTGTACCAAAATGGTGTTTTGGTCAGAATAGATAAAAAAAAAAAAAATTACTCAATTACCTTTTGACTAATTTGTAAAACTCTGTGTGAATTCTAACACTGTGTTTCAGGGCGAAGAGACCAGCCACACTGTGAAGCACGGTGGTGGTAGTATCATGGTATTCTTCAATCAGAAAAAAATTGGTGGGAAGGCCGATGTTCATAGAAAGTTTCCATCCAATCTGTCTGATCTTGAATTAGTAGAATCAACAAAAATAGTCCTCTCTGGATGTAAAAAGCTGGTAGAGGCAAAGCTAAAAACATCTGCAACTGCAATGGAAGCGAAAAGTTTTTTCAGCTTCCCTGTGTATCAACTCAGGGGGACACAACAATTTTCCTTTCATTAAAAAAAAGTCTTAGACCATGTGTCCATTTTCTGACACATAAAAAGTTCGTTGTGTTTGAAATCTCTACTCAATTAAGGCAGGTTTGTGGTATCAATGTGACAAAATCTGAAATGAAAAAATCTCATTGTGACTATGTCTGATTTATCTTTCTAATGTTTTTTGTGTCTTATAGAGATTGAGGCAAAGGAGGCTTGTGATTGGCTTCGAGCAGCAGGGTTTCCACAATATGCCCAACTCTACGAAGGTAAGACAATCCAGTTGCTGTATTTAACACGCAAACTTCATTCTCTAGTTATCTTCTTTGACTTTTCCTACTTTCTCTTTCTGTCTTATTTTTCCATCGTCGTGACTCTTTCTCTTTTCCTGCTTCCCCAAACTTTACATCCCCGTCTTCTGTGCCGATGCATTCTATTTCAAGGCTTCGGTTCCTCTAGAGGGAGGGGTCATGGGAAAGGCCTTGTTATCTCTGCTGGGACTCTCATAGCTCCTCTTTCTCCCTCATTTCTCCCCCGTTCTTAAGATCACCAACCATTTCCTTTCGAAGCCCTCCCCCCTCAATCCGCTCTAACTAAACCTGCCATGTCTTACTTTTATGCTATTTGAATTTCTTTTCTTTTCTTTTCATTGTTCCTTCTTGTGTCTCTGTGCCTTGTCTAGCAAGCCTGCAGGTGTTTGCTCATATGATCATCATTTGGTCTTATGGGGTTGAAGCACAAATGCAAACTGCCTTCGATAGTGAAAGAAGACGATTTTATAACAAAACAATCCTTCTTTAGAAATATTGGCAAACACACACTGGTTCTCTGAGAAAGGTTCAGAGATTTCTAGAAAGTCAGGTTATTGATGCCGCAGATGAGTCCCCTCAATAAACAATTTGAATTGTGTTACGCTTAAGTTTTATTACACTTCAGACGCGGATGACAAGGGCTTACTTTGGAGACGGCAGCTGTGGCAGACTTCTCAAGCTCCATAGAGAACGCTGCTATGTGTCATGTGTCAGTCATTAGCTAACAAGTCTTCCCCCTCTTCTCTTTGTTGCTGTCTCTGTCTCTTATTTCCCAGATTCCCAGTTTCCAATCAATATTTCCGCGGTGAAAAGGGACCATGACTTTTTGGACCGAGATCTAGTCGAACCTCTGTGTCGGTAAGGAGGATTTTTCTCTGTAAATTCCTTCTCTGGTCATCCTGTCTGGTGTGCTGACTTTTCCTTGTGGACTCATTAGTTGTCTGACCCTTACCCTTAATGAAGTCCCCATCCACGTCTCCCTCTGGGACTTCCAGGCTTTGATCTGGCCACCTCCCCTTCTGTCTGCCATGCTCTGATCTCCCATTCAAAGAGAAGAGACCCCTCAGGGGGCAAATACAGAGAGGTGTGTTTGGGTGATGGTAATAGGGAACTGAGAGAGGGAACTCCAAAGTTCTGCTGTAAATGGATTTGAACCATTTTCTCAATTTTTTGATCTTGCCAGTCACATTACCCTATTCCTTAAAAAGTTCTTGTGCATATTTACAAAATGTTAACTTAGTTTTGCACTGCTGCCTCTTCATCTCTCTTGAGCTGCAGTAACTTGTACAAGTTCACTCTTTAGTCCTGTTTGGATTACAGAATAGAACTTAAATGGGTTTTGTTGGGATTTTATGATCGATAAACACAAAGTGGCACAAAGTGGAAAGAAAATAATGTGTGGTTTTCAGCTTGTTTTAAATTAAAAATGTGAAATATTTGACATGTCGTGGTCTTGATCTACCCTAAACCTAAAACAGGCAGACTAGATGGACTGTCTGTGAAACTCAATTTTCAAGTCTTGCCATAAATTCTGATTTGATTTTAGGTGCATACTTTGACTAAGTAATTCTGACTCTGGCTGTAAACTTAGCATCATTGTATTGCTGAAAGGCCAACCTTTGCCAGAGTTCATCCAACATATGATCAACTCACAGCTTTAAGGGACTGTGTTTTCACTGTGATGTACAGTGTTTGTTATTCACTATTTTTTTTTGTCTATAACATTTTGGTTTAATCTGACCTTCTGACACAAGTTCTCTGTGTCCCACACACTTCTCATTCTTTTCTTTTATCTTACATTAAAGCATCCTGAAACCTGAACTGTGAATGTTGAATGTAACAGCTATTATTAATATTATTTCATCATAAATGAATCATAAATAATAATTAATCAAAATACTTCTTTGTACTTCTCTTAATCCTACCCACAATTCCTTGATCTGATGCTGTCTGTTTTCTAATGTATTGCATCAAACCTCTGAGGCCTTCACAAAATATTTATACTGACATTATATTGCATACAGATGGACTCTATTTACTGCTCAAAACAGACAATCACACAACATTTAACTTAGGGGTGTTTGAGTAAAGAAAGCTGAATATACATGCACCACAATTTATTTTTTTTAAAAAATTATTTAAAGCCATGGATTATTGTGTGTAGCCCATAACATAAATTCTCCTGACGATGTATTAAAGTTTATAGTTGTAGTACTGTAAGTAAATTCAGCAAATATGAATGTATGTCACAAATAATTGAGGCGCTCTCCACAAAGATAAAGATCAGTTTTAGTCGAAGTTGGAGAGGGAGAAGAGTCAGAGTAAAACTTCTGCTGAAGACATTGTTAGACAGTGGAATGAGAGATTCAGTGTGGGGTCAGAAAAGATTAAAGAGAAAAATGAAAAGGGTTGTCTGCCAGTGACTGATCAGACTCTGGGGGAAAATAGGAGCGTGGAAGTAAAAAGCAATATCATAGAGTGAAAGTGAGTGTTATTACAGTGCAGGATAGATAGATACAGCAACAATAGGTTGTGCTTTAGTGACTCTGTCTTTGTGTGTTTGTTGCAGACGCCTCAATACTCTGAACAAGTGTGCATCCATGAAGCTCGATGTAAGCCACCCCAAGAAGAAGGTAAGCAAAACTTTGCAGCATAACACTCATTCAGCATTCAGATGAGTTTCATTTCAGATTTAAAGTAAGTTTTGAAAATGGGACATTAAACATACTTTTCACAAAGCCCAAATTTCTGTATTAAAATGTTTTTATTAATTGTCTGAAAACCATCATAGCTAACAGATTGAAGACTTGAAAGCATCTGTCTGTATAAACATTCTATCGATTTAGTTACTGAAATAAATCCTAATATATTAAATGTTTTCGCTTATCAAACTTCTCAAGCGTTCATCCTTCTTTATCCAAACATTGAACAGATTTTTTGTAGAAAAGGTTTTACCTGTTTTATTAAATAAAGGTTAACTTTTGATGAGCAAGGGAGAGGAAAAAAAATGCTCCTTCTTGATTGCAGCTTGGAGTGGTTAATCTTCATCCTGTCAGAGCTGTCACCAGGACTCTTGTATCCTAATTTCTGATCAAGTGTGTGCCTACGTTTTGGGGCTCGATTGCAAAAGTATCATTTTAAAAGGAGACAACCACTGCAGCTCTGATTAGGGGTGCTTCCATTGTGGCTGATTATAGCAGCAAGTGTGCTTCCTCTGATACTTAGTCAGCTGCTGATCCTTAAGAATATTTTTATATTCCCTCTCTTTTAGTTTTTTCAGTTCCTTTTATTCGTCTTCACCAGGCACTGCGATAAAGACATGCTGACAGAAACAGCTGAGTTATTTAAGGATTCAGGCAGACTAAACTGCAGCTGTGCTCAGCTGTTATAATAACAGTCAAGGTAGATACATTTTAGGGGTTTACATATTTTGGATAGGTTTTTGCAATTTATTCATATAATTTAAGCTTTGGCATATATTGTTATTCCACAAAACATTGAATATATTTAATTTGAATTTTATGTCATTTTTTGGTGCAAAATTGCACATAATTGTGAAATGGAAAACAATGATGCATAGTTTATGCAATTCTTCACAAATAAGAATTTAAATGTGGTGTGGTCTGAGGAAAGGAGGCCAAAATCCAACATTTTGATGAATCTGCTGAAGAGCAAAGCATTATGATGGGAGCTCCACCATATGGATAATTTTCTTCAGCATGGAGAGAAAACTAGTCAGAACTGAAAATAAGATCAACTGAGCTAAATGCAGGATGAACCTGTAAAGAACATGGACTCAAAAACTTGAGTCTGGAGAGGAGTTTCAAAGTATAATGTGGTAGAATGGTCCAGTCAAAGGCCAGACCCAAATCCAATTCAGAATCTATGGCAAGAAATAACAACAGTACTGTTCAAATAGTCTATCCAATCTGACTGAGCTTGATCTATTTAGCATAGAAAAATGTTTTTGTAATGTGCTAACTATTTATAAATGAGGAAATGATTGTTTTTTTTTTTATTTTTGTTATAACTCTAGAACAGGACTTATAATCCCAGGCCTTTGTTCCAGGTCACTTCGGCCAAAAGCATTTTCCTTTAAATGAGGAGAGGAATTGAAATTTTGTATTCTTCTGTTGCATTCTGTGTAAGGAGATGACTTTGCAGTTCAATTTTAATTTCTTCACCACAGTAGGGAGGAAGTGGGTTTGGTCCACTTCCAGAAAAACTCTTATGCTGCTTTTCTTGCTCTCAGTCACCAAAAAATAAAAAAAATAAAAAAATTACTATTACTACTACTATTTGAGAAATTCTGATGGTGAAGGATTGTTTTTATAATCCTTTAAACTGACACATTTTCTTAGTAGTAACATCCTAATATGTTACATTAAAGAACACTTGGTATTAATTTGGGTGTATTTTTTTAATCTATTACGCTGTCTTTCTATAGAGTGATGACTCTGATGAAGATGATCCTTTGGCTATCAGTAAGAGGTGGACATTTGAGTGGAACAGCCGCCGCTGGTCACGTCTGCAGGACTTTCTATTGGACAGCACTAATGAGAGCAGCCCAACGGGTCAAGGCGAGGGTTTGCGCAGCACAGTGAGCAGTGAGAGCGTACTGACTGACCTGAGTGAGCAGGAAATCACGGAGATCTCCTCACTCCACAGTGAGGACTCGGCCTCCGCAATGCCTGACTCTATATCCATGGCGTCCCTCTATGCTTCCTATCAACCACCGAGGGAACTTCCTCATTACAACTCCCTTCCCATTAAAAGCAGCCGCCATGGGCAAGGAGGAAAGAGTAAAGCCAAAGAGTTTCTACGCAAAATGGAGCTGATGCGTACCTGGGGGCCATCGACAAGGAGGAAAAGCTCAAATCGGAGACCGCAGCTGGTCATCAGTGAGCCGGTGTTACAGGGGGAGGAGCCTCATGCGCTTCAAATGCTTCAGTGTACTCCCATCAGCCAATTAGAAAACAGCCCAAAACACAACCATCAAACAGATGGCGATGATCCCCCTGTTTCTGACAACAAAACATCTAAAGTCCAGATCATGCTAAATGTGAGTCCAAGCAAAGAGACTGTAGCGCTGATTGTTCAGGAGCCTGCATGTACAAAACCGCGCACTGCCAGCAAGAGAAGCAGCATGTACCTGGAGGATATGGAGTTGCCTTCTCAGGGTAAGAGGACTGACGGTCAGAACCAGTTTGGCAGAAACCAATTTCGCTCATATGAAAACCTCCTCATTCACATCCCCAAAGACCACAAGCCAGGCACTTTTCCCAAAGCTCTGTCCATTGAAAGTCTGGCACCTTCCCCCGGTGACAGGAACAATAATCCCCAGTCACACAGCCAAACTTCCCCAAATGAAAATGGCCTGGGCGAACCTTTATCTAAACCTGCCTGCCCTGGAGCTCCGAGAGGCAGCAGGGTGAGTGTTTACGACAACGTGCCAGGCTCCCACCTTTATGCCAGCACAGGGGACCTTCTAGACTTTGAAAAGGAGGACAACCTGTTTCCTCACTTAGACGACATCATCCAGCACGTCAGTGGCTTGCAGCAGATTGTAGACCACTGGAGCCGCAGTGTTTTGCCCGAGGGGGAGGCACTGGAGGGAGTAGAGCGAGGGGAGGGCAGGGCCACCCCCAGCGAAGGTGAGAGAGACGGGGTCTCCCTAAATGACACCGATTCAACAGGGACCAGTCGGGAGAGGCGGGACTCTGGAGTTGGGGCCTCGCTCACAAGACCTCGGTAAGCAGCTGCACACACATTTATTAGATAATTATGGTTGATTGCTTCTTGGGTCTTGTTTTTATAGTTTGGCTTGAACTTTTATTGGTTATAAGAACTGTGGACTCACCACAGCATCTACTGACATTTTAGCGACGCTCTGCATGATCATCCACATAACTTCAATTATTGAAGTGAATTATTGGCAAAAGTTATTTCTTAGGTTCTTAGAATCTTATTTTTGTATATTTCAAATACAATAATCATTCTTGTATAAAGTTCTTAAAATATCAGTGTAAAAATGGTGTAATGGTGTAATAATTGTGCTATTTAGGGGATTTGAAAGGATTTCCAACTGATTTCTGAAAAAATCTATTTTATTTACAAGTACCTCTCACCTTACAAAATTAAAATAATCAAATGAAAGTGCCACAAAAACAGTAACAGCTGCCAAACAAAACTTAATAATCCAAAAAGGAACAAAGATTTGAGAGCAGTAAGAATAGCTTGAACATCCCTCCAGTTTTTTACGATTCCGAGATTGTAGATATTTATACAAAATTAAAAGATTTCTTCATGCTAATGCAAAATTGTAATTTGATTGCTAATTTTTTTGTAAAAATTGTGAAAAACATTGGTTCTTAGTGACTGCAAACATTCTCCTGCAGGTGGCAGTATTTCTGACTTCTACTAGATGTCTGCACCAGCCTTTCTTGATGACAAGTTATAGTCTATCATTATGGCGAGTGACAAAAATTAAACTATTTAAGTTCTTCGAAAAATAAAATTGTTTACATATCTATCTGCTTTTTAAAATTATTTTCTTTAAGTTTTTTATATATATGCATATTTTAGAAGGCCTTTAAAGATGAAAAAATTCCAAAAATTGTTGCAATTATTTCTATTGTGGTGTCATAAATTCTGGAGAGTATAAAAATGTCGCATGCAAGAGAATTATAAAGTTAAGGAGTGGATTGGTTGAAAACTCTGGCTTTGCATGGTAAACATATGGTCATTAGGAACAGTAGAGTAAACTGAAGAGTTTTATGAGTGCAATGAAAATGTCATTTTGGACTATGTGCCCAATTCGAAGGGGTTAGATTATGAAATAATGGGCCTGAGGACAGAACCCTGAAGAGCACCAAATGTGACCAGGACTGAGCGCTGGTTAGATAAGACTGAACTTTTTTTAAAAGTAAGCACAACATGTGATGGTGTAAATCAGTCTGAAAGTTGAATTTCCTCAGTGAGTTCATCTGGGAATAAAATCTGTAAACAAAAGTAGCATACTGTCATTCCTTATCAGTCATGATTGTCACAAGCTTCAAAAATAGCAAGATCATATTAATTTAGTTTATTTGCATCATACCATTTCCCAACAAATGTCTTGGCACTATAAAAAAAAGTAATTTCAATTCAGTCACACACATTCTTATTAATTCTAGTTATTCTAGTGGATTAAGCTGAGTTTTGTTATTCCAATTAGTTTAAAAAGTTTTCAATCTAAGGAAAGCAGCAAATTCCACCGAGTCACTAACTTGCAGCATTCACTCCTCCTGGATGAGCATGCAGCAACATTAGCAAGAACACCTTGCAGTTGTAATGGCTGTTTAATTAAAAATATAGAATAACCTAAATTAACTCTTACTTCCATGTTTCTTTACTGACAGAATGACACCTAAAATGTTTTTTTTTTGATTGAGTTGCACTTTAGAAGACAAAGGTTACCGTAGATCATGTTGTGTTCCAGTTTTAGGAAAATCTTCTGTCATCACAGCAAAATAGAGACTGGCAAAATATTCTGAGTCTGCAGTTGAGTTAATGTGTGTCAAATTAGTGAAATGAATATTCATATATAAGGTTGATCCCAAATGGATATCCACCAAAGACATGATTGGGCATTTTAAAACCAGCACAACTGTTGTTTTTATTTGATCACTCCACATATCAATGTAATAAGATACAAGAGTGAATTGTATTGCCTGACTCACATTATATTTTACCTTTTACCTGTAAATCCATCTTAGTCTCCGATGGCCAAGTTTCAGAACGTCTGATCATCTCAACCAGCCAGCATCTTCACTGCAGATCAGCAGCCAGTCGGCGGGCCAGCTGAGCCTGCTGCAGAAGTTTTCTCTGCTCCGCCTGACCGCCATCATGGAGAAATACTCCATGTCTAACAAACATGGCTGGACATGGTATGTAGAAATACAACTAACTAACATAGAAGATAATTTGAGATAGTTTAATCCCACGTAATCACAAAAAATAGGGAATATGCCGTACCGCACAAATGAACCTAAGTATGACACTGTTCATCTAACTGCTTTACAATCTTTTCTCCCAACTATAAAATGAATAATATAGTAAATGTTTTTACATTTTTTCACATTCGAAATGACATAAGTAAGGGATGCATTGAGATAAGACTGAATGTAAATGGAGGCCACGATTTTGTGATTTTTAATTTGTAAAACATTTTTAAAACCATCCATCCTTCTCTTTTCACTTCATAATTATGCTCTGCTTTCTGTTGTTATACAAACTGTAACGCCAACAAGGATGCATAGAAATGTGTGGTTTCAACATAACATAAGAAAAAGAAATTCAAGGGGTTCTTCTTCCTTCTTTTAACAGTCTTTACGAGAGCTTTATTAGATATTTCTCAAGCCTGCTGTAGCCTTTAGCTGTTGGACCATATGGACAATTAACACCTTCATGTATGTCTTAAAATTGAAAACATAGCCTAACATCAATGGGTTTGTCCATGTGCAAGTGTTTGTCAAGGGCTGAGCTTACAAAACTCAGCCGCCATTCCCCACTACCCACAAACTCATCCCTCTGCAATAAACAACCAGTCCTGTTCACTTTTATTGTGCCCTACAGGGAAGTCCTGTTGACCAGTGTGTACATGTTTAGGCTGATAATGAAATCATAGACATCTCTTTTCTCCCACACACTTCCCTAATTGTTTGTCTGTCGCTGGCAGGTCCGTGCCTAAGTTTATGAAGCGTATGAAGGTCCCAGACTACAAAGAGAAGAGTGTGTTTGGCGTTCCTCTGATTGTTCATGTCCAGCGCTGTGGGTTCCCACTTCCTCTGTGTTTACAACAGGCCCTCAGCCACCTCAGGACTTACTGTCTGGACCAGGTTAGTAAACAGCTTTTACTGGACTGCTTGTGTGCATTTCATTCTCTCCATGCCTAAGCTGTCAGACACAAGGCACCATTCCGTCCCTGATTCTTCCAGACTCTCTCCCACTGTCTCCATTCCAGGTGGGATTGTTCCGCAAGTCTGGTGTAAAGTCCCGGATTCAGGCTTTGAGGCAGCAGTGCGAGTTGTCCCCTGACTGTGTAAACTACGACGACCAATCTGCATATGATGTGGCTGACATGGTCAAACAGTTCTTCAGGGACTTACCCGAACCTCTGCTTACAAGCAAACTGGGGGAAACTTTCCTGCACATTTACCAATGTAAGTAAATGTGGAAGTAGATCTCCCTTTAATAAACTCTTTTGCTTTTTTCCTTAAGTACACCAGCCAATAAAATAATTGTCAGTTTTTTGGCTCCTCTTGAAAAGATGCATACAAAACCTTTGCAGAAACATTACCACACAAAAATGGAAGAACACAGACTTCAGTGGGAATCCATTCAAGAGGAGAAAACCCATTCTGTGTTTAAAAAAACTGCTTTTATTGAAATAGTGCAGCACCCAGTGACTCCACTAAAACTAAATTAAACATTGGAGCATTGTTTTATGTTAAAGAGCTACTGATCAGGGCAATTTCCTGGCCGGTTGTGGTTTTCTTTGAGGTCTGACTTTTCCAGTCCAATTATAACCAACGTTTATTAGATTTTTGAAACAAGACAGATTAGCTGCAAGTTCATTGACAAAAGTTACTGTTTTGATTTAAACAGAAAATGAAGAAATTACAAGATTTTTCTAAATTTTTCAACATCCATTGACTGTCATTAATTTCAAATGAATGGGACATTTACACAGAATGTTGTCCTTGATGCATGGGTCATGGGTTCGAGTCCTGGTTTTGGGTCATTTGCTTCATGTTTTCCCTTTCTCTCCTCTTCTTCTTTTATAACAAATTACTGTTCAGTAAAGGCAACTAGTGCCAAAAAATCTTCCAAAATAATTCAGATAATATCAAAGAAGTGCATCAAAGTTCATGCTATCATTTCTTTTTTTGAATACAAATAAATATCATGTTTTCAGAGTTTGATTTGAAACCAACCAGTTAATGGACATATAGCTGACAAGTAGTTGACATTTTCTCATTGCTCAAACTGTTTCTGATCTTTTAGTTAGTAATTCATAACTTTCTGATTATCTAAGACATACATATGAAGGCATACAGAGACAAATTTCACTTAGCCATTCTTCAAAATTATACAGAAAAGAGAACATTGCAATCTCCTTAATAATCCATTATTGGAACAGCATCAAACATATTTACCCAAATGGAGATTACTGCTTCCTACTATAATAAGGAATTTATCTCTAGTCCCTTTTTCCTATTTTAATTTTCCTTCTTTTCCAACAATTAGATGTTCCAAAAGAACAGCGGTTGCAGGCTGTCAGGGCAGCCATATTGCTGATGCCTGATGAGAACAGGGAGGTTCTGCAGACTCTGCTCTACTTCTTGCGGGACGTCACCTCCTTGGTGGAGGAGAACCAGATGACGCCGATGAACCTCGCTGTTTGTCTGGGCCCATCTCTGTTCCACCTCAGCATCCTGAAGAACGAGACGCTGTCACCAAGGTATGCGTAAACTCTCATGAGTTCAAATGGAAAACAAGAAACCTGGTGGTGACCTCGCATTCTTTCTGTGGTTCTTGTCTTCTTTAGGTCAATCCAGAAGAAGTACGCTACAGGCCGTCCCGATCAGAAAGACCTGAGTGAGAACCTTGCTGCCACACAGGGCCTGGCACACATGATCACAGAGTGCCAACATCTCTTCCAGGTCTGGATCAAACTCAGCAGATATTTATTTTAATGCATGGGCTGATATTTCAGTTAACAAATTAAAATTAATTCACTGCATTTAAGGCGATGAGCTAATTGTACTTAAGATTGTTTGTCACATTATGTCATCAGAGACTCAGGCTTTTTGCAAGGAATTGGAACTGCTATCTGGAGAAAATAAAACTGATTACAGTGCATTTTAAGATTAAATATCTTTTTACATTAAAAATAATAAACTTTTAATCTGAACAGAATAGGTACTTCAATCTAAGTTCTTCCAATTGATTTTTAAAATTTTTTACTTTTAATATTTTTCATCTCATCTCAAAGGTGAAGGGGAGAAGTTTTTTTTTATATAACTCTTATACACTATTTATTAAAATTAGAATTAGTTGAGAGTCACTATTCTTTCTAGAGCCAAATATTTCTCCCCTGATAGATATGTTAAAACAAGGGGTGGTCACAATCTCTTACTTGCAACACCAATCTGTACAACTTAAGATTAACCATCTAAGTCCGAGCCAGAAAACATTGTAATCTAAAAGCATTCGCTTTAATATTAAGATCAAGTTTCTTACATTCACTCACAAAAAAAAAAAAAAAATACTTACACAAAAAGATGTCTTTCTTGCTGACATGCTCCTTTCCTCCTCAAAACTTTATGTCATCAGATTTGAGCTGACTTGCAGTTCCTCTTCCTCAACTCTCTCAGTCCGTTCTCCCATCAGTGATGGGATCTCTCTGAAGTGAAGTCCTTTGAACACAACAGAAATGCCCCATAAAAGGCAGTGATGCTAACGCAAAATTCTCATGCTAATGGTGATGTGAAAGATTTAAACAGAATTTTATGCAACATGCATTAAATCTGAGCGCGGGAATATTCTTGTTCTTGTAAGTGTGGGCACTCAAGAGAGGTCTTCTTAATGTAAGAGCAGAGTTTTGAGTGTGTGCAGAACAATATGTGATAAGGAATTGAAAGGATTAAATTAAAAATTCACTGATATTGAATAAACATGAATACTACTGAAAAGTTCATGTTTTTCAGTAACTCAGTTCACTAAGTGAAACACATTACATTGACACATTTAAGCCTTTGTTTTTGCTACTTTTATTGATTTTCCACTTGCAGCTAATGAAAACAAATTTAAGATAAAAATTATTAATAAAGATAAATATTTCTATTACAGAAATGTGGAGTTTATAAATACCTCCTTAAATGTTACCTTGAAAAGTTGTATTTAATCTGGGATCTATGGGAAAACACATTCTAATCTATTGAAGATGACTGTATGCTGTTTTTAGGTTAAGCAAACATGTACCATAATTAAGTAATTAAAATTCCAACTCAATTTTGCATAAAACTAAGCGATAAAAAAGAGAAAAAAACAGAGAAATACTAGTTTTCTTCAAATTCTATCCTTCCTGAGTTTATTGCGGGTTTTTTTTTTGTGACACACCTTTTCCGATTGTTGCTCAGATCCCAGAGGAAATGGTGACCCAGTCCCGCAACTCCTACATGGAGGCTGCGCTGATGGTGCCCCCACTGGAGGAGCTTTGCAAGGTCCAGGAGGAGGAAGATGTGGATGAGGAAGTGGAAGAAGAGGATGAGGAAGCATCCTACAATGCACACATAGAAGGGCTGATCCAGAACTTGCTGAAAGAGGCCAAGGACAAGAGTAAAGGCTGGGTGTCCCGCTTGTCTTCTGACAACACGGAGCTGACATTTAAAAAGGTGGGAGGTCACTCTGTTCCAATATGGTGGGATTTTGGAGACGAGGAGTCGAGAATAAAAAAGATAAGGCAGCAGAGATTAGTGGGACCTTTTAAAAAGAGTCTATATTTATTAATCTCATGTGGTCAACACTGACAAAGCAGAAAAACTGAAACGCGAAATTTTTGAACTAAAAATCAGGAACTTGAAGACTTTCGTTTCAATACTTTCTTTGACATTTTCAATATTTATGTGTAAGGTTGGAGACGGGAATCCTCTGAGGAGGTGGCGAGTTTGTCTGGAGGTGTCAGCGTCTCCCTCTGAGGTCCTGCAGCGGCTTCTGAAGGAGCGCCTGCTGTGGCAAACGGAGCTCCAGCAGGAGAAGATTCTGGAAACGTTGGACAAACAAACAGATGTGTATCATTACACCTGCTGCAATATGGCGCCTCACCCGTGCTATGACTATGTGGTACTAAGGTATGATTAATAACTGCACGATGTGACACATGTGCGGAGACACACGTGGGTGTGTCTGTGTGTGTGAATTTGAATCCGACTGAGTGAATCATATATTCTCAAAAATTGTCACATGGAATGAGTCTTAGTAACAGTTGAAAGATTTTCTACATATCAAAACAAGCATGTATTTAATCAGTTAAAAGCAATAAAATAGAAAGATTGCTCTTTTATTAATCCACCATGTTTAAACAGCAGAGTTAAATGTTCAGAGACTAATTCTGCCTATTTTTTACATGAATAAGAAGTGAGTGTCATGATTATATTTTTAATGGAGTATTGCATGAAATTGACATTTATAGCTTTATGTCATGTCGTCAACAACATACCTGGAGTGTTACTTTGATTCTTTTAAAGCACAGGAAATTCAAAAACCTATGAAAAAGTGTCTTGAATTTCCTGTGGCAGAAAATTTAGAGATGCCCAAACGTTTAGCTTATTTTCAAAAAGCTCTTCTCCTTAGAGCTGCAGTCTCCTGCCGAACATTTGCCTCACAGAGCAGCCCTTTTCGGTGCCTCCCTCTCTCCGCTCCACAAGACTAGTGGCAGCAGCAATGAGCAAACCCCTGATGGAGCTGCATCCCCGTTTATCATAACAACTTGTTCTCAGCCCAATGTGTTTAAGAACAGTTGTTAAAATTGACATAAATACATGATTTGTTTTGTTGTTAACGACACTGTTGTGATGATGTACTGAAGCCGAACTGTCGGAAAGGGAAGAAGCTTCTTAAAGAGATAGATACCAAGAACATGGCATCAAATTGTGAAGTCAAAACTTCAAGTTTGATATGTGCAGCATTTTTATAACAACTGAAGGTAACATAGTAACTTGATTGTGTTATAAAATGGCACCATGTTCCTGGAAAATACACGATACTCTCTTATTAAAAACATTAAACTAGTACTACAAAGAGGTGGTAGTTAAGAGTTTCTCAGTAGATAGATACAATTTGTTTGCAGTTTCTACCGTGAAGCTCTAACCTCATAATCTTTTTACACCATTCAGATCATGGCGTACAGACCTTTGTAAAGAATCCTGTGCGCTGGTGTGCGTGTCCGTCGAGCATGATGACAGCCCACGTGTTGGAGCTGTGAGGGGCGTTGTGCTGGAGTCACAATATCTCCTTGAGCCCTATGGGACGGGGAAGACCAGGCTCACACACATCTCCAGAGTTGATCTCAGGTGTGGAAGGGCTTCATCATCCATTTACAGTCACGTTTTTAGCAAGATTTTAAATTTATAACATGTTAATTTGTTATTATCGTTTCAGGGGACGATCTCCAGAATGGTACAACAAAGCGTTTGGTCATTTGTGTGTTAATGAAGCCCAGAGGATCCGCTCCTCATTCCTCCCAGGCGATCAGAGTCCTGAGGCGAAGAATTGAGCTTCAAACATAATTCTTCATCCTGGAAACCAGTTTAATCACCCAGGCGATCTTTTCTTGGTGCTAAGTTCTGCTCAGACATGGAATCAGTAATTTGGGGCTTTTAAAGATTTATAAGACCCATCCAATATGGGTTTTGAGTAAATTGATTATAAAACAAAAACCGTCAGTGATTTTTGACAGGAATAACTACATACACTAGTTCAAATTATGTGTACATTTTCTGTGATAAACACAAGGTCCAAATTATCAGGTCAGTATTGGTAATGTAATTGCTTTTAAGCCTTGTTCCTGCACTGTCTTAAACAGTTCAGTGTTCTCTGGTTTACAGCCTCGCCTTCGCTCCTCAAAGCAATCTTCAATGTAGATGTGGAACATCTTCCGGTTAAAATTAAGCTTGAACCTTGATGGGTGTTATTATGTTTTTTTTAAAATCAACATTCAAACCAATTTTGCAACATTCAAACCAATTTTTAAACCAATATATTAATGAAAAACAGAGGCCATGCCACAAAGCCGTTCACTTTAAACAAACTTTGCCAGTTATGCCAAGAGGAGTGATCAATTCTCCAGCCAGAATAATGGCAAATAATTATATATTTGTAGAATAAAAAGGGTTGCTCATTTCCAATTTGTCCTATATTAAACCCCCCAAATTAAAATGATGTTAATATCCATGATGAGTAGATGTAAACTTCTGACTTGGATTGTACATTATGCTGACTGGGCACATAGAAGAAAAGTGTTTTTATTTTTATTTCCAGGTATTTTTCGACATAATATTTTAATGTATAATATAAATTATGATATTGCTTTTCAGTCACAATTTCAAGATTATTTCCAGTTGTGAATGTGTTCAATCATCAGAATTGCAATTTACTTTGCAAGTACTTGTAGCTAAGTGCATAATGAAAAGGATGATGTCTTGTAGATAGAAAGCAAATTCCCTATTTATTGCTTTGATTTGTTCTACCAAATACATAGCATTTATTTTTAACATCTTGAACAAACAAAACAATGAGAGATTATGATATAACGCTTTATTCCCCATTGTACTTATCTACAATTTACATATCATGTAAATTTATTTTCAAATTAACTGTCTATGGAAGCTCATATATTATTAAAATAAAGATTATTTATTACTATTACATTTCTCAATATTTGCGAAAACATCACAAGTCCTGCTTATTCTATCAATCTTAGATTTATTTTTAAATTAATCTGTAAAAACAGGTCTTGCTCACCTGTAACTTGACTTTATACCAGTGAACTCTTTACAAATAACATGGGAATATGATGTATCTCCAGCTTTATCTTGATGATATGCCAAATCATTGCTCCATTTGCACTTACAAAAGTATCAAAGTAATTACATAAAAATATCAGAGCTCTTTTAAAAGAAAAACAAAAAACAAAATATGGATACATGTCAGCACTGTGTTGTAAAAAGTCCACTTGTTTCATGTCCACACAGAGTCCTGAACCACATTGAAGGGGACGCAATCACTGGGTCCATAAATGTGTTTTTTATATTTTACGTACGCTTTCACAGATGATTTCCCTTTTCAGTCCCCACTTTCAGTGTTAATCTTATTCAAAGGTGTTCTTTTATCTCTGTATATGGTATTATGGTGGATTTTTTTCTCTTTTGTGTTATACAATGTCTAAGACATGAGACCATTTCACTGCTTCTGGGAAGCATGTTTGAAACTTAGCGTGTGTGCATGGTTGTGCCCGTGTATCTGCATTTCAAACACACTTACAGCCTGTACTGTAAACTCTCTGCAGCGCTCTCTGTGCCATCACAGCTCTTCAGCGTCTTCCTATCATATTGATAAGCTGAAACGTGAAATTTCCACACACCATCCGTAGGGAAGCAATAGAGGAAAACTCGCTCCACTGTGGTACTGCCCTGGCTTTAATGTTTGTTTCCACTGTAGGCAGCATTGCCATGGTGTTGCTATGATATAATATCTCCACAGTGCCACCATAATCCTCGCGTGGATGCCTTTTGCTGGGTGACAGTGGCGCGTGTGCATGTGTGTAAGAAAGGATTGAGAGACTCTGACGTGAGACCTCCGCTGTTTGTGGAGAGGTTCCAAACTTAGCTTAGAGCTGGAGGATTTATGCTTGTTATTTTTGACAGTGACTGAAAACAAAGCTATTGTTTCTAAAGAGGAGAATAAAAATTTAAAAGTGCATTTGTTCTTTGTTTTTTTGTCAAATTCTTCCATGAAAAACAAATGAATATGTGCTATAAAGAACCATGTGTTTTGCAAAGATTTTCATACGTCTTTTATGTTTTGACAAGCTTATTTATTGAATTTTAGTTGTGAAAGGCCAAAACAAAGTAGCCATTTAAAAAGAAAAAAAAAAGAAAAAAAGAAGAAAAAAAAAAATAATATATTATATATATATATATATATATATATATATATATATATATATATATCTATATATATATATATATATATATATATATATATACATACATATATATATATATATATATATTACAAATAAGGAAATATTTAAAAAATGACATGCATTTATATTTAAGGAGAACTTTAAAAAAAATATACCAATCTTTCAACACAGCTCCCCAATATGGAAATGGTGTTGAATAAATGTAAACCTACCAGGAAATTGAAGTCAACCTCACCTGATGAATTGATGGGCAGCACTTCACATCAATGTAGTTACACTATCTCCATGGTGAAACACAGCTGTGGCAGCATCATGCAATGGGGATGAAGAGAGAAGGTGATCAGAATTGATATAAAGATGGATGTAAGTCAATACTGAACAAGCTTGGATGAAAAGCTGTTAGAAACCACAACCCTAAACATACACCCAGACTTGCAATGTAATGCCTCAGATTAAAGCATATCCATGAATGGCATAGTCAAAGTCCATACCCAAATTTAGTTCAAAAGCTTTGCTAAGACCTAATGGCACAATGGCATGAAGCTGCTAATCACATGGTGCTAGCAGCAGCATGCTCTGGTCAAAGCAGGTAGATGCATGCCTCAAATGGTGGTTCTACCAAATACTGACTTAGAAGGGTTGTATGCCACACTTTTCAGATTTTAGTTGGAAATGAAAAATAAGTAAAATAACATACAATTAACATACATTAAACTATGGACTAATTCGTGCTGGTCTATCACTTAAAAGCCCAAGAAATAAAAGCTTGTGAATGAAAAGTGAAAAAAAAAAATTAAAATTGAACAAGTATTAGTTTTCATGTCTAATATTCCCCTTGTCATATGTTGCTGTGTCCATGAAGTGGTGCTCTTCTCCCTCTGCAGTTCAAACGAGCGTGAAAAGTATGCCACAGGAAATATTTTTAGATAACCGAGTAAGTGAAAAGTCCTCAGAATCACAGAGGGCTCTCCTCAAGGACTTTTTATCACTTCCCTTCTTGTGTCCTTTAAAGCAGAGGATGGAGGCTAACTCTCCAATGCTCAGATCAATATTCAATCACATTTACCTGCTTAGCTGAGTTAGATAGATGGTCTAGACTCTCATAAAGGACAAGGAAGGAGTTTGGATCCAGATACCACTCTCTAAAATCTCCCTGCGTGTGAGTAAGCATGTCTTTTTACTGTGTGACAACGGAGAGACATTACTTTAACTTCTACCTCATTTAACATGTCAGTGGTTTATCTTGAAAGTGGGGCACATGGTTACAGCTCCTGAATGTCAATGATGCTCTGCACGGTGGGTGTGTTTTAGCTCTGCTGCTCCACAGGCTCTGACAAATGGAGAACATCATTTTGCAAATTACTCAGTGAAAAAAGAAAGAATCTCACCAGGTGAATCAGTAATTTTCTCCACGAATCAATTTCGTATCTGCATGTGGTTTTTTTTTCTTTTACAAATGCACACAGAACTAAGCAGATGTTGTCTTAAGAAAAACGGGAGCCATCCAGAAGGAGACTGCAGTTTCAAATTTTGCCTGCCGGTGTTTGTTGATGAACTAAAACTGATTATTTTTTTCTTTTTTGTGTGTGTATAAAACAAAAACTAATCTTTCACACGTGACGCGTTAAGATAGAGTATAATGCAGTCTATATTTTGCAAAAGGACTTAAAGGGCCCTCTGCTGGGAACAAAACAGAAATGTAAGTTAAGCTTCAACTTTAAATTTCAAACGACAGAAATGTGAATTAAATATTAACTATAATATATTAACTATTTTTTCAAGCTGATACATAGATGTTTATGATAGCTGTCAGACATTGTTATTTATTAGCTGATTCTCAAGATAAGTTTAATTTAGCAGTACTAGCAGAAGATAGGAATAGAATTAGCTGAAGTTTCCAACACTCATGTACTAAACAAATGACCCCCCAGGGACATGGTCAATACATGCACTTTAGTTTAGTTTTTTTCACAACACTGAAACTGTGTATTCTATGGCACTTGTATTGTATTTATTTATTTATTGGGTAGTATAAGGTTTTAGCTCTGCTACACTGGTAGCCAAGTAACGACATTTCGTTGTCAAGATTCACCTTGTGTTTTTTTTGTACAATGACAATAAAGGAAGTCTAAGTCTAAGTCTTTAAAGGATGACCGCTTTTCATTTATGTTTTTAATTTAATTAAAAAAAGTTTTAAGTAGTTTTAAATATATTCTATATCTGGGAGAATATGGAAAAAAAACATTTGTATTTCCAGATTTTTTTCCTAACTGAATTTGCGTGTTTTGCCCATTTTCTTACAATTATGTTTCTCAAAGGTTTTTGAAGCCTTCGCTAAAATTTGGTATTTCTGCATGTAAAACAATAATAATTATTTCTCTGGAACTAAACTGGAAATTTTAGCCAAAATAATCTATCATGATTCTCTGATCTTTGTGTATTTATTTTGGACTTTAGTTTTTGGATTCAACTGATTGTTTATTGATGTCACTTATTTTGTGCTGAGATTATTGGTTTAGATTTTTATTTTATTGTTTCTCTTTTACTTTTGGTTTAGTGAGATCCTCTTCTATCCCCCTTTGTTAACATATGTGCTTACAAGTCACATTCTCCTGATTAGCCTCACCTGCTTCTTATGTTGCTCATCAACCCTTCCAATAGTTAAAAGCCTACCAGTTTCCTTTTGCTCAGCTACTTTACTTTTACCTTAGTTCTCTAGTTCCAGATGATCCATGTGGTATAAGTCATTTCTTCAATTATCTAATTTATTTCCAGTATGAGCGTTCCACTATCTGAACAAACACATTAAAGCTTTACAGCTGTGAAAAAAATTGTGGAAGCCAGCAAAAGTCTATTGTTTCTGGTTAATTTGATTTGAACACAATTTAAATCAATTTGTTATATCAGCAAGTCAATCCAGTATTATTTCTTTCACTTTGTTATCTTTATCTGTCTTGTTTGCGTGACTTAAAATCTGATCAGGGAGGGAAAACACTGGTGGGACAGATGTGTCCCCTGAGACCGGCTAATCCACCATCTTCTTCCAAACAACCACGATAAGGTCATCAATGAATAAATTAACCAGTGAATGAATAATTAATGGCAGCATGTCAGCAATACAGGTGTCCTTGAGTGTATGTAGAGAAACTCAAAACACAGGAATAACACGAGGAATGATGAAATTCTGGGAAATTCTTCAAAAGTGGTTATAAATAGTCAGAAAACTGACCTTCCACATACACACTTAATGAATAATACACATTATTTAAATATGGAAGGTCTGTGAAGAACCTATGTAGACATGAATCAATATGTTTGTTCATAGTTGTGAAGTTGATCCTTATATTTTGTTTAGACCTGTCCCTTCTATGTATTTTATTTCTGTTAAAAAAGTACCTATTTTCACTCTACATTTTTAGCTCTCTTGCCTACATCCAGCCTATAATTTTCAGGGTAAGTTAATTAATACATTCAGGGTAGGCATGGTGACAAATTGAGTCATTCTGACATAAAAGACATGCATACTTTTAGCCTTCAGGTCATTGTCCTGATTTGATCTTGTGCTACAGCTGTTTGTGACAAGTGAGAGACACCTGAAAATATATGCAAGTCTCACAAAAGTCAAAACCTAGAACAACAGATCTGGCTTCATTGTTTCTCTCATGTGCATTGCTACGTGATGTCTCAATTTAATTATTAATGCCAGCTGGTATTCTGAAGGTTCTCCAAACACCATGAGAAACACATGCACACATTGGTATGAATATGCATTGATTGCAATATGATGGTGTTTTCTTTTATTGCCATGCAGTTTCATGCAATAGGAAAGCATTTTCTTTGCTTTACAATAAAATGGCAAACTGCTAAACAACAATTTTGTAGACATTTAGCTCATAAAAAGCAACAACATAACTTGAAATGGCATCTCCAGGCACCTGAAAACTAGTTTCTATCAACCAATAATAAAATCAGATTCCTCAGTCTCTAAATGCTTAATTATGTTTACCATCTTGAATCCAGAGGTGTCTTTCTACTCTGAGCAGTTTGTTTAGGGTGGTGCTTTACAGCTTATATATAAATATGAGCTTTCTGCTTCAGCTATAGGAGTTGTGAGAGACTGAAGGGCCCATTGGGGCCCATTGGGGGCCCATTAGGGGCCCATTGGGGGCTCAAGAAAGTACTAACATACTAAGCTTGGATTTATGTACTGTGTATTTTAAAATCAGACTGGAATACTTGATATTATTACTCAACTAGGGAATAGCAGAAAAAACCCAAAAGAAAATGTTTGCTAGAGTCCTGTCTTTGCTTGTCACTACTTTAGAATTTGTTTAATTTGTGGCTGGACATAAAGAGTTATTGTATATTTGTGCAATAAAATGTTCATGTTATAAGTGAAATCATCTGCCAATGGATCAATTTTTTTCATCAATATTAAGGAATTGTTCTTAAGTTCTTATGTTTTGCTGAAAAGTTACTTCCATGTTAGATTTTCTTATCTGAAGTGAACCGAGACATTTGCTCTAGAAACTAGCCAGAATTAATTTGTCTGATTTTGTGTTTTTGCAGTGATATTCTTAAATACAATCTGTGAACACAACACAACATTGTTGTTCTCAGCTTTTAGGCATGTCGTCTGCTGAGTATCTTTTCATCCCACTGCCTCTGATGCTCACTCTCTAATTTAGTAAAACATTCATATTCAATATTCCTCTATTCAAAAGCCTCCAACATCCCATAATAATTTACGGTTGTGCTGTGCTTTCAGCTATGAGAAGGATCACCAGGAATTCAGCATGACGGATATAATATCTTTGGGAATCTCTAAATATTGAGGGAGATTTTTAATAAACTTCTGGGAGTTTGGCAACATTAATATCTGACTCATCAGGGAGCCGAGGCTCTGAGAGGCTAAAGACACTGAGCGGTGCTTGAATGCTGTCAGAAACGCTTATGAAGAATGCTCACAAGCGGAGAAAAGCAGATTAATTTGTCTAACGTCCACTGCTCTCTGATGAGAATTGGCCTCGCTTACTCAGTAGTGTGAAGTATATAATTCATAAGCTTTTCTGTCAAATCTCAAAGCACATGTAATCCCAGTTGCCTAATTTATAGAAACATGGCCAATGTTGCAAAACAGTGAGATAACCCAGACCTTAATCAAGGCCCAGGGCGTTTCTTACTTGATGATAATTCAACAGATCAGGATGTATAACAACAAACTCAGCATTTAAATGATTAAAATAAGGAATTGTGAACTTATTAAGAAACAAATATTTCCAATAAAATTTGTTGTTGGGATATTTTGTCTAACTATGTACTGCTTTGAAAATGTCCCTGTCTGAATTTGCTTATTGGGTTTTAAAAGAAAGTGATCTGTATAAACTAAAGTGGAGAGCATTACCCTTAAAATTTTGACATTTGCAGAAGGTGTAAGATTTCAACTAGGTTACTAGGAAACTACCATGCATATTCAAATAAGCTGTTTTTTAAAGTCCTTTGTGACAGGTTAATAAGACTACCAGTGACCGGTTAATGAGACTACCTTGTTTACATTGTGCTTCACACAATGTAACCAAATCAGAGCAAGTATTTCGTCCCCTGGATTAGAGGTTCTAAAAAAAAATAGGCCAATTAGAAAATCTTTTCCAATCTTTTCTAATACTGTCAGAATGTGAACTTTGCTTATTTTGTTTACAGGAAAAAAAGCATGAACTTAACAGGTATTGGAAATGCTAGTCATACATGCTGAGGTAATTCCAGACGCTTCAATCACAGGAAATGCCCCATATCAATATAGTACAAGTGCTGATAAACTAACCACAGACAAACTAACTTTGTTTTAGTTCTATTGTTTGGAACTAGTAGAAGAAGCTTGATTATTCTACACTTACATTTATCAGTCCAGTCACATAGTGATGACAGAAGACCTTATCTTTGAGGCTGAGCTAAGCCCGACATATCAGTTACTTGGATCAACCATTCATCTCTTGACCATAAACATTTTTGATCCCCTTATATGTTACATTCAAATGTTTCAGATAATAACATAACCATTAATATCAGATGTAACCTTATACAAAAAGTCGATCTGTCATGATTATATTATATATTCCATCAAAGTGAAACAGTTTCTGTACAAATCTAGCCATATGCGAAAAAGTAATTGTCCTCAAACCAGAGTCTTTCTCCATAAATGACGAAAACACAGATCATTGCTGATGGTCTCTGCCAAATTACTGTTTCAATGACTCACCCACAACATCGCAAAACACCCAGTACAACATCTTTAACTCCACAGGCCTCATTGGTATCTGTAAAGGTCAGAGTTCATGATTCAACAATAAGAAAAATATTATGCAAATATGACACCCATTGCCTTGAAACAAGAGACTGAAGTTAAAAAACATTTTCACCGAACAACAACAAAAAAACATGATGATGCTCAAGACCTTCGGGAAAAACGTTTGTGAACTGACAAAATAAAAGTCTAAATAGTTGAAGGTATGTGTCCCATTATGTCTGCAAAACAAACAGTCGTTCAGAAAACACTGTAGTTAAATGCTGTGGTGGAAGTGTAAATGAAGGGTGTAAATGCTTTTTCATAATTGATAGGACCATAAATTCTCTGCACAAAAACTTTCAATGAGAACGTCTATCAGCTAATAATCTAAACCATAAGCGTATTTCGGTTATGCAGCAGCACAACAGTCTGTAGCAAATTCTCATCCTAATGGCTTTAGAAAACCAAGATGAAGATCTGATTGGACTGAGGTGCTGTGATTAAACCTAAAACAGGATACTCATGCTCTAACTCTCCTAATATGAATGTAATAATATAATTTTGCAAAGAAAATTGGGATGACGTTCTTCCTATAGAGGTTGCGCACATCTTGGCGGTAGCTGATGACACAAGGTGAAGTTAGATTTGAGGGTAATGACGTTTTGAAATGGAACAAGATTGGTTAGAATTTTTTTCTCTTCATATGTTCACATTTTAAAGCCACATTTTATATTTACTCAAGTTGTTTTCATGTTCTTTCATTATCTGAAATGTGAAAAGTGTAGGAATAAATCAAACTCAAATTAGGATGGCAGTGCATTAGCTGCAGTGCTAGCAAATAAATGGAAAGAAATGGACATGAAGAATTAAAACTCAATGTGTGTTTTCATCATACATCAGCTAATGTTAGAGTGGATAAGTAATTGTCAAGTAACAAATTCTATGAAATTATATGTAATTACTTTGACAAATTGCAAAAAGTCCCAGAAAATTGATGCTTGTTCAGTTCTGTAATCAGAACAGTTCTCATCTTTATCACACTCTCCCTCTCACACAGACAAATATCGACAGAAATTACACACTAGAGTGCAAATGGACGCACTAACTCACAGCCATCTTGCTGATGACTCACATTTGTCTGTGAAAACAGGAAGTTATTACCTGCGTTTTCATCACTGTCTGAGGTAATCTCTGTTTATCTCTGTATCCTAACAACAACCAACCTGGAAGTTACAATTTTACATTTCAGCGCTGGAAATCTAGTTAGCAATTTCATGTTAATAAAATAATGAGCAGTCAAATGCATTTAATGCATCTCTTTCACTCATCAAATCTTTTCTGACAGGTGTCACCTCTGATCTGCCTGATGCTCACCAAGTCCTCCTCTTCTCAGTAGCTCCAGCATTATGCTGAAAGATGCTGTAAAATAAAATGGAACTGAACTGGAAGACAAATACCTTCCTGACTGCAAGGGCAGCATATCTAGAAAGGAAAGACATGATGCAGAAGACAAACGGGAGATTAAGAAAAGCAAGAAGGTTGTTTTTCATGTTTTTCATCCAGTCACTAGTCGGAAGTCACTTTCTCTCAAGACGGAGTCCTTTGTAGAGTCATGACAGAGCTGCAGAGGAGAGCCTTTGTCTGGAAACAAAGAGGAATGTGTTTGTGTGTGAGGGGAACTTGCCATTGTGCTTGTGCACATGTGTGTGAATCCAAGTGTGAGCGTGAATGAGAGCTACATGCAATGTGTTAGTTTGAGAAATAGCTTCTTGGAGGTGTGAGGGGAAGTGTGTCGCAGATGTGTGCTGAGCAGAGTTTGTGATTGTCTCCCTCAGTTTCTTCTACGTTGAAGATTGGTACTGAGGAGAAAATGAGACAATCTCTGCTCATCTGTGAAGTTCACTAATGATGTAACTTGGTCACACACATAAGACACACACACACACACACACACACACACACACACACACACACACACACACACACACACACACACACACACACACACACACACATATATATATATATATATATATATATAGAGAGAGAGAGAGAGAGAGAGAGAGAGAGAGAGAGAGAGAAACTGCAAAGGCTATAAGTCACAGCTTGATGCCCTTATCAATGGCCAGTAATTCAAAAAGATAAGGAGGGATGCATGCAAGAGACATATCTGCCTGTATGAAAATGCTCTCCAACAAACAGACAGGCACAGAGAGAAAAACAAATCAGCCCTCATAACCTCCTTGTTAAAGCAAATCCTACCCAGCAGATGTGCTCTGTTGAAGAGCACATGGTGCACAAAACAGCCTTATGTACACACACACGCAGGTTGTTGACTATATGGCTGATGTAGCCAACATGGAGTGTTAGTGGGACATTATTTGAATATGTGGTTTTTGGCTTTATCTGTTAGTTAATGTTCAAAGATGCCAAATCTTTATTTACATACACAAAAAAATTACTAATGCAAATTGTAACACCTAGATTTTCTAAAATCAATCAGAAATCAGAAATTTACATTTCCTTTGCATTTGGTAGAATTGCCTGTAACTGTATGGTGAAACAAATGATAAAAAAATAACAACAAAACAAAACACAGAAACCTCAGTTTAGCTTAATTTGTTTATCTCAAATCCTGCATATTTTTGTAGAAGAAATAAATAATAATAATAATCAAAAAAAATTTATATTTCACAAGGCCAACATAGCCCATGTGGATTTTAATCAAAATGGTCACAATACAATTTTTTTAAAAACATTTGAATTAAAACAAATACTAATAGGGGCTGTACAGTGGTGCAGTTGGTAGCACTGTTGCCTTGCAGTAAGAAGGTCCTGGTGTTTGATTCCCAGGCCCCGGTCCTTCTGCATGGAGTTTGCGTGTTCTCCCTGTGCATGCGTACAGTATTAGATACTCCAGGTTTCTCCCACTGTCCAAAAACATGACTGTTAAGTTAACTGGTCGCTGAATTCTCCTCAGGTGTGAGTGTGAGTATGCATGTGTGTGGTTGTTTGCCCTGTCTGTCTCTGAGTTGCCCTGTGATGTGACCCCGCCCCTCACCTGTTTCGCTGGAGAGGGGCATCTGCATCCCTTCTGACCCCACTATAGGGACAAAGGTGTAAGGAAATGGATGGAAGAATAATAATAAAAAAAATAAACACGTAAAATTCCTAAGCATGCCTGTATTGTGTTAAAGAAATAGTTTAAATTGGCCAACAATACATTACTATTTGACAAATGTAAGTTTTGACAAAATTACAAAAAAAGATGTTTTAATTGTTTTTTTTTCCTTAATTGTATTACAAAAATTGTAATCCAAAGTGAAGGTCAAAATATACTTTCGTGTGATAAACTTTGTTGACTGCATCTGTCTGAAAAATATCTGGCCTTCAGAGTAGTAATATTCCATTCTGTCATTAAATATATAAACAGTCTCTGCCTAGAAATCACACGCCCTAAACTGAACTCCACTTGAATTGCCCCTGTACTCACCCCAACTGAGTAATTGCTTGGTTATTTTCCCATTCTGTGTTAGTTTTTTGCCTGAACAACTGATAACTATTTGTTAGGAAAATATATTTTAAAAATCATAACAAAAACAAAGCCTTTCCTTGCAGGTCTGTGCTCTACATGAACCCATGCATGGATGGCTCCATGTTATTCTGCTTCAATACCCTCCCAGGGAGCCTTGAAGTGCGCATGCCGCACACAGGGGGCGTCAACATGGATCCATTTATGGAAGGTAATTGTACGATATAATCCGACTCCCGTCTCCGTATTATTTTAGAGATAGTGGTACTAGTCACCTGATGGGTGTTGTGTTTTATTTGAAATTAATGTCGCAATCATTCAAATGAAACAAAGAAACAAAAAAATCTGAAGTGAAAATTTGTTCATAAATAGCTTGGTTGAAGATATTTACAAAATAGAAATGATACAATAAACAAATCATATAACTCTACCAAAAAAAACAAACAAACAAAAGGCTTCTAAGTTTTAAGGTTTATAGGGAACTTTGGATATGTTTCGCAGACACTTCCACATCAGTTCTTTATAGCTTTTGATGACCTGTGAATGAGATCACGAAGTGGAGAAATATGCGTTTTTCTATTGAGATTTGCATCAAACCAAGATGCTGCCATTATATCACTATGATATAATGGGAAAATATAATTTATTTTTCAAAAGAAATCATTTTAACACAAAGTTAAGGTGTCAGTGCTGTGCAGTAAGATAATGCAGTTTTTTAAAAACTTGATGGACTTTCAAACCTTTTTTCTCTTCACACTGAGTGGTTATTGCTCATTGATTTTTAGGTGAAACGTTTTTATGTCGAAACAAGTGACATATTTTATAAAAACCACAAGCAGTTAATTGGTATGTATGTGCAATGTGGTTGAGCTGTCAAATACATCAGTTTAGTACATTCCTGATTTACATCATTTTCAAGTTATTCGTAAACTATACAAACTGAAATGCATAGTTTTTTAGCATTAAAGTTAAAACTGTCCCTGTTTTGTGGATTCAGACCAGGTTCTGACTCTTGCTTTACCATACCACATTGCACATTAACAAGAACAAGATTGTTTATTCACAACTCACATATAGTGATGTGCAGTGTATCTAAGCATCAATATTTAACAACATAGTTTGATGTAATTCACCTCAGTTAACATTGATAAATGGAAATTATGAACTTCACAGTGAAACTTACTTGGATTGTTTAGTGGTGTGACCTGCCTTATCTATGGCTGAAATGTTTGGAGAATCCAAATTATATGATATGTCGCCTTGCCATAATCACCGCACTGACTGCAACCTGCCAATGAGAGGGGGATACAGAAGAGAGAAAGAGAGATAGGAACATAGGCTTCTGTCAAGGCGATGTAGTTTTCCCCCTCTAGCCTTATGCATCCCTACATGTTTTCAGGTGGATAAGGTGAATTCAGAGGATTTTTAAAACACCGGGATTCTTGTTTTTTTTTCTTTTTTACTCCTCAGTGGATGGTTTTTGAACAACAGCAGACGCCCGAGCTTGTAAAGCAGGTGTGAGAGACAGCGGCGACCGCTCCTCTCCTCCCTGTTTTCCAAGGGGAAATGTCGAGCGAGACGCCGGTTTCAGCACCACCGGGCTCTGCTTCCTCGCTCACGGACACAGACCAAGACTCGCATCCCCCTCTCCCTCCTGCGCCGGCGGGGTCCTCCGCTCAGCCGCCGCCGCCGCAGCAGCAGGTCGCCGCGGGCGCTGGCTCCGGCTCCACCGGGGAAAAGATGGTGTCTGCGGCCGGCTCCATGGTTCTCCCGGCCGGGGTGATCAACCCCGCGGTTCCGATTAGGAATATCCAGATGAAATTCGCCGTGCTGGTGGGCCTGATCCAGGTTGGGGAGGTTAGCAACCGGGACATCGTGGAGACGGTGCTGAACCTGGTGAGTGGATGCGAGGAAAGCTGGAGAAAACAGACAGAGAGAGAGGAAGCCATAGAAAACAGTAGAATCACTGCGCCCCAACTCGCTATGTTTTATTTACGAAGCTTCCTTCACTCCCCCCTTTGGTTGTGTGGCTTTCAGGCGATGATGTCATTTATTTGTTCAGGGGATGTAAACGCTCGCCTTTTTAACAATTTCTGTAGATAAAAATGCTTTAGGTTGCGGAAAAAATGAGGCTGTATTATTGTGGAGGCAGACAGAGGCATGTGACTCCAGCAGGGGCTTTGAGGTTAGTCTAATCACCAGCCATTGTTGACTAAATGACCAGATTGTTGTTGGGTGGAAAGACATAAACAGACATATCCAGAGAAGCAGTGGTGGACGCCAGACACAATGCATTGTGGTTATTCTCCTGACCCCGATCTGTAACCCGAAGTGATGCGGGGGACGAACGGACGATTTTGCGCACAACATCATGACCCAAACGGCTTTAATTCGCGCAGAATCACGCATGCATGCCAGATGTGTCACCTCTGAGACGCACTCATCCAGCATCATCGGACAAAGGCCCGACTTAGCTTTATGCTATCCACCGACATCCGTATGCGTTTATGAAGAGAAAAAAATATGCACAGGCCTATTGTTGCAAGCAGGCAGGCTGGGCGCTGCATCCTGTGCGCAAAAGGGAGTGATGTATCGGTAGCTTTGAAGCGTTTAGTGGTTTATATTATTGTGCTTCACATTGCTGTTATTTATGGAGCTGATATAGGTTGCAACCACCCCCTTCCTCCTCCCGTCTTTACTCTTCCATCAGAGGTTGTGTCGGTAATGCTGGGCCTGTTCAGCACAACACATCAGAGAGGATTTAATCCAGCCGAGGCTACTGAGATGACTAGTGTGGATTGTTACGAAACAACCAAAATGTACAGTAGACATGTGTCATGTGGAGCTTTATGAAGATATAGGATGTCTGTGTAGGTTGTGTCCACCTCCTCCATGCATCATGCAGGGGTACTGCATATATTTGCTACAAGAAATAGCCTCTGATCCTTATTGATTCTCTTGTAAAAGAACAAGTTGAATGATCCAAGCATCTGTTTTTAGATTTTAGGATTCTGGCCAGTTCCTATTTTGAGGGGTTTGTGTTTGCAGAGGCCTGTGTTTATTTTTCTCTCTCTCTCCCACTGGATACCTTAAGCCATCCTGATTCAGGTTGCCTCTTATCTCTCAATCAGCTATTGGTGCTGCTGTGTGCAGCAGAGGGGCTTTGCTTGCTCACTCCAATCTTGTCTCCTTCTGGAGGAGACGGAGAGGAGTGATGCTGCATGCACAGACTGGTTTGGCTTGGCAGGGCAGCACCATGCATTTAAAAGCAGGTGGAGGGTTGAAGGAGAGTGGGGGAGGAGAGGAGAGATCGAGTAGGAGGAGGAGGTAGGATGCTGCAGTGGCTATGTGCTCAGAAATCACCAGCTGATGCAGCGAAAGAGGAAGGGACTCAGGATTGGTCCACATCAGATCAGTGAAAGCTCATCAGAGCATTCAGCTGAAACACTCTCAAGTATTTTAGGCAAACACCTGGCCTTTTTTCCCCTCAGTTCTAGGCCGATGCCTTTAATTGCGAATCCCGCTCTGATGCGGTAACACATACAAGGGCCTGACACCCTGACGAATTAAAGCACTATGTGTTGGTCACACAAAGCTTTACTGACTAAATCCTGAATTGAACAATCAGTCCTAGTTGCAGGGCTGCCAATAGCTAAGCCTGTTAGGGAATTCTCTTGCCCAGCTCTTTAATTAAAAGACTTGAAACAAAGAGGTGCAGAGGCAGGAAACCTCAGTGGTCATGCTGCTGGTACAATGAGTCCACTGTGACCCGAAAGCTGATCCATTATTTCTGTCAATGTGGGAGACCACAGCAGCCACATTCTCCACTCACCGTTGCTGTATTGATCAGGTCCCACTGTGTTTTAGGTGAGCAGCTGGTCTGTCAGCTTTAGCAGTACCTCAGAAGAAGGCGCACACTGTTTGCTCCAAATGACGGAGAGGAATGATGTCACAGAGAACTGATTTTTCTTTTGATATGCAGTGCAGCTGAATAAATATATTACATATACAGACAATGTTTGTCGAGTTCTGGCTGCAAGCTGCTCGGCTATAATCATCGACATGGCATCACTGTTGTCACGGCAACGCTACTCTTTGGCTGCCTGCATCCAGACGCTGGACCTCCTGGTGTTGTTTTCTACTTCCGGACTGCTCCGCCACAGCTCTTCTCTCTCTGAAACTCCTGGCCTTTGTTTTCTTTTTCCCCCTCGATAAGTCTGTCTACTGGTATCTATGTTATTAGCATAAGCAAAAGCCTAAAAGACTGGGTGATAAGCAGCTAGAATGATTGAAAAACATGTGCACCAGTGAAGCTCCATTGTTTTGAAATAAGTGGTTAAGCTTGGTTTAGGAACAGATGGGTGAAAAACTCATGTGGTTTATTATCGAATGTCCCAAATGTCTTGTGGTTTTTTTAAAGGCCATTACATGTAATCACTCCAGTTTTATTCTTGCTAGAACAACATAAGGTACATATGATTCTCTGCTAGGCCTGTAGCGATACATGTACCTCCCAACGTGAGATGATTCATAACATTTGGTCCCCATCAAAGCTGATTTCGAGATTCCAGTGAAATTCTGGCAGCACCACTTGATGCCCCAGAGTAATGTTGTTTCTCATTTCTCAGGCTGTCGTAATATTAAAACCTCACACTATTTGAAGAGTAAAAGATTAATTACACTCTTGTTTTCAACAATATCCTTCATTTGTCTTGTTTGTTTTATGCAAAAGTCCAAAGCTAGTCTGAGTGCATTTTTAGGAATCTGTGGTTTTTGCCCCCTCACTTTTAATGTTGAGCAATAAAAAAGGTAGAGGAATGACGAGATGAATGGTAAGAGATCTTTAGATTCCTTGAGTCTGTTCAGAGAAACACAGCACTTCTCTACTTTAAGGTTTCAGACATCTTTTTTTGTTGACATGGAGACATTTAATCGGTGAGTAGGTAGTTCTGTTTAAGAGAAAAAGCTTCAATTGAGAAGGCATTTTGTAGTATAGACTACTTCATGGTGTAGTGAAGGACCAATTTACTGTTTGTGCCGTCCCTTTGGAAGACATTCCCTTTTTTCCTGCTCACTGACTAGATAATGGTCAGTCGCTTCAGCTCACAGCCTTTCGTTACTTGACATGTTGTGATGCTTCTTATTGTTACAGCAGGAAGCCAGCTGAGCAGCAGTGTTTGTTGACAAAAGGGTTGGCATATGTGACTTCTTTATCTGAAGCATGCTGTCGCATATTTTCTTTATGTGAAGACTTGCAACATATTTCAGATTCGTCTACAGTCAGCCTTGTCACTTTGAGAGCCTTCAAACGGCACCAGGTGTACTTATTTATAGGTGGCTTTATCTAGCTGTGATGCTTTTTTTAGGATCAAAAGCGAAGGTTTGCGTTGGATAGAAATTGACTGAGACCTTGTAACAGATCTTTTTTTTTTTAATTTCAAATCCTCCTTGGAAAGGTGAATGTGTTCTTGCACGCTCTGTCCCCACCTAAGCCCATTTAGAGGTCCCAGTGAAACTCTGGCAGCAAGCGTTTCATTATCCCTGTTCTCTCGCTGTAATATCACAAAGGTCCTGAGTCCATGGCCACTAGTCAGACTCTACCAATAAATCAGAGTCTGGGACACCCAGAGTCACCAAATTAGCTCAATAAACAGAGGCAAAAGGAAAATTAGAAGAAGGCAAGGTGATAAAACTGAAATATGTTACTGCGTTTTGTCATGTGCTCAGCAATGCGTGACAGTTTGCTGGGGTATAACTCACAAGATTTCAAAGAAACCTGTCAGCCATTTTCAAAATCTTTTCTACGGCAGGCACCCCGGGAGGTCTGAACAATTCTACAAAACCGAGTGCAATCAAAGTGTTTTTCAGGCTTGCCCTGTGGCTGCAGACTTAAAGCATGAGATACCTATGTCCTGTAGCGCTTGTAATCTCTTTGAATGACCATGCAGGGGGAAACAGTGCGTCATTGTGTGCCCAGATAGCCGAGCAGAGGAGCGTTCCCCTAATGCAATTCAATGTTTTATTAAACTATGTTTTGCTATTGTGTACAATAAGAGCATATTTTATGCCACTGTATTTTCTTTTTAAATAGCCAATTCTTTTTAGTTACATGTTCTGTTTTTTTTTTAAGTTATATGGCTGAAATTGAGTTATTTAGTATCAAGTATGTATTATGGTGTTAATCTGACACATTTTACATATATTAAATTGATGGGGAACAATCCTGGGAAATTACACTTTTATTTTTTGAATTACTCATAAGTAACTATAATTTAATCTTGATTCATAAAACCACTGTTTTTTTATGTTATATGAAGAACTTCTAGCTTTTAAGTTAAAGAAGTAAAGATTTAATGTAGAAACTATGCTGGTTAGGTTAAGGCTGGTTTATTCAAGAAGATACAATTTGTTTTTGCTTAAGTTTAAATTAACATTTTGATTTCTCAGTGAGTATAATTGCAAAGTCTTGTTTTTTTTCAATGCAAATTTTTCATCAGCTTTCACATTAGAAATATATTTTTAAGTTTTATATAAATTTAGTAACGATTTACACTTCCTTTTTTATTTTGCATATTAAATTTTAGAATTAGTTTCATAGTTTAAAAGCAGCTATGCTTTTAAAATGTTATGTTTTGGCTAGAAATTTTTTTTCATGTAATTATATAGTCTCACAGATTTTTTAAATTGAGAAGGAAAATATAAAGTGCTTTGTCTACGTATTTTGACTTAATTTTAGTAAATCAGCAGAACAATCAGTGTAACTAGTGAAGGTGCAAACCTGAATGTCAGGGTAATTTCACTGCAAACAGAAAATCTAAATGTTAATCAAAAAATAAAAGAGACTTATCTCAAAAGTCACATTTAGATGATTCACTACAAGTGTACATTAAAATGAAACAGAAATTTTCTGTGATATCCCCATGGAGCCTATGGTCAGTGTCACGTTTGAAAACAAGTGAGAGCAGTGCTACTCTTGACCCAAGAGGTAACACAGGAAACATTTTAACGCAGACTGACCTGCCGTTTAAACTCCTTCACACAAACATTTTCTGCCTTTCACTTTCACATACACATGTGTCTATAGAAATGGAGGACAGAGGGTGTGGTTTCTGCTGCAAGGTCATGAATGACTCCGCTATCTATCACACAGCTGGGCTGTCCTGACCCCTGCGTGTGCCGTTCGGAGTGAGGTATACAGAGGCCGTGATAGATGGCAGAAAAACAGCCGAAGGGTGGGGGATTCTTAACTGTCGAAAGCAATACTGGGAGGAAGCCTGTGAACCTCAGGAAGGGAAATGATGAGGAGGATTCAGAAGGAATATTGAAAAGTCTTCAGCATTTCCCTTGGGTGTTTTTTTTCATCTAAAGTGTGCCACAGGTCCAGCTGTATGATGTTCTATGGGGGTCTGATGAGCTCTGAGCCCCCTGCAGAGCCTCATCACACCCTGGGTATCGCTGCTTTCCCTTCCTCTGCTCCTGGCGACAGGGGAGGGGAATACAGCAGGAGTCTCATGAAAACGGCGTGCACAGTTTCTAAACAAATCACAAAGCACTTTAATAAAACCTTGACATGCTGACTTTTAATTGGACCTTTCCTCCTCATTATCAGTTACCTGTCATGCTGGAGGGTTAGCTTCATATGCATAGCATCTGTGAAATCAAGGTTTTACTCTTGCAGCTCAACAACACAGGCTGGTTGGACAAATCAAGAAACATATTTCCCTCGACTAATACCTTAAAGCACCCAATTAAAAACTAAAATCTCAACTTGCTCCTTAAGTTGCACACCCTGTCACTCCCAAATCCTCTTAATAGCAGATTTTTTTTATCTGCTTTTGGACCAAAATGATACCTTTTGAGAAGGAATGCTTATCACTGCTGTTCTTTTTGACTCAAATTATAGTTTTTTCCTGCTAAACTCTCCAATTTTCGGGCACATACAAGAAGCCCTACAGACGTCTTTATGTTCTAAAGCGCCTAAATTCTGCTCTGCTTCTCTAAATTCCTCCTTATCCTCTTGTTAGCTTCCATTTCCAGATGGTCGGATTTGTTTCCGAGGATAAGCCATGTGAGATTTTAAGTGAGGTCTCCCGTCTGGAAGTGGGAAAAGAACGCAAAGTAAAGTGTCCCAACCTTGCGTGACGACACCTTTAGCTACCTCTCTCCATTCCTTTATCCTCTCAAAGCACATATACGTCCTCCTCACCCCTGAGCGTAATCTGGTCCCTCGCTCCCTGACTCTTGAGCTGAGTGAAGCCGCTGGTGAATGATCCCTATTATGTTGAGGTAATGGAGGTCTCTGCAGTGTCATCACTCTCTGGTTTCTCCTCTCTACGCACTTTCTCCTTTCCCACATGTACAGAAAGCCTGGTGATGGAACCATATGGCTGCCATCACCTCTGTCTGTTGAGCCTTCTGTACGCGGGGGTGGAGAATTGAAGAGAGGGACAGGGGAAGCTGACACAAGGCTTAGAGTCACAGAACTGTGGAACAGAGTAGTGCAACAGCTAAAATGCCTTTTTTTTAGGTCTTACATTGAACTACACAGAAAACTCGTAATCCATTTGCCTAATTTTTACCAGATGCTATGTATAAAATTCTGTCATTATCTTCAGTAAAACAAACATATGATACAATGGTATTAATGTAAAAGATACAGAAATGCATACCGTGCTTGTGGAATGAACAGGAAGTTATTATTTTTTCCATTTGAACAAAAGTAGATTGCTTTTTGTACTGTTATATAATTTACCTGAAGCTAAAGACTGAAACACAGTCATAAGTTAATCTCATTCAAATTAAAAATGTATAAAATAAAAAAGGAATAACATGATCCAACATTTTTTTTATTGAATAAAAAATGAAAAATAAACTATTACTCAGATTTATGCACATATTCTGTATTGATCTCATGAAACTTTAGCTGTTGTTTGCATCAACAGTTTAGTTAAAGTTATCGTTTAGATAATGGTTCTAAACAATAACCAGTGTGGTTTCTGGTTAGCTGTCATGCTAACAGCTCAGAATAGTTAAAGTAGTTGTTTTGATATATTTATATAAATATAAACATTTTAATGTTTATACTTATATAAACATTAAAGTGCTTCTTTCTATAATAAGAAACATTTTAATGCTGTTTACTGTGAACCCTTCTGTCTTGCTTCTTTGGCATTGTTTCTTCACTATTGTTACTGTCTGTTTCATGCCATTGTGTCTGGCTCTTTTGTGTGTGTGTGTTTCCTGGTTAGTACACACTGGATGGTTGTGATTGCCTCTATGGGGAGGTAGGGGGTGTATGGAATCTTCACACACAGTATTTGGATCAAAACCAGTGCTCAGACACTGATGTGGCTTTGTACACGTCTCTCTGGGTGTGTATGATTATGTGTGTTTGTTTCTCTCTGGCACCCCTAACCAGCAGGAATATTCAAATTCTAGCAAGCTGCTTTGTTGGAGTCACCTGATGTTTTTGTGCTTCTTGCTGAGCGTATTTGATAAATGAGCGCACTTGCAAAACCATAGTTTTACTCTCCTCCATCCACTTTCATCTGCACATTTTCTACTCATATATACGCATGCAGAAAAGAGAAAAAAACACATACTGCTCTCCTCCTTCTTGTAGCCTACATCATTGCCTGGCAGGGGTTATTTTATATTCATGCTGGCCTACTTTGCCTCCCTCCCTTGGCTCTGCACACACTTACACCACACATCTGCTGTACTGGAAGTATAACTGACTGTGGTGGCTATTCATCATGCTGCGTGCTGCAGTGGTCAAAGGTTGATTATAGCCAATTTTGGAGTGTGTGTGTTTGTACCTGGAGAACTTTAGTATTCCACATTAGACATCCAGAGTTTTCCTGTGCTACTCATGCATCCCCTGCAGCTTGGAAAACACTGTCAGTGGTTGTAACAAGTCATTTAACACCGCATTAAGCTGGTTAGGACATCCACACTCTTTATCGAGCCACAACATTTCCTACGTCTCTGCTTCCATCTGTGCTCTGCATGGAGGGAAGAATAAATCAGGGCTTCATGTTCCCCTCGTTAAATAGACTCTAACTAGTGATTGTGGGAAAGAGCAATTTTACCATAGGATTTTTAAAATAAAGCCACATCAGTAAAGCTGAAAGATAGAGAAAAGGGGGTGTTTATGTAACCCAGATATGACAAAGAATTTTGGAGAAAAAAAAAAGTTGAAATATGTGAGACTGTGTTGGTTGTTCTCAGCATTAGTGTTACAAGTGCCTATACTTAATAAACAATAGTCTGCTTTTGTAGCAGTGATTTGGTAAAAAGGGCTTTATGACAATATAACTTTCTGTTAATAGACTGTTGTGATAAAGTAGTAATTAAACATTTGTACCACATTTTAATGTCACCACTAATCACACACAGCATGCTGTGAATTTATTTTTGCTGTTTTACTTTTAGCACACTGTCAGTGGCACATTGGTTCAGTTCTTTGGATAAAACTGTAAAAACAAGTCAGAAAGAGTCCAGAAAATTGTGTGGACAAATTCACCAAAAATTATTTATTGAACAGCTGATAGCAAAATGACAAACTACACTCTAAAAAATGGTGTCATTCATTTAATGCTAAAAGATGTGTAGCACTTTCTAACAACCATACGAAAAAAAAAAGACAACTTATAATGGTATAGTTGAAGCTTGTTGGCAACATTCGATTGAGTTCTGTTGTTGTTGATGAAGTGGGACACATTGCACTACTTACATGAAGCGTGAGAGCTATGGCAGTCATGTGGCAGAATTTTTCACAATGACTAAAATCAAAATCAAATCAAATTTTATTTGTATAGCACATTTCAGCTACAAGGCATTTCAAAGTGCTTTACATCATAAACACAAAACACAAAGGCATGCAACATAGAATAAAATACCAAGGTTTTTTTTTTTTTTGTCATGGATGACAAAGATCCAATGCAGACTGGTTTATGTGCTGATCAAACACCACAGTGGTACTTGTGTGTAAAGGCAGTGAGGGAGTGTCATTTCCAACATACTTGAAACAAAAGGCTGATACATAATAATGCAACAATAGTGTAACAATAAATGTGTCTTGTGTTTGTCTTTACTTTGCTTTGGAACATAATGGTCTGATATTTTACTTTAAATAAATATTATACCAATAGGAAATTGTTGGCAGTCTTCTTCCTAATAAAACAAACAAACAAACAAACAAAAACTCCACCTCAAATGTCCTGGCAAATAAAAATATCTTCCTACTAGGGCCTTTTTCAGAAGTAAATTTTGACCGTGTTCATTTATTTTTATCTGGGTAAATGCAGTGTAATCTCAGGTTGGTGATAATTACCACAGAAAACTACTGTACTTCCTGGAAACGGTCCATGTAAGGCAAATTTGTATTTTTGATACAATAGCAATCCCATGTATACCTGAAGTGTGAGCGTTAATCACTCTGTTGAGAACTAAGTGAAACCTTATGAATGCAGTTATTCAAAATGGGCTGCATTCTGTTCATTAGGAGCTTTATATGAATAATAATGTTTTAGTGACTGAATGATTAGTTATTTGTGTTTTCTGAGTACAGCAGTCAATGTAGATGCTATGAAGGGTATTTTACACAGCCATCCTCTTAGGTACTATGATAAATTTTGTTCCAAATTCTTTTAGTGCTAGATCCTTCCTTTATAACATGTCTGCTTGTAGCACAATGAAGATTAATATCTTGTAGCACATTGGCAGGTTTTATTCTCGTTCTTCCTGCAAGCTTTTTCACTTTCAGAATGCTTGATTACCTGGCGGTGCTGGTGACTCATTGTGGTATCCCCAGACACTCTGATACACATTACTAGCATTGCCTTTCTTTCTCATCCTGCCCCTGTCCCATTTAAATTAATCTAATGTCTAGAGAATATGTATGCAGAGTGGCTTGGTCTATTAATTTTCCTATGGTATTGAGCTGTCTTATCTTACAGACATTAAGTGATAGAAATGTGAGTTTGGCAATTAGTGTACAACTGCATATATAATGGTTTTCCAACTAAGAAACTGGATTCTGGAGGAATGTTTGCCTCTAAAGCTGTTTAATTTAAACAGCAATTTTATAGTTTTCAGAGCATAGTTCTCCACCTTCACCACTGGAGTTTGGCCCTCCTAGAGATAAGTCTGTAAGCTCTCAAGGCTACATGTGCAAGCTGACAAAGTGCAGTGATATTTGAGAATGGACTTTGTGTTGAAATAACCTTTTCTTACAAATTGTTTTTGTTTGACATTCGACATCATCATCATCTGGGAACCTGAATTTCTTGTATTATCTTGAAAACAATTGCCACTGAAAAAGTTTTTTGTACGTTTTGGTATTTGGAAATGCAGTTTTAATTTCTCTTGGGTGGGATAAATAAAGTCTATAGTTTGCAACCATGACAAACCTCCCAGTGTAAAAGACTTGAAGCTGATTGTGTGAAAAGAGCTCATAGTAATAACCACTCATCACAGCTGCAGTTCCAGATTATTCTCTTCAAGGGTTATTTTTAAAAGCACAGATCTCACATCACATTGTTCTCACAGTGTCTGCTTTATGTCAAACAACACAAGTCTCAAATGGTGCGTCTGTGCTGGCTTCCAGTCAAATCTAAAATAAAACCGAAGTGATAAGTTTACAGAGGAACTGCAGAGCTGTTGAGGCCAGACGTCAGATTACAAATGTAACCATTTTAAATATAATCTAAAATTTAAAGCAGAGATTTCCAGTTCATAAGTCAGTTCTCCATGGCCAAGTCAAGCCTTTGGTGTTTGTGAGGACGTTCCAAAATAATCTCAAGACATCGAGGGTCAAGTCCAAATATTATAATGCCAAAGCCCAAGTCTTTTGCAAAAATCATCAAAATGTCTGAAAGGCAAGTCCAAATAGTGTCTGAAATTTTACAAACATATCTTTTTCACCCGAAGTCATTAATCTCTTCTCTAATCATTGAAATTATGAATGACATTAAATGCATGCCATCTACTCTGTCTGCAACATAAGGATGCTAAATGGACATCCAACATCCTTATCTTTACCTTTTTTACACATTTTGTTTGTCATACAAAAAATATTTTTGCACAGATTTAATCAATACTTTATTTTTTATTTGGAAAGTGACTAAGATCAGAATATAAATATGAATTTATACACAAAAAAACTTGAACTAATTTAATGCACATTGATGCTATGGCAAACATAGACATGTTGCTATTTACTATTAACATCTTATAATCCTTGAATGTCCCTTGGTGATAAATCAAATGCACCTTTCAGCAGAACATGCTTGTCTTCGTCAGAGCTGCCGTCTTTGCCTTACTCACTGGAAATACTTGCTCAGTGGAAGCTTCAAATAAAAACTGTCTGACGTTAGAAAGCTGCCATTAGCAGTTTTTACTGAAATGTAAATGTGGTGTATAAGGTTACCATAGCAGTCATTTTTATACACAAAATCAGAAGGGACATCGTTTATTAGTCAAGTTAAAAAAGATTGTTTGTTTGTTACGAGTTTGAGTCTGGGGGTTGAGTCTAAGTTAAGCTTTAAGGGCTTGTTTCTTGTGAGTTAGTTGTAGCACAATTTGCACAAAGGAATTCCTTTTTTTTATTGAGAATTTTTCTGGTTCCTGCAGTCAAACTGATTTTTTATGGTTCCCCAATCAAATGTTCTGTGTATATTGTGTTAATTCACTGTGTGTGGTCCTTGTACAGTAAGTCAGCCATGGTCAGTAAACCCTTCGGCCTTATTCCGTGTGCCCATGCTCAGATTTGTGTGTTTTTTTTTTCCCGACCCCGTCTCGTGATGATGGATTACAGAGACCCGTTGGAGCTGCTCGCTGCCTCCCTTATCCTCCATCAACTGTGGCTCAGTGAAACAGCTTTCTCCATTGTTTCAGCGATTGGACGCACACGGACCCACATGCATGCGCAAGTCTGTCTCTCAAACAGACAAAACAAACAGATTAGTAGTCCTGAATTGCCACCAGCTTGGCTTGAGTCAGGTCTGCAGGGCTTATCTGGAGACCTTTGGCCTTAGCATCAGCTAGTCTACACCTGCCTCATCACTCAAATGGACAGAAAAAACTCAGTTGGTGGAAAAAATTGGGATTGTTTTAAGAGGGAATGTGAAGCGATTAAAAAAAAATAATAATAATTTTGTTGGAGGTATTTAATGAAGAAAGATGAGTTTCATTTTCAGATGAAACTCACGAAGCCTTGAAAATATGAAATGTTTTAGCTAAAAATTTGGTATGAAAATAGCTACTACAATATTTGAGTTTTGAGCTATTATGATTATGAAGATGTCCAAAATGTATTTACTTTTGAGGGCAACTTGCGGCTGACCTCAAAGAACAAGGAAATAAAGTTACGAAAGGTCAAAGAGAAACAACAAATGGAACAATGATTTAAAAACTTATTACCACAAATTAGAAAAGCTACAAGTTGAAGGTTATGAGATGATTATCTATCCTTAGCGCTTTGAAGAGATGTACTAGATATACAGAACCCAGCTTCCAGCCTTTTATTTGGACCTCACATCCTTTTTGTTCTTTCATAATTATGAAATACAAGTACAAAGAGAATAATAACGACAGACGACTTACACTGAGGTTTATATAGTTCAAAGCTCTTACCTGCCACTATTGTATTTAATCCTTTGTAAAAGATGAGTAGGAACATGAGTTCAAAATAAGTGACTTGTAATTGTCAGATAAAGAAAAGCATTGATTAGGTTCCCTTTTTTTAAGATTATTTTCAAAGAAACAAAATGTGTCCAAATCTGTGGTTAAGCACTGAAATCCTTGATAAAGCACAAGCAGTAAACTCAATGCTATTCCTCCATCGGCATCTATAATATTGCACACAAGAATGTCTTAAGTCTCCCAGGTCTTAAGACCAATGTGAAACAGAATGACTTAAAAAAAAATAGACTTTGCAATTTAATGCCTTGAAATTGGGCTTGTCTTTCTGATACTCCGCCTTTTAGCACATCATGACAACAGCGTTTCTCCATTAAGCTGTTGATGGAGAAACAGCTTAATGTTTCTCCATTAAGAAACAGCTGTTGGGATCAGCAGTTCCTGTGACAAGCTCAGCAGATGTGCAGTTCCACCACAGCCGCTAGTCTGAAGGAACTGAGTGAGAGAGTCGTGGAGGAGGAGTGCTCTGTGAGGCTGAAGCTTGGCTTGGAGACTGCATGGAACAGGGGAGGCTTAGTGAGAGCAAGCATTTAGGCACCCCTCAATGGTTGCCATTGGAGATTAAAGGATTCCTCAAACAAACATGAAAGAATCAAAGCAACATTCTTGCTTTGATTGTGGTTTTGATGAGGGAGAAACATCATAACAAGCTAAAAAAGTTGGTTTTACATAATACTGCCAGTTAAATATTTTCAATCAGTTATTGTTGCCATTAGCTTTAAAATGGCCTTAATATCCCCTCAATTTTGCTGAAGAACAGTGAAGTTTTCCTTTGATGAAATACACCAAAGACACCACTTAAACACCCTCCTTTAACATTTTACCATTTTTTTTCATGTCAGTCCTCCTGCTTTGTGTCCGAGAATATTCTTTCGCATCTCATTTGTTTCCTGCTGTCCCTCTAAGGGTGAGCTCTCAATTACAAACTCCTTTTTATGCAGCTTTGCTGACATCCTCTCGGTTTTCCTCTTTGTTCTTTATTTTCTCTCTTTCAGATTCTCACCACTTTAGATGTTTTCTCTATCTCTCTTTCTTTTGCCCTTCCACAGACCGTTTGTGCCCTGGTGAGGGAAAGTGCTTTTTAATGATAACTCTTTCTCTCCCTGCACATAAATCATGATGGTTTTTGTTCTAGTAAGGTCCAACTCTTTTTTTTTTTTTAATGAGGGAAGAGTAGCTGTTCCTGAATTTTGTTGTTACTTTTGTATTTTCTCTAAATCTGGTGAGTTGCATCTATGACAATTTGGCATTTTTAGATAAAATTCTTGTCTGAATTTAGATATGTACTTCTTCTGAAATATTCTTTTAACTAAACAATTAGTGTTCATTTATATGTTTGAATAAACTCAGTGCTATTTGTGTGTCGTTTTTTAAGGTTACACTGCCTAACAGTTTGCCCTTCAGCTGTATTTATGTTTACTAAGTTGCTAATTATAAAATAAACATCACAATGATCTTTTTATGCCTATATTCACATTCTTGTCTGCTGAAGATTTGTGAAATCTATACTGAAACCTGTTGAGATGGGAGGTAGATGGAACAGACTTCAAAGTGTAACTTTAAAATCTTCTGTTCTTTATTTGGCTATGATCTACTAATCGTGTAAAACTACAAAAGTCTGTAAATTGATTTGACCATTTTCCAAGTCTGTAACTATTTCTTTTCAGCAATGTAGATCTTTATCTTCTTTAGCAAAGTCTGAAAACTAAAGTTTTTTGCACATTCATGTTTTTCTATGAAGAGCTTTTCACCTGCATTGATGTTTAAATGTCTTTCAGTTTTGGTTGGATACAGATTTATTTGTCTTTTTCAGCAAAGTTATTCTTCAGGTTTTAGGAAAACACAGGTTTTCTTCAGAAAAATGATTTTACATTGTTTTAAGTTGTCCTGAGCTGTTTGTGATGTCATAAGTAAAATTATTATATGTTTAAATACCTAGTCTGGAAAATTCAATAGTTTTTAAATAGAAATACCTTCAAAAGTCTTTTTCCTCTGAACAGTCATTGAACAGCTTGTGGATATGTGTTTAAAACTGTCGTTGTTTTTTATTCAATTAGCAATTAATGCCTGTGACATCGCTAACTAACAGCAGTCTTACAATATTTTGTCAATGGCAGAAAATGGCCCCCAACATTTCTGATGCACTTCATAGCAGATGCAAGATAAAAGGTCAAAATAATAAATTGAAGCAGTTTTTTGTAATCCTGCTAGCATTTCTGCTTTCCGCTTAACCTTGCCATTTATCCTCTGTAAAAGTCAGTGTCTCTGCAAGACGTTCATTCCTCAATTAATATTCCTTCAACAATATTAGATAACTTTTGAAACAAGGCATGTTTTTAGAAAATGCATACCAAAATGCTATCTTTTCCTTTTCCCCTCACAACACTGAAAGACATGAGTAAAAATACTGCAATTATAAAATATATCTACCAAAATATATAGCTCAAATAAAGCAGCTTTTATTGAAAATAGAAAACAGCCTGTAGTCATATTGAGGCTAAAGTAATATTACATGTCGTGTATTACAGCAATGGCTGTTTTTTTTTGTCATTTTTATACTAATATGTAACCCTGGGCAAAGCATAAATCAAATGCTCCCTGAATTTCATGATAGTTTGATAAGTTAAACTATCAAACTATCATTGCAGAAATTATCTGCTTTTATGTTAAGGTTTAACAAGCTGTTATTAGCTTGTCATTGTCTGCTGGGCTTAAATATGTGCTTGGTAAGCTAACCTGAAGCTGGCTATTTGATTGCTCCAAAATAAGATTATCTTAAATGATGGGTTGGGGTGTCTTTGTTTTCCACACCAAGACTGTCCATTTATTTTAGAAATATTTCTAAATGGCTAAATATCTTTTTGTAAGCGTAAGAAGAACCTTTGTTCAACCAGCTGACCAACAGTGTGCAGCAACAGGTAGGGAAGGCTCCATAAAGCTTGAGAAAACTTAATCATTGTGGATCTTATTAAAGAAAATTTTAACGAGAAATAATATGGAGGTAACAGTGTTGTGGAAATGACAATTAGTAATTGCTTGATTATTTTTTAAGACATGCTATGTGTTGTATTAATAGCTATTGTGGCATGTTGTTACTAGATCAGGCCTCTCACATTTGACCAGGTTGTGGTTATTCTTAGATGAAATATCTTTTAATCAAATTGACAAAAACTTAGAATCTGTTTGTATGACTGATTATTTAATTAAATTAATTAAACAACTTTTTAAAATGTAAAGTAACTTCAGACATTTGTTGTGATCTGGCACTATATAAATAAAATGAATTGAATTATCAACACGAAATGTGAAAAAATGTAGTGGGGTGAAAACCTTCCAGTGGCACTGAAATACACAGATTCCATCTGGAAACTCATTAGCTGTCGTCTGTGTTGCTCTTAAAGCAACACAGACGATTATTTAAAAAAATCATGTATCAAGAAAAGAGTAAAAATGCTCTAGAATTTACTGCAACTAGAAGTTAATATGTCCTGGCATTTTTTTTGTGTGTGTGTGCTGCGTTATAATTCATTGTGGGGTTTTGTAAGAACTGGAAACAATGCTTGTAGTGTGTGTGTGCGTGTGCGTGTGTGTGGGAGTGAAACAGGGCATCATGTGGTCCCTCCTTTAGACGAAAGGGCAAAACTGTTTTTTGTTTGTGACCCGATAGCATGTGACGAGGCTTATTGCTCGATCCATTACTAAGCCTCTTTGGCCAATCAGGTGGCAGACATTTTCAACCGCACTTTGGATGAAGTCAGCTTTGTGATGACTTGGGTTCAATACCCAATCTCTGCAGTGTGTATGCACATGAGCTTTTGACCTGGATCCTTGTTTTTCTTTTTTCTGGGAATATTTGCCCTGAAAATACTGCTACAGCTGCGGACACGCCTCATTTTGAGTGGTTTTCTTTACCTTTACCATATTTAGTTGTCACAAGATTTATTACTAGAAAATATCGATGGTCTGGAGGAGCTTTGCAGCCCTGTGATTCAAGGGTTTCTTCTGAAGCTTCTTTCCTTTAGTGCATCTGTCTGCAAAGGAGAGCAGGAGCTGTCCATTGTGCTGAAATGAGACCTACTGTATTTGTGTTCCTTCTCTTTTTGCCATATGTCAAAGCAAACATTCACACATTACTGTTACTGTGCTTTTTCTCTGTCAGTTTATTTAAGTCTTGCATCACTTTCTTGTCGATTCCCATTCTCCTCCTGATCTGCCTCTCTTTGCTGTTCTTCAGTTCTTTTTAAAGCTCCCTTTTCTTCAAATCCTGAAAAGAAGCTATTTTTTACTCAGCCTTTTATATGCTAATGGCACTGCACCTCATTATAGCAACTTGTGAAAGTATCTATATTTCCATTTGATTTATTAGGTTCTCATGTGGCAGATCAACACAAATTTGTGTCTAATTTTGAGGGAAAATTAGTCTTAGTTTCCATATTTTATTTTTAGAAAAACAATTACAAAGTGCAACAGACAACTTTATTATGACCCCTTTACTCTATTACCGCAAAATGAAATCCAGAAAATCCAGTTGCCTTCAGTCACTTAATCATCAAATAGACTTCAATTGGATGCAACTCATTCCTAGTGTCACAAAAACTCTTGAAGGGACTGGGGGCGGCATTGGTAAAAAACTTCTGACTTTGAAGCAGGATCAGGCAATAAAGCAAAACCATTAGAGCATCTTAGAGACCACTTTTTATTCCACCATCTGAAAATGGAAAGAGTTTGATGCAACTGTAAATCTATCTGTCTGTAACTGGCAGGATGGACAAGGAGAGCGTTTATCAAAAAAACAGCCAAGAGGTTCATAATGACACTAAAGGAGCTGCAGAGGTCCATGGTTCAGGTTGGAGAATCTGTTGACAGCACAACAAATCATGGCCTTTACGACCAAGATTTGTTGAGCAGCAAGAAGACATTAAAAGAACGCCATGTTGAAAAATGGGGGATGTTATTTAGACGATAAGGGCCCTAAAGCACCTCAAATGTAGCAACATTATGCTGTCAGCACTAACCAGAGAAAACGTTTTGGAGAGTATAAAAGACATGAAGCCAGAACAGAGGAGGACAACAGTCATTAATATACAGCTTGAGCTTCAATAGAGTGGTTTAGCTGAAGAGCCCAGTTAAAGTCTGCACCTAAGCGGTCAGATATTAAAACTGATGTATTCAGACATTCTTCAGCCTATGAGACAGCAAAAAGCTCACACTTCCTTTGGTTAATGTGTTTGTGTTTTGTTGTCAAATACTCAGCACACAGAGTTGGTTTCCATGTTTTACGATAAATCACAAGTCAGCTAATATCCTATTGTAACTACATAGAATGGCAAGTTATTGGTGTAACAGTAGCAGGTTGACTTCAACCCACCTGCTTGCATTGGTCCTTTCATAAAAAAAACTAATTGCAAAAACGTATTTTAATCCCACCTTTTTCTGAAAGAGATTAGTGAAATAGAGGTCTAATGTTTTGACTTATAAGAGGTAAATGCAAAGAAATATCACATTTTAGATTTTTCTGAAAGAAGATAAAACATTATAAAAAGCATGTATTCTTGACCTTTCACTTTGCACTAATGTGACAAACTGTGAACAAGGGGGAAGGCAGTGAACATTTTCACAAGTTTCTCCATTTCTGTGATATTCTTGTAGATCTCCAGCTTTGCTCCTTTCACATTCGCTCATGCTGTCATTCATGTGAATTCTTGCCACTGATGTGAGCATGTATGAATATACCGGTGACAAACTCGGTGACAGTGTATGTGTGAGTGACTAATTTCTGCAACTTTTTTTTTTTTTTTGACAATGAATTGTTCAAAAGGCTTTTTGCCTTTCGAATGCTGAGTATGTACGTGTCTATCTTCTGGGTGACTTTGTAAAGGATGGAGGTGTGTGTAATTGTAACCGAATGCTGTTGCGTACTTGTCTGCAAGTATGTCCAATATGTTTTATGTTCACACTTGACAAGATTTGAGTCAGATGTTGGAGGCGGTAAAAGGCACACAGAACTGGTCGGCAGCGAACTGGAGACTTTCATAAAGAGGAAGCAGCAGGCATTAAATCTCTCCTCCTCTTGGACCTTTTATTTATTTATTTTATCCTGCTCTCTCTTTGGTTTCTGGCAGTGTTAATAGAAACTGACAAGGCAATGCATGGGAGCGCTCAATGACCTTTCTTTTCTTTGATATATGTATAGACGCACATTTATGCAAATTTTTACTGAAAAATCTATCCGCTGCATGGCTGTTGGCACCGACTTCACAAATGTGTTTTGAACCACGTAGAGCTGTGGAGCGCTCAGTTATTCACCAGATTGGAGACACAACCTGCTTAATTAGGATATGTCACCTTTGCTTTGCAGCACCCTTAACCCAAGCCTTCCTTTTGCTCTGGGTCACAAGTTCTATGCAGAAATGACATTTACTGCATGCCAAATACAAGAAAAAAAGTTTTATTTAATTTTATGCATCATGACTCATACATGATGCATTTTTTAATGTCTAGCAGAAATCTCTCTGCTTGAATTTGCATACATTTAGATTTGCACCATAATAGTTCATGGTTATTTTCAGACCATGCTAAATTGTTTTTATAGTTCAGCCTATTTCATTTATTTGTATTTGCACTGTGATTGAAAAGACTATATGTGAAAGATGGAGAAAAAATTATGTTGCCAAAGATGCTAGATTGGATGTAGTTATCAGCTTTTAATGATCTGCATCTGCATTGGTCTATTAGGGAAATGCTGAAGATATCCATGCAGTGTACCTTGCTCTAGATTCTGCTAGTTGTTTAAATCTTTCAGAGGTTTTTTTTTTTGGTTTATCTTTTCATTTTGACAGATAACAGTCGTGCATCTACTTGTTTTGTGTTTTGTTGAGAGAAGATGAAAGAAGATGCCATGCAAGCCTATTAGTGTCAGTCTTCAGAAAAAGGATCAGGATGGAAATATGTCAGCTCCTTTTGATCTATGATAGAATTCTTTGTTGTCTACAAAGTGTTTTAGTTATGCATAACATGTTTTTGTTCTTTTTCACTCAAATCTCAAAGTTGAGGGTCACTGATGTGGCTGAAGGTTTGTAAATTTTGGGATGCAGTTGGTGAAGTGCCAAGAACATTTTAGATTCTACAAATTGGGAGGCAGTACACTGCTATAAGCTGGGGCAGCATTCGTTTAAGTAAGTTGAAACTCACAGTTTGATTGTGAGTTATTATAGATAAAATTATGACTCATTGCTGAAGGTCTTCATTTATAATATAGCAATGCTGCCTCAGTAACTATAAATGTGCTTATAGATTCATCATTCAACCAGTTTGACATGGAAATTAGACATTTTTCTCTTGATCAGCTGTAATTGATAATTAGCTGGTTAAAAACTGAAATAAAAACATTTTTTTCAATCTTTATTACATCAATCATGATTAAGAACAGATGTCCATCCATTTTTATTACATAACAGCACCAGCCAACACCATATATTTCATTTTTGATGAAAACAACAACAACAAAAACTGATGCAGCTCAGGGAGACATCTCTTGGTGGATAGATGGGGACAATCACATAATACCTTCATGTTATGATGAATTCAAAGTTACTCCCACTATCAAAGAAGCTACTGCACATTTTCTCCTCTATTTTATAGTTTTAGAGGTAAAAAAATGTAATTAGCATTTCAGACCTTGAAGAAAAATGGAAATCAATATTGCTCAAGAAAACCACCAATCAGTGCATCTCTAGCTATAACAACTTAATGACCTAAGAAAAAAGCATTTTGGAGCTTTAAACTGTCTGATAACTGCTCAGATAAAAATGGTTTAATTCTGGTCTTAACGGTCACTACATTGACACAATTCCTGTCTGAATTATTCACCTAAAAAAATTATATGAATCACTTACTCAGGTTTTGAGGTCATGTTTTGTTACATACATGAGCAAGTTTATGTTTGTCTGATTCCAACTTTTTGTTGTCTGATCAGGGCTGGGACTGGTTTAGGTTAAAGTGTGTCTCTTGTTAAACCACATGAAGACACTGGTCACACTGGTGCGATTTCAGATTTGCTTTGGTTGCTCTATTGAGAAATGAGGGCACATGTGCAACCAAATAACCCTGAACTATACAATGTAATTAATGTGTTATAAACCTTTTCCCCAGGGCATTTCAAAGCCCTCAATTTAGAATTTGATGTTAGTAATAGCCTATAAATATTGATTTAGTGATGTTTAATCTAAACTAAATTGGTTATCAGGTACAAATGATTTTTTTCTTGTACGATGCTGGGCTGTAAACTCATTCCAGATTTTCTTTCAGCACTTTCATTGTTATATTTTGTCAAACTCAATGACTTCCATTTATCTGAGGAGACCTGAATGCCACATGGGATTTTTATCATCGCTCTTTTACGGTTGGTCTCACAGACTCGGGACATGTCGCCGTGTCATTTGTTGTTACTGTTGCTTCTTAAAATAACTGCGTGAGCCAAAGAGCATCCTGTCTGGGCTGCACTTGCTTTAACACTCTTTCATCCATGTGGATTTATTTCATCATTTCCATTTAATTGTTTTGGAATCATGGTTTTATTTTGCACCATTACATAAAGTAGTCTGCTGTAATTCTGCACCATTTTTCATTTTTATCTTTTCATCTTTCCCTTAACTCTGAAATAAAACCAATACACTTAAGGCATTGCACCTCTTGGATGATTTTAAGAGCTCTTTGTTAATAATTCTGATTTTGCTGACTTGTGCATTCATGTGTCTACTCAAATGGTGATGGGTAGGCTCTGACTTTTAAGAGTGGGGGTTGTGTCTTGTCTTGCCTGCCATCTGTGTCGATGTTAGTACAAAGGCCCATGGGAAAAGCAGTCCAGAGGCCTATCCCTCCTCCTTCGTATATATCTGGAGGCAATCGTCAGTCAACATGTCATTCCTGATTATGGTCAAAGAGGGAAACATACATATGCTGCGTTTTTCTTACCAGTTATTAATCATGATTTCAGCTGTTAATGAGTTAGTTTTTTTTCATCCACATGTGCAACCAAATAACCCTGAACTATACAATGTAATTAGTGTGTTATAAACCTTTTCCCCAGGATGCAACTGGTTGTTTTAGGCTATACGTTTATAATTGGGTAAGCAGTCAAAATAATGTTGTTTTCAATGAAATTTGGACAGGGACTTTATAGGTAACAGTAACTAAACAAAGAAAAAAATATATATTAGTTTTTAGTTTTGCTTTCTCATCCTTGTTCAAAGCAAAATCACCCATCCAAAACATAAGCACATAGTTTCAGTTGAAGAATAGTGTCTTCTTTCAACTTAGATGCATTGCACTTCTTCAAAACCAAGGTTTTGCTTTCAGATTTAATACCACTTGCAGAAATATTCTCTTCTCCTGTTTGCAAACTATACAGTGTGCATGAGCTTCCTCTGCCCAAAAACCTTTCCTGGACTCTCAGCTTTATCCTCTCTGCTCAGGAATTGTTGTTTTTTTTGGTTTGTTTTCTTTTAAAAGAATGTGATAAGTCTATAAAGTAACAGCTTCAGCCAATAGAATGACTGTAAGTAACTATTACGTCTCTACCCTGAGCGACTTGTTTTATTGATTACTCTCTCAAAACTATACTTCTGCTCTCAGATTTAATGCTTCTTGCAGAAATATTGTCTCCTTGTTGTTTGCAGTCTACTCCTCACACTCAAACTCCTGCTTCCCAAAGGAAGTTGGAAACCTGCACACTCATGGATTAGCTTTCTTTCTACACAAAGGTGACTTGTCTTGTAACTATTCCTGCAACTAAAATAGCTGCATGTGACATTACTGCCCTGTTGGTGGTGAGTTATTATTTTTCACTCTGGTAAGCCCATTCTCATAAACCAATTTAAAAATGAGAACCACCAGAACAGACAGATGATGCTGCGGAATTTTGAACGAGGACAGTAAATATCTGGAGACTGAAAATAAGGAATCTTGCACTAGAGGTAGTTAAAAGAGAAACTGGAGGCTTTTCTGTGAAACATATATGTGCACTTTTAAAAAGAAGTAATGCATAAATATTTTCTCTTTATGTTCTAGCTTGAGAGAGATGTGAATGATGCAAACTGAGAGAGAAAATATATGTTGCCAAAGGCATGTAGTCTGAGTAAGCAGTGAAACATCTGAAATTGAAAATAAGAAAACATTAAAAAATGTATGCTCTTGTATTTTAGAAAAAAACAGCATGTAGCATATAATCCCCATATGATCAAAATGTCAAATTTTTGGTTTATTTTGCAAAACTACAATCTGTTAAATAATTTACGATGAATAATTTTATGCATTTTAAGCCAAAGCATAAGAAAATACACTTGAAGATGTTCTACAGATATAAATTTTGGGCTGGTGATAAAATTAACTGCTGCTCTTATTGATGGAGTTTATTGCAAATGAGGTCATGTTGAAAGCTGAATGTGGATTATTGAGTGTTTAGTGGCCAGTTTAGCTCCAGCATAATCCATATCTTTGCAGAGATTTGCTATGGTCGTCAGTGGAGAATTAAAACCCTCCACTGAACATGGTGAAAGCTGCAAAGCAATAAAGTTGCTCTGCCATCTTGATAAGGAAACCACACAGTCGAAAGCCCCAGTTCCCCCCAGTCTTTCATGTTCCGTGTCACATAGACAAGCTTTCTCGTAGCTATTCTTCTTCATGTACATGCTCTTTTTTTTTTTTTTTACCCATTTACAGTTTACACCATCCAGTCTTTTGTTTGTTTTTCACTCTTTTATCTGCACCTCTTGTCCCACCCACCCCCCTCACTCTGTTTCAGCTTTGCTCTCCTTTGCCCTGCTGAGCCCTCTTGGCGAAGCGTTAAGTGTATAATCTGTGATCTCATGTCTAGATGGGCCTCTTGTCTCCTCTCTCACTGCACACAAAGGGTCTGAATCGCTGTGATTCACTCAGGGGACACAAATGAGTCGTGAGCCACCCGTGTACACTCATGCAGATACACACACACCAAACAAACACCCAGAGATGTCCGCAGCTCTCCAGCGCTCTCCCTGGAGCTTTGAAGTTGCATATTGATGATGCCAGATCTGAAGGCTCAATTGAATGTGCAGAGGCAGAGGGGGTGGCTATTGACCGTCCCTTCACCTTGTTCACCTGTCATCCCTGATGAGCCGTAATGAGCAACAGGTGCCTGTTTTGCCAGTTTTGGCCTCGATAGTCATCAAATGTTCAGCGCTCAGTCAAAGTAATCAGCTGCCTTAATCGCTCGTTTGATGTGTCATCACAGCACTTCATAACAGGCTGCAGTGGGCCTGAAGCACTTTTTTTTTTTGTAAGAGGCAATTAATATTATGATTATTTAAAATGTGCGTCTGATACAGTGGCCTCAACTGTTACTGGCAAACCTGTTAAAGACATTAAAAAAAGCTAAAAAATAGTTTTTTTTATGGCAGCATCATAACCTCATGTTAAAAAATAAGTGAGCTCAAGAGATTTTTTATTTTTTATTTTTTTATTTGTCATAATTTTAACACTCGCACCAAACACATCACATACAATATCATACTTATGTAAATATAAATATCTTTACAAATTTTATATTGCTTATGGTTATATTTGTATTTATCAATATTCAACTCTTTTGATGGAATAATTGTCAGCATTTAAGCAATTTCTCTTTGGAGATCAACAAAATATATATATTTCTCACCATCTCCATTATTGTGTGTGTACAAGAAGGGCAAACTTAAATTCTTATCTACCATCACTTTTCACAGTTTAAATCATTTACATCTCCATATTAATTGCTCTGACTGTAAATGCAACACAATTATTTGGTTGAGTACCTATTTTCTTGTCCCCAAATGACCATTCATTCTGTCCCACTCTGATGGCATGTTCTCTTACTTTTCCCATTTTGAAGACCAGTGAGGAGAAATGGGCCTTTGTATTCAGTGTTACTCAAATACCAGGGAAGCAAGGAGGTAGTAAAAAAAAAGCCTAACAGTGTATAAGGCTATAATAGAGTGAACATTAGATGGACCAGTATGACCTTCAGCAGACGAGCAAATAAAGGCTGGTTGGATAATGAGCAACATGAAATATTTCTAACAGTGGACAAGATGGTGTCTTATTAAGAAACTAACACACTCGATAGTAGTTTTATTCAAAGCAGGTCTACTTTCAACCTCCTGAACATGACTTATTGTATGTTCATCATATCCTTGCTCTTTTGCAGTTGTAATCTGTTTCCTTTAAAAAGGCCTTTTGCCCTTAGAGTGATTCTGGGCCATGTAAGCAGGCCTGTCATAATAACAAATTTCACTGGACAATAAATAGTCCCAGAAATTATTGTAATAAATGATAATAAATGTTGTTTTGAGACCATTTTAACTAATATAATGCTAATGGCATAATAATGCAAATACATCCTCTCAAACATCAATAAACTAGTGTCCTAACACTGGAAGACATTTTAAATATAAAAAATAGGCAAGTCTTAAAGTCTCTGTAAACAAACTTGCTCTTCAAATTATATTAAACATTAGGCTCAGACAAGGATAGCAAGTAATACTGACAAATAGGACTTTTGTGAAAAACAACTGTGAACCGACTACGGTATACTCGGTGTCATAATTCTGCATGTCTTTGTGCTGATATGCTACTTGAAATTCCAAATTACAGTGAAGTTTGTAGTTGCTGAATAGTAGATGTGAAAAAGATAATGGGGTATTGTTGCCATTTCAAGTCAGTGTAATAAGTTGCCCACTGACTCCTCTCCCTTCTGATGCATATACCTCATAGTTTCGTTGTAACCTCCTGCAGTAGTGGAAAACAGTCAGCTGCTTCCTTAGCAACTGGTTTAAACCGGCTGTGACTCAGCAGCTAGTGTCCTTGCATGTGTGTGTGTGTTTGTGTAAATGGAACATGCAATGCTTTGGGACTTATCAGTGCCATAATGCTGCCAAAACAAACAACTTGAACAAGTTGCCAAGAAGACAGTGAGGTCAGTGTTTTACAGAGAGTGTGGTGGCACTGCCAGGCCCCTTTTATTCAGACAGGATGGTGTTTATGTTTGTTTGCCCTTTAACTTCCAGCATCATAAATGCCTCTTGTGTGTGCTCACTGGTGTGAATACATGGAAATCCACATATTGGACATGCAGGGCAGGGTGAACAGAGAGATTAAAGGTTACTTGTGTTTATGCAAAAGAATCATGTTGGCTCATAAAACTAATTAGCTCGCTTTTGTCTGTGTGCATGATACTGATTGGTGCTTGAGTGCACTTGGCTGTACACGGCCTTATTGCTATTTAAGGTGCTGTATTTATTTAGACATCAATTAAAAGCCACATTTGAGCAAATAATGAGCTCAAGCATCCAGCGGTATTTCTTTTTTTCCCCCCCAAGTACTGGAAAAGGGGGAAAATAAATTTGAGTTGAATATTTTTCATGCCACTGCTCTGGTCTTGGCAGGATCACTTCAGTTTTTAAATATCCTTTACAGATGTTTCTGTTGGTGCAACAGAGATAGTATTAATAACAGGAAGAATGAGGACACTTCCTCCTTTTTTATATCACTCTGCTTTTGGCCTTCAAGCTCTATTTTTTTTGCTGCATTGTTTGTCACTAGACATTTTGTTGCAGTTGTTTGCATCACCCCTCTCATCTCTCTGTGATGCTCTGTGAAAGGAAGAGTTGGCACAGAGACATAACGCTCATGCTGTACATGAGTAGACACGCCTCAGGGATGTGTGTATCTTTCTATGTTCCAGTTTGCTACGTATCTACTAGCGAGTTTCTACAAATGCCCTCTGCGCCCCCTGTGGCTGTTTACATGCATCGTCTTCAGACGGACAGGTTGTATTGGATGCGCTAGAACGCAGCGGTCCCCTGTGAGCAACGTAATTAGGAACCTCTGAGGAGAAGAGGAGGGAAAGAAAAATTCAGCGTGGGCTGAATCTAAATCTTCCTGCTTTTATTCCAGACTTCATCCTGTGTAATCTGTGATAATGTATTCACAGAGCGAGGCGGATCAATTCACTTCTCCAAGGGAGAGATGGGACACTGGGACAGAAAGGGGAGACCATTGTTTTAACTGTAAAGAGGGGAGGGAACAGACGAGGGTAGACGACATGGAGATTTATTGTAGTGACAAAGCTGGAGATGAGACATAATTAAATGTAATGTTTGTTTCTGGTTTTCCGTATTGTTGACTGTATGGTGTTTTTATGACTTTGTATTTTTGTGTTATTATGATTGAACTGCCTTGTTGCTGAAATGTGTATACAAACAAACTAGATTGATTGATAGAAAAAACATCTACTGTAAAGCACCAACTGTTGATGTTAACCCTCTCCAGGCAGGTGTTGCAGATTTGCAACAACTTAAACAGTCTTTGCAAGTAATTTGAGCCTGAGAGGGTTAAATGCCTCTCATTGGACTTGCGATTAGGGAATATTGATAAGACTACTTAATGATCGATTATGATTCCAATGATTGCTGAGGTTAGATTTCCTTCTTATGTTAGTATTACATCATCATGTTATGGCCTTTCCTTGTCCTAAAGAAGACATTGCGATGTAAGCATTGGTTAAAAAGTTGGCTTTTAAGGGTGATTTTTAAACAAATCAATGGAAAATTGAGTAGAAGGGAAAAGTATGATGGAAAATGTGCACTGGCAAGTTCATTCAAGAGTTTGCTTGAGATTTAGAGAATGTGGATTGTGGTGAGAGTCTGTCCGTTAACAGCTACCACAGTCTGCTGTATCTGAGACCTGGGCTTTGGCTTTGGCTTTAGCTTTTCTTATGTCAATCCACTCCTCCCCCACAAACACCAGAAACTTCTTACATGGGCTAAGGAAAAAAGGCTTGGATGGCTGCTCAATGATTCAATGTTCTCTTTGCAGATAAAAGTAAATGTAACATTTCAATTGGAAGTCAAGATTTCAGTCAAGTGTGAAATTTCCACAATCGGTGAAGATTTGTGGAACCTTGTCATCAGCTATCGTTCATTCACTGTGTAAGGGCAGCCATCAAACAGGAAATTTCAAATCGCTTAATGTTTCCTGGCAAGTTTTGGGGAGATGCTGAGTTTTCTTTGCCATTCCAAACACTATTACCTTATTTCATGACCATTATATCTGGTTATGTGCTTGATTAGCTAGCAGACTTGCCTGACCCAAACCCTATTGAGAGTCTATGGTGTTTTGTCAATTGGTAGATAAAAAACATCCAATGCAGAAGAACTGAGGGATGCTAATGAAGCAGCCAGGCCTTCCTTAACATCCAGCAGAAGCATTGGCTCTTTGTCTACATGTTGCAATGCATTTATGTTGTCATGCAAGCAAAAGGACCTAAGACCAAGTATTAAAAGCAAATACTGTACAGGATGTGGACAAGCTTTTTAGTATGCAGACGTTTCTGTTTTTTGGTCTTGTGAGCCCTAATTTCTCTGTTTTAGAGGTGTCCAAATCAAATACATGATTGTTTAAAAATCTACTTTCTGTTCAGATGGAAGCCACCCTTGATGCAGCTCAGCTAGCTACTACAGGAAGTTAGAAAAATATAGGTCTAAAACTGATAATAAACAGATTATGATATTGATTCTTTAACAGTGTGACAATGTACAGATGATTAATTAAAGGAGTGTAGTCAGTAACTCGGTCTTATTGTAGATTATTATGTTAGTTACTTTTTGAATTATGAATAACCCTTTTTTGATGAGTAAAATGTCACAGCCACATTCATGATTGCTGACAGACCTGTAGGATAACGTTACTCGAGGCTGAGAATCAGATTACTTATTTTACACACTATTAAAACTACGTCACATAAATGTTTACACTACAGGGCAGTTTCTCCTGTCTGAATGGACTCTGCATGATGGCAGAAGGATCTGAGAAGACAACATGTTGTGCTCCATCTAAATAAATCCAGGAACTGATAAGAAACAAAGTTGTTGTTGGTTTGACTTTTTCTGAGCTGCAGAGTCATTTCTGAGGCCTCGGGACACCAACAAATCACAGGGAGAAAATGTGGAAAACTGGTGGCCAAGATAACTCAAATAACGGATCAATGACAAACTTTTCAACCTTTTCATAAAACAGATCATGAGAGGAATGTTCATCTTACTGTACACAGCCATGACAGTCATAATGTTTATCTTTTTCTCTCTCTTGCCTTGCATAGTCTGTGGCATGTTTCTGTTTCATCTGATTTAATAACCTCGATGCTGCTCCCAGTGCTTGCTGGTTTCCATGGTTTCCATTTCCTGGACAGTGTAGTATGCAGAGGACGAGCTGTGTGGGTATGCTCGTGTTTGTGAATGTGAGGCACGGCCGTATGTACTTTCACAAGTAATTATAGTGCTTCAGCCATTAAGAGACAGAACATTTGCGCTCGATTTGATAAGTGTGGTATGATCTGACTAATGCCGTCTAAGAGGACCAGGACTGTAATGTGCATTAATCAGTGTCTGTGTGTGTGTGTGGGTGTCTTTGCATGTCATGATGTGCGTATGTGTGTGTGTAGCTGATGAAGAGGAGGCCATTTCTATGTGGCTGTATGTTGAGTGATTGAGGTTCGCAGAGGGTAGAGCTCCTCTCCTGATATAAGAGAGTGAGGAGTAGAGGACATAGGGTGTGTATGTGGATGTGTGTGAGTCCATCTGTGCACTGAGACAAGAGACGTTTATTTGTTTCAGTGCGTGTGTCCCCCAGGCCAAAGAAATGTTTTTCTAGCCAATCAGCATCCATCAGAAGCTATACTAACCTCTCCTGGAGACAAAAAACTATAAATGCTTCTCTAAATCATTGACCATATTTCTTCTGCCCTCCCCTCTCTCATCCCCTCTTCCCCCCTTTCTCCCCGTCTTCCTCCAGCTGGTGGGCGGCGAATTTGACCTGGAGATGAACTTCATCATCCAGGAGGCGGAGAGCATCGGCTGCATGGTGGAGCTGTTGTCGCACTGCGAAGTAACGTGCCAGGCGGAGATCTGGAGCATGTTCACCGCCATCCTGCGGAAGAGCGTGCGAAACCTGCAGACCAGCACCGAGGTCGGCCTCATCCAGCAGGTGCTTCTCAAAATGAGCACTGTGGACGACATGATCGCAGGTGAGATGTGGAGACGGCAAGAAAAACAGTTCGGTTCATAGTTTTGGATCATCATACAATATCATTATTTTATCCCATCAATGTTTCATAACCTCATTATTTAAACATGATTAGACACTTAAAAAGATTTCAGTTGTTTCAACAGAGATGTTTAACATTATTTAAAAAATCAAAAATGTACAAAATATGTAATAAACAGCCTATTTTGTTTTAATCATTTTGAATTAAGAATAAATGTTAACATGGTGAACAGTGTTGAAAAGAAACTGCATTTCTACACGTTTCTAAAAATACATAGATTAAAGGACCAGTCTCATTTTATACTGATATTAAGAACCCTACTTATTTTGGTTTAGCCTTTTCTTAGCACTATTTTTATTGATGAATGAGCTAAAAGGCAGAGTTAAATTTGCATAACCAGTATATATAGAAGCTCCTTTCAAGAAGTTGTTGCAAGAACAATATGAAGCTCTAGAATTTTATTTATTTTTCTAATTTATCAGTATATTTAACTAAAGCGTAGGTTAAAGCACCCTATAGTTGCTTTAACCTATTATCATTTAAAATAATAATAAAAGAACAACAAAAAATAATTTCAAGAAATGTACTAAAAAAAAGTTACATGTATAACTTAAGGCTATTTATTTAAAGCCTAAAACCATTAGTTACTTCTACCACTGAAAAAAAAAAAACAAAAGAGATTGATTATTGTGATTATTGTTATTTTTATAATAGTATTAAAACTATACATATATATACTCAAACTTTATTTGTGGCTTTCAATTCAATATGTTGAACTGTTTCTTTAATGAAGACCATCTCTTCATTAGCACTTCAGGCTGCATGATGGCACATTTTGAGACACATCTCCAACATAAATCCCATGAACTTCCTTGATAGGAGGCCTGAAATGTCTGTGCAGATGTTTGTCATATATTTTGTGGATGAGCTCAGAACTTTATCAGTCATAACATTTTGTGATTAAACCTTCCCACTAAAACTCCCAATTGTGTTTTAACCCAGCTTGCGAAAGGTGTAAATTAGATATATCTGCTTACTTATTCATAAATTGGTAATACACTTATTAAGTATTTCATTAGCTCTGTGTAAACAAAATAGCTCAGGCTGTGCAGAAACGCATCTGTTGATGTGCAATGTGTTCTCACACTTCTTTGTATTATTGCTTTGTAGAGTCTAGTCACTGCAGTCATGTTTGAAAGTGTCTACTGCCAGAGTAATAATTTCACACAGGGTAAAGGGATTTTCCCAGGAGTGCCTTTTAGAATAACACGAAGAACACCTTTCTTCAGAAATGTTTTTTTCTGTATTTGTTTGACAAATAAAAGCCAATAAGGCATTTTCAATAAGCAGTATACAAGATTTTATGACCATTTTCAAGCCTGTTGAGTTAACCTTATTTGTTTGTGGGTAAACGTGGATGATGCTTTCTTATAATAAAATTTTCCAGTGTGCTTTGTTTGAAATATATAAAACTTGCCTAGATTTTTTTTCATACCTACAGCATGTAAACTTTACCCAGTCAGTCATCTCTTTGTGTTGTCACATTGACCTTGGCTTTCCTTTGATAGCATCTCAGCATGTTTGTCCCCACAGTTAGTGTCCATGTCGTCTCTGTCCTACCCACTGCGGCTGGATAATGGGTTTTATACCTTAACTGAGTTATTAAAACTCAGAGCAGAGCATACAGCTGCATCAGTTTAATGCCAGTTCTCTCTGTTCTCACTTGGATTCTGGCTTTTTCCTGAAACTATTTAAAATGACCCATTTGGATTTATTGTACCAAAACTGGAGCTCAGGGGTGTAAATCTGGGACATTCTGAGTTGGATTTTGCTCTCGTATCAAGTACCTCAGTGAGATAGCCTTTTTCCTTTATTCCCAGTCGCTGGGCTCTGGTTAATGAATTATGGTGGTGAGACTCTTCATGTCCATAAGAAAGAGGAGGCCTCTCTAAGCAGATCGTTTCACTCTGCAGAGGCGGAATGCTCTCTCTCTCTGCCATAGCGACACTGCTAATGTTGTTTGTGTGATGTGAAGGTCAATGAAGCAGGGAGGTCATCTCGAAATACCTCAGTTTAGTGCTGATGTGCTACTGTCTACGAACGTACCTACAACAGAAAAATAATCAAGAGAGTTGTATTATATTAGGACTAGCCGTATAAAACCTTATCATGCACCATATAAGTATATTTACTATACTGAAATATAGTACCGAAATTTTAAATAAAAAGTTTTTGGGTAAATAATTCCCCTGTACCTTTAAATGAATATCCTTTCCAGTATAAAACTGGCACGTTTTTGTAAATATTTGTGTTGAATATTCCATTTACTGTGAAGTCCACAATTATTCATACTCTTGCTGAATAGATTTTAAGTAATCTTTTACTTCAACCAACTTCTTTTCTGTTAATGAAAATATATATATTTTTATTTTAGCCCAACTTGAATTATCTGTAGAGGAAGATGAATATTAGGGTGATGGCAGCAATGAGCCGTTCTAATCTCAAGGACATGGACTTCATCATCAAAATACTATATTAAATGCAAAATAAGTTTCTACCTTTGTTGATAAATTCATCTAAAATTTGCTTTGTTTTATTACCATTTGAGAGATGCCTGTCTCACTTACTTTCAGAAACACAATTTAAGCAAATAATTTTAAGTGTGTCAATAAGTCTGAAGTGTGTTTGAATGTGTCAGGAGGAGTAATAATAATTTAGTTTTCTGTAGATATAAAAAGTGTCCTTCATACTTTTTTTATTTCAACCACTCGAGTAACAAAGACTCAGGTCAGTTTATTCCTGCACCTGTTCATGCTTTATGGATTGATTTGTACCAGTCTTTGATATAATTTGTTTATGCTTTGCCAATGAATGATTTAAAGTTATATCTTAAGAACTTATTTAATCCTCCAAAGCAGTAAGAGTCTATAATTTCTATGATGAGGTGAAGGGCTTTTATTTGTCATATTTCAAAAGAGTAATTTGGTCCAAACTGGAATCTGAACTGCAATCAGTTGAATTAGGAGTGAATAAGACCTTTGCAAAATAATATAGAATTAAATGAAATTACATCTGAGTTTAGAACATATTATTATAATTAAATTGTCTGAGAATCATATAAAAACATACAGAACGACCAAGATGAAAAATGTGAAACACAATGATAAAGTAAGCGGATAGAAAATAGAAACAGGAAGGGGTGACATGTGGGTGCAAACATGTTTGAAACATTGAAGGACTGATTTGACCCGGAGCTGTCAAACAGTGATATGTCCTGCTTGCTATATAGTGGTGTAGCTGTTTGTTGTTGGCTTGACTTTCACTGAATGATAAATGAGTAAACTCTCGCTGTACGTGAACTGGCTGAGTGTTATGACCTCATCACACTTTATCAGAGAAAAGTCTGCACAGGGCCTTCCAGATACTGACTCAAAGATACGCTCATGAGAAAACATATCTTACCCTCTGTGCTCTCTGCTTGTGTGTGTGTGTGTGTTTCCTCAGACCTCCTGGTGGATATGCTTGGAGTCCTGGCCAGTTACAGCATCACAGTGAAGGAGCTGAAGCTGCTCTTCAGTATGCTGAGAGGAGAGAATGGCATCTGGGTGAGTTGCTGCAGAACAAAACTTTGCATATTTGCCGTTTTGTAGATGTTGGTTGTGGACATTAAGAGAATGTTTTTTTTGGGTGTTTTTTTCTGAAGTCGACAACTTCACAAGATTATCATTTAGACCTTTATTACTGGAGGATATGGAACTTTTGAAAATACTTAAACAGGCTTACCTACAACACAAATCTAAATTTTGAATACAGTTGCACTCATAAATCCTTAAAACACTGATAGGCACACCCTGCAGGATTTGATCTGATAGATTACATGCACACACATGCACACAGTGGATGGTTTGTCTTGCAAATTAAGATTACATTTTCACCAACTCTGTTAAAACAGAGAAATGCAGAAATGTGTAGTTAAGAGAAGCAGAAGTGATGTCAATGACTATGTTAATCTGATAAGATGTAGATGCCAGGTTTTAAATTAGCTTGACAGATAACAACACAACAATTGTATGTAAATTTCATTAAATTTAAATTTATTTTCTGATCTGTTGTAATTGTTGGTGAGATTTGAACTGCTTGTTATAGAAAACATTTTTAAATCTTGGGACTCCAAAATGAGCTGCTACTGTTGTTTGTTTTTCTGAAATTTGTGTAAGTGTCAATCCAGATGCTGAAAATCCTCTCAAGCATCAAAAAACATTTGGTCTTCATTGAATGATGCTTTTTAATTGCACAAATTTCAAGGTGTTAATTTTACTAGCTAGACCTAGAACAAATCTATATGCTGAATTCTTCTAAATACTTGGCGATAATAAAGTGCAGTTCCTTAATTGAGCATCAAATAAAATAAGTCAGTCAACATAAACTATAAAGGTAAAGTTGTGGTGGTGATGGCAGGTGAATGACTAGAAATAAAGACATTTCAAAGATTCCATCTCAGTATTTTTATTAAATGTTGTTTATAATGATGGCTTTATGCAAATAATAGATTTACTTTTGGTTGTGTTGGGGAACTTGAATATGCCAACTTAAAACTTGTTAATTTATTGAAATTGATTGATTTTATTCTTAAATTGACTCTGACAACAGTGAATGCACTCTCTTTAATTAGATTAGCCAAAAAATCACAGTCTCTAAATTATTGCAATCTGCAGGACAGAGGCCTCAGCTAGTGACTTTTTTTTATGACTTCTTTAATTGTCTTTCTCAAAACACCATTTTATATGTTTTATGTCTTCAATTTATTTCTTTTTTTTTGTTTTTATTTATTCTCCTTTTTGATTTCTTTTGGCTTGAAATTAGATTTTCCTTTGATTTTACTTGCCTTGTATCCAACTACAATAGTGGTTGAAGCTAAATTTATTCCAAATGAGATTAATTAAACGGCAGGAGTTTGTGGTGTCATTAGTCTGGGTGTCACTTAATGGGATTATTGTGCTAATAGACTTGAATAAAATAGAACGTGTTTGCGAGTGGATATAGAGACATGGGTAATTTGTTTATGTTTCAGGTATTTTCTTTTATAATTTTTTCAGTGGTGTTTTTTTTTCTCTCTCTCTTGTAATTGACTTTATCAATACAGCGAAGTAGTGACTGTGTTATTGCTTAGACCCTTAGAAGCTTGATGAAAAAAGCAGTGACAGCCCAATCAGGTGTGAAGGTGAAACAGTCAGTGCAGTTCAAGATACTCAGACTCTCTTTACATGTAGATACTATTTTCGGTTTCTAAGCACAAGCCAGCTCTACTGGATGAGTTCAAGGGCACACCTCGTTTTTTTTTTTTCTTCTTTTTCTACTTTTGACAGGTTGTTTAACCATCGCATCTCTTTCACAGACCTTTCTTTACTGTCGGCAGAGAAATTCAAAACTTTTCAGACATAAGACAGAAAGTTTTGTTTACTCTAGCATTTTGCATGCTTTGGAATTAATTTGAATTCTCCGTGTTTTAAACTTTCTGCACCTTTATGTTTATTATCAAAATGCATAAGCTTGTCGTTTTTTTGTATTTGTTATAGTTAGAGCTACTCTACAAATACCCATTAAAGAGATTACTCCTGGTGCTGGTAACTAAAAGTGATTAGTTTAAGATCAGCTTGGGTTCCTGTTGTCGTAATCCAAACTGCTCCCTGTAGTTTACTGATTAGCTCAGCTTGCAGTCACTTGATTTCCCTGTTTTAGAAAGGATACTTTAAAACTAAGCTTTTTAGAGATGATTTTATGAGATGAAAGTTCACGTTGAAACTGCCAGCGCAGGCCTTTTAGGTCTCTGTACATTTACAGATTTCCTGTAAAAGAAGAAGCAATCCCGGTTACCCTCCCACCTCTCTTTTCAAAACTCCTCTTGTCTATTTTGGTGATTCCTCCTCTGATCAACCTACTTTTCTGAACATATTTTCTAGGAATTTGCAAACTCCGAAATACCAGTAGAACAAGGTACACAGTTAATTGTTGTCCTTGTTGAGTCATACATGGAGAAAGGCAGGTCAATCACAAACATTGAAATATCCTGTAGAGATCAAAGCAAACTTAAAATCTTCTTTCTCCACACCTTACTGTCTGAAAGGTTGGTAGATCTGCAAATGAGTCACTAACTTCAGATGCACATCAGTGAATTATAATATCATCAAATATTTAATTTGTTTACAGGTTTTAATCAAAAGGTGGAACTCATGTAAATTCATTACACTCAGTGAGGTGTATCAAAAGTGTCTGCGTTTTGTTGATTTTGATGAATTTGGCTTAAAACTAATGAAAACCCAAAATATTGCATCTTAGAAAATGTAAATTATTAAATTGGATAAATTTGAAATTTTGATACAGAAATATATTAAAAGTTTATCAGGTTTGTTGCTTATCATTTCTTAATAAGTTCCTGGTTTACAGAGGTGTGTATCCAAGCACATAAATTGAAAATAGAGTAGAAGGAAAAAATGCAGTAGCAAAAATACACAAGCAATAGGGATAACAACAGTTTTGACAGGATTGTGACTCATTCAAATGGTTGGGGGAGATTCACAAGGCATGGGCTGCAGCTGAATCCAACACACAAACGTATGCAGGCAACGGCTGCAAAGGTCGCATTCCTTGTGTTAAGCCATTCCTAATCTGGAGACAGCATGTTTTATGTAGGTCAAGGAGAAAAATGACCTTAATATATGTTGGATATTTATTGAGGCAACATAATAATTGGCTGGTTGACTCTATATCACACTGCATCATATCAACATATAAGCTGATGCCGATCTGATATTAATATTACTGCTACGGCTGATAATTGATATTCACCTAGTATATTACATAGATTTCACTACTCTTTCAACACTGAAAAAGCAACCTCAATGCTGACCTCTGCTTCTCTGCTTCAGTTAAACTTCCCACAATCCTGCACTGGATCACCATTACTGTCACATGACCATCCTTCTCCGCTTCCCCTCCAGAAACAAATGACTCGTCATGACATCAGTCTCACGTTATTCTATTTTTTATTTCTGAAAGTGATTTTTATGGGTTTTTTATTAGCTGTCAGCCATCATTGTTTAAACTAACAGAGCTCAGCAGTTTAAATACATCAATGTGTTTAATAAATCTATATCACACATTTTTTGATTGAACTGCCAATAATACATTTTCAATGATATTCTAAGCTATTGAGTTCCACCTGTAAATGCCTTTTCCCTTCCTCATTAATCGATCCTTTGGTGAAGCTCATGCACAACCACCTTCAGCCACCTCTGTTGTCTGACCAGTGGGCAATACCCTCAGCCATTTTACTGCACCTCTGCTGTCCAATAGCAATTGTCAGCCCATCCACTTTGTCCGTTTCACCGTCCATTCCAGTTCCTCCTCCCTCAGCAGTCTTCTCTGGGGACAGATCGATTAAGGGGTGCCATGGTATTGAGGGGTTGTTATCGGGGGAGGGAGCCGGTGATTGAAGACTTATTGATCTGGGATGGTTGTGGTAGAGATGTGAAGCCACAGAGTTGTTTTTCTTTTTTTCCTCTTTTTTTTTTAAGTCTCACTGTACTGTCCCTCTGATGCACAGCATTTTTCATGTAATAACAACTTACTTTCTCATCTCCTCTCCTAGCCAAGACATGCTATCAAGTTGTTGTCTGTGTTGAACCAGATGCCTCAGAGGCACGGTCCCGACACCTTCTTCAACTTCCCTGGACGCAGTGCAGCGGTAAGAAGCATACAAATATGTTCTGCCCCTACATGGCTAAAAAGCAGTTCTTCCAATTTATGTGTAACATCAGCATGTTTGTAGTTATTTTATTCCACGAAAAATAGATTATAAATATCCAGTAATAATGTTAATAGCATGGTGGAAATTGAAAATTGTATATAACCCTATTAAAATCGACTGTTCCATAATGTAATTTTTTTTTCTCACGAATCCATTCTTTAGTTGACATAGCTGTTGCCTTTAACTCAATGTATTGATGAAGAATGAAATCCTTCTTCAGTTTTACCTTTTTAGCAGACAACTACAATTAAATGCAATTTTGAACACATTCAAAAAATACACATACTTCTTTATATTTCTACCAAAATTAATTAATCAGATTCATTATCAATAATATCAGGTCTGTACAAAAGAAAACTGATTCATTTAAAGGTGTGTGTATTAATGAGACCAGATTTTGGCCCCCTTTTTTGTTTTTGTTTATCTTTTCTCCTCATACACCTTTGTCTTTGTCTCTTAATTTTTTCAGAGTATATTTTATACTCTCAAAACTTTTCACATTTATTTATTATGGTTTAGTTTTTAAAATTTTTTTTTAATCTCATAGATGCATCATTTTAACAATTGCCTGTAGTTTTTTGAAATCTGTTCATGGCCACATTGCATTTTTTTATATGTTGATGTAAACTCTGCTGTGCTTATTCTCCACCAGGCTATAGCATTGCCACCAATTGCCAAGTGGCCGTACCAAAACGGATTTACCATCAACACTTGGTTCAGACAAGATCCACTCAACAACATTAACGTGGACAAAGACAAACCATACCTCTACTGGTGAGTTTAGAACCCTGTAGTTGGACTGGAGCTAAAGGTTATATTTTATTGACTTGGTAAAAAAAATAAAATAAAATAAAAATTGACAATGAAACTCATACTATTAGATCATTGTTTTTTCTAACATTTATTATCTTGCTTGCAGTGAAAGACCAAAGAACATTAATATGCTTGTTTTATATTTTTTGTGATCACAGATAATCGATTTTCTACAAGTCTTTTTATGTTCATAAGAAAAAACACTGATTTAAGTGTTGACTCCTTTTGCGCTAACTGGCCTCTGTTGTTGAGGATTCAAGAATCAAATAATGAAAAAGCCTGCTGGTGAATGAAGAAGCTGGATCGCTTTTTGTGTTCAATTTGAAAGAAGGTTTGCTGACGGAAAGATGCTGCACAAAGCAGAAATTGTCTGATTTCTTCACATTATCAAAAGTAATCGACTGACTTTAGTTTAGTTTATTCTTGCTCTTCAACAAAAGATGAGATTATTGCAAAAAGAGATACTGGCTTCACTTGGAGCCAGAAAAAGACCAGAAAGGCTAAAAACTCTGTTGCAGTGATTATTTTTAATTGTAGAGATCTTTAAGTGCAACTTCTAATTCATTTCTTACATTTTTCTATCTCACTACCTATGTCGTCTGGCAGTGCATGACTGAAGAAAGCCCGGGGTTGAATGTCCAACCTGTTTGATCTCATTTGCTTTGCTGATATTTTTTAACTCTATTAGCATTAGTCAATAGATTCAGCATTAGCTTTGGCCCTCAGATGCTCCATGTGAGCAAAAAGGCAGCTATATTTCTTGATGTGTTAGACTTAAATAATTTTCACAATAAAAACATACAATGTAGGGTGAATTATGAATAGAAGATCTTACATATGAAACACAACCAGTTTGTGTTTCTGAAGCAGCATGCATGGATTTAAGGTCTCCAAATTGTGAGATAATGGTATGTCATAAACAGTGAGGTAATAATTAAATAGATTATTGATTTGGAACAAAACTTTAAATGTCAAGACACTCCGTGTTGAGTGTATGGTTTGTTGATTGCTTTCTGGCTGCTGTGCAGTTATGGACTCGGCTCGTTTCACTGTTGGTGTTGTAAGAGCAAGATGTTAGCCAGTGTAAAGCTTCATTGGTTTTGACCTTTTATTTAATTGAGCTTCTTTTCTGGACATCTACTCTCCCTTCATGTATCTGTGATGCTAACTAGCAGCATCCTCATTCACCTAAACCCTCCCCAGAAAAGTCAAAGACCCGTTACCACCAAGAAACTAAAGAAAGTGAACCAGGAGATAATCTCCTGAAGGAAGGATACCATCACAGAGATGAGCTCTAATCATGTAAAGTGTTGGGATGTAATCCTGTTTCCTTAGTAACCGTTTGTCAGATTGTCATGGTAAGCACTGAGTGAGAGAGGGAGGACGTCCTCCTCTGTTCTGGCCCGGGTCTTATCATCCTCCCCCAGATGCAGCTGCTACTCAAGTAGCATGTTTGACAGCGGCCCATGAAGATGCATGACGACCACGATAACGCACTTTGACGCGGTCCTAATGCATACCAGGGATTCGCTCGAGAGGGATTTATATCTGCTCTCCGGCTTTGCTGCGCGTGTGATCCTTCTGGGCCTATTTTAGGAGAGGAATGTGTCTTAGCTGTGAAACTGCGCTGTATGTACGTGGATGTAGCGAGAGTGGGAAGATAAATATTACGGGGGACAAATGAAGGGAAAAGGGATTAGTAATGTCAAGAAATTGTAATCTGCAACCCATGATGCTGTTGCAAGAAAAAAAAAGTTTGGAAAATCAGTTGTCTGTCACTGGCTTAAAAAAATAAAATGTGTGGGTGATGTTGATCCTAAATATTTGTTTCCCCGCTTAAAAATGTTGTTCTGATTTTTGCTTTGTTGCACTTTAATGTTTCATATCTTATCAAACTAATTGGATAAATATAAAAAAAGTAGTTGCCGTCTAAAACTAAGAATTGTCTTGGTTGTAACAACTGCAGCATCTTTCTCTTCTAACTCTAAATTAGAAGAGAAAGATTTTTGGAAATTTTTGGAAACTGTTTTTTCTGCTCATGCCAGAAAACATCTTGTTGCCACTTTTCAACCTGTCCCTGATTACTGAGACAATATTTTCTTCCATGCCTGACCCAGCTATTAGGACTGTTAGACACTGTCATTTATAACCTCTCACACATCACTGCACTCTGTGCTTTGGTCAGCTGGACATCTTTATCTACAAGCAGACCTATCCAGTGGAGCAATTTAATATATAAATCAATACCTGGACCGTGAACATCATACCTGTCAACTTTCATCCTGTAAACCGTGTTCACAACCTGCACTCGTATAGATGTTTCTTCCATATGTTTTAAGCTGAGCAAAAAGCCTTGTTAGCTAAATGTTTGTCATCTTCTCTTTGGTAATATTGTGCATTAGTATTGTTTATGTGAACACCTTCCTTTTCAAGATATTGTGAAATTTTTAATAACTGGCAATGAGTATTTTACATCCCTGTGGAGACGTTTTGGACCACTACTGCTTGCTGAATTTGTTGTGATTATGTCACAACAATGTCTTTTCATTTCTTTCCTGACCCTCCCACCCTTTTTAATGCATCTTTGGTAGGCTCTGCGTTTTAGGGAAAAATTTCCCTCCAAGTTTTGTCCACTGGTGGATTATGGCTTTCATTGTAATTTTCTGGAATTCCAAAATCTTTTTAACCCTTTTAAAGACTGATAGCTGTTAATGTCTTTGTTTCTTATTTGTTTCTAAATGTTTTTTGATTGGGGCACATGTTTTTTTTATTTTAGATCTTTTGGCCTACCTAATGTTGCCTGGCAGGTTCTGTTCTGTGAGTCTACCTCGTAAAATTAAACTAAACAATGTGGGCAATGAGTTAATTTATGAATTTATTTATACAACTTTTTATTAAAATAATTATTTAGTTAGTCATAGTTCAGTCATAGTTTAATTGGCTATATATTAATTAGATCACCTAAAGACAACAAGAAAAGCAAAAACAGAGTAATCTTTATGGAGGCAATTCCTTTCAACAGTATCACATATAATACATAAATTCTAGAAATTCATACACATTTATTGTATTTTTTATTTGCAATGTGTTCAGTCTCTTGTTTATTACCTAACTTTTTCTTTTTTGTTGAACTTAAAACAACAAAAAGACCAAAAATTTATCTCTCTGATTTTTCTACAGTTTTCGCACGAGTAAAGGAATCGGTTATTCTGCTCACTTTGTGGGAAACTGTCTCATTGTGACATCCCTGAAGTCCAAAGGAAAAGGCTTCCAGCACTGTGTAAAATACGATTTCCAGCCACGTAAGGTAAGGAAACACACAATCTGGAAATCCTGTGCCACTTGTTCAATTAGGCAACGGCCCTGCTCTCTCCTGCTCTCTCTCCCTCTACATCTCTCTCTGCACTCGCTGCGAATGTTGATAAGCCTTGATAAGGTCTGTCAATTAAGGCCCCCTCTGCCACGCTGTCAGCAGTTTGCTGCTGTCCTAAACACAAACACCCACACAAAGTCCTTGCGTGTGCACGGAAACAAGCACACATTCGGTTGATGAGATGGCCTTCTGCGGGATTTGCTGACCCAATGGATTCCCGGCGCAGCCTAACAAAGTTCCCAGTGGTTCCAGTTGATCAATTTGTATGTCACCCTCGTTTGTCTGGCTGGTGCATGGGTTAATGTTCATGTGTGCACTGGGGAGGTGGTAATGTTTGGATGGACATTTGCTCCCTCATTAACCTGGCAGAATTTTCGCCCCACTTACTGAAAGAATTGAACAAATTGCAATCATTGTTAACAGGTCGCAGTCATAGACAGCTTCGGTATGAGGAGTTCAGCAGAAAGAATCTTTACTGCTGAAAAGACAGAAATGAGCACACAGGACAAAAAGCAACGCAGAGGAATGACTAATGGGGTTATTTCTGTGTTTTCCAGGTTAGACGAGCGTGGAAAAGAAAATAGTTTGGAAAATACTATTTCCAGACTTTATTTAGTATCTTGTGTTCTTTCTAATATATTACCCAAATCGGACCTAAATGATGACCAGATATCATTAAATGATATTTCACGGCATGGTTGCAAATCAAACTTAACTGTTTCCATGTGTTATTTTTTCAGTGGTACATGATCAGCATTGTCCATATCTATAATCGCTGGAGAAACTCAGAGATCCGCTGCTATGTCAACGGCCAGCTGGTGTCCTACGGCGACATGGCATGGCATGTCAACACTAATGATGTAAGTACACTGTTAATATTGTTTAATATCATAGAATACATTTTTGCTTGACTAGATTTCTTTTAATAGCAGCCAAAGAAATAGTCTTACACAAGTCATCTTTAACTTTCAAAGAAGTGCCTCTGATAAAGCTCTGAAATCTAGTATTGCTTTGGCTTTACTTCAAGCTTTCCCTCATGTTGTGGTCTTGGCAAACATTTGAGGTGTGCCCTCTGCGCTTGCCAGCTGCAGGAGAGTTGCCCTTGGGCTCTTTTCCAGCACAACTCACCCAAACTCCAACTTCCAACTTTTCCATTTAGCAGGGGACAGGTTGCCTGACCTTTCTGTGGCCCTTCCCGCTTCCTTCCTCGGAAATTTTCAACTTCTGCTGCTGTAACCGTAGGGGTGGAGAACACATATTTCCTGGCCTCGAGGCAGTGTTTTAGTTTGTGCATGTGGTTTGTGCAGCTTATCAAGAAAACTCCAGAGAGGTGATGGAACAGGTCTCAAAATGCACTGATCCTATCGGTGTGTTTTCTCTTGAATGCTGGAGATAAAACTTATGTCATAATTTTTAAACAGCGGAGCAGGACAGATCTCGTTGTGATAAGAAGTATTAAAAGGATGTAGCTGGTAGGGAGGCGAGTAGACTGCAGAACACATAGAAGAAGGTGATAGTGAAGTTGGTGGAGAAGAGATTAAAAACCAACAGCCATTACAAGTTCTCCTGTTTTCCTCCATCCACTGCAGATAGCTAAGGCCCTTTAAATGAAAATGAAAAATGTACAAGATTTAAGAAAAAAAGTGACACTGCACCATAATGTTATTAAATACATTATGGTTAAACTGCTTCTCCTTTTTTTTCCAGAGCTATGACAAGTGCTTTCTGGGTTCATCAGAGACAGCAGATGCGAACAGAGTCTTCTGTGGCCAGCTTGGAGCCATTTATGTTTTCAGTGAAGCTCTCAACCCGGCTCAGATCTTTGCCATTCATCAGCTCGGTCCAGGTTATAAGGTACATTAATACAACCAATCACACTGAATCAATTGTGAGGCACATGTCCCAGAGGTTTTTTTTAATTCTGATGTTGTTACTGACCCTCTTCTACTGAATCTGCTGTTGGGGATCTTGAGCTTTTATTTATTAATACATAGGAATTTAGTCATTATAAGAAACAGGCTATGGTGAGAATAGAAACTGCAAGTTTGTGAACTTATCATACCCTTTTCATTTAATTGTCTAGGTAATTTTTCTTTGCGTAAAGATGCATAAAAACACATAAAAGCCTAATTATACACATCTATAAACACAAGAACATGTCTACTGTGAGACTGTTTCTTTTTAATGTCTGCATCATTAAAAAGAGAAGAAGAATGAGGAAGAAAGAAAGACAAAACATTAGGCTCTACAAGTAGAAGCACCACAAAGCAATAAAGAGAGAAAAAAAGTAATTGCTCATAAAGCTTTTTACTGCAATGTTTTCACAATATTATGCCGTCACAGTTCAGACTGGTATGGAAAAGCCTATTTTCACATTACTTCCACTTCAGGAAACATGAACTTGATTTGTTAACATTCTGTATCACTTTAATGTTAACCTATTCTGATTAATTCACACTTATCAAAAAGTATGAGTGCAAAAAAAAAAAAAAAAGATTTATAGAGTGGAATAAGTTTGTGCACTGTCAATTTTTTTTCTTCTTTTAAAAAATGGCTCAAATTAGTCATGGGAGTATCACAACAAATATGATTGGAACATCATTGCTTACTTACATCGGTGTAAGCAGAGTTGTTCTGCTTACACCGAAGACATTTAGTTAGGGAACATTTTGGGTGATGAAGAGTTGACTGAGGCCATCAGAAAGAAATTTGTTAAGGCTAATCACTGTGAGTAACTTAAAAGCTCTTAAAAATAATTTAATCAGTCTTTGCAGGGTATAAAAATGGTTTACTATTTTCAAAACTACTGCTGGCTGTCAACTTTGACTATTTAAGAACTTCCATCTTGAAAGCTGGCAGCAAGATGCTAAAAGAACTCTCAAAACTCATATGCATTATCTTGCAGCTGTTGATGTGAAGATGCACAGCTGTAGAATCAGAGAGAACCCCACAGAATTAGAGGTAGAGGTTCTTAACTTTGTTTTCACCTAAGCAGCGTGCATAAAAATTCTGCTGAAATCTGCTCCTTAATTGGAAACACCTAGATTTTCTTTTTTTTAAGTGCAATCAAATCATTTTTGATACACATTTATGTTTTTTACAAGCGTAAACATGGATTTTCACACATTATAGGAAAAAATATAGCATCAGAGCTTTTTACACTGTTTGTTGCAGAGAACCGTGAGCTCTAAAAATCGTATTCCAGGCCTTTTTGGCCTGGCTATCAGGGAAAGATGAGAGACCAGAGCATCTCGCCAGCTGTCTTCTCCTTGTTTTGGCAGACTTGCCTCAAGCTGCTTTCAGCCTTTACTTGAAGGTGTCCAGACCTGTCAAGATTTCAGCACCAGGAGACTGCATCCATATGAAGCTGTGGATGTGCAACAGTGGATGTGCAACAAGCTGCTGGAATCACAGCACATTCTCAGAACAAATATACAAAAATCATAAGATATTTCTTTACTTATTATACCATACCATACCAAATTTATTTATAAAGCACTTTAAAACAACCACAGCTGATACAAAGTGCTGTTCATAGAATAAATAAAAACTCTTACAGTTTAAAACAAACAAACATATTATAGACTAATGGAGCAGTAAATAAATTGTAATAATTTGAATTATTGTCACCTTTAGTAATGTAAACCTTAGAAACATATTTACTAAACAAGTTACAGGTTATTATTTTGCCCTCACTGAACATTTTTCACTGTTTCGTTATTAGATTGAAGAGTGTTTTAATGAAAGAAAAATTCTGTTTCCTGCTTTGTAGTAAACGAACAGAGAAATAACATGCAGGAATGCACAACCCCATGTTTTAGTATGTAGTCATATTACTATCCTAGCATAGCTAATATGTTAAGTAATGGTGCAAAAGGTAACATGAAGGCTACTAGTATTATGCCAATTGAAAATAAATGGAAGATCCAATTCATTGCTAATTGGTCTCAATATAGACATAACAAGCAAATACTAACTAACTATAGTGAAATAATCAGACATTTTAAATTACTGGTTGGCCGTATTTTTTCAGTACTCTTTTAGTGACTCCTTTGCCTTTTTGTCTCAGATTTTGCTTTGACATTTGTACTCTTTTTTTGGATTTTGTTTTAACACCTTAATGTTTTTTTTTTGTGCTCTGACTTCTTTATGCATTGGCTTTTGAATTCTTTTATGCATGTTTTCAGGAAATTTTTGTAAAGTAAATTTTTATTAGGCATTTAACAGCAGTGAATATATCCCACTTCACTTGAAAGGTGGCACAGATCTACAGATCTACAAATTATTCAATGAACTAGAGCCTTTGCCTTGCATAGAAGCTGTCAGTTGTACTAGAGTTGCACACTTTACCTTCTCTGTCTGATCTAACACATTATGGGTAAGGATATCTTATAGACTAGATCTCACAGATGCTCCTCGTAATGATTACATGCACATCCTCTGTTTTTTTTTTTTTTACTCTATGAATACTGATTTTGCACTCTGTCACAGCCCAGAGCTTCCTGAGACTGATCAGTTAGATGATTGCCTCTCTGCATGGCGCAGAATGGCCTTCTCAGATGCCCAGAAGAGACCATTAAATGGCTCGGTTGTTTCGAAGACGCAGGGCCTCCGTGCTGGTATAGTAATGATGAGTGTGTGGGTTTTTTTCCAGCTGGTTCAAGAGTGATAACAGTGAGACTCAGTTTGTGTCGCCTAGTTTTCTTTCTTAATGTAGGCCACTTATTGTTATCTTGGCTCCACACAAATGATGTATGTATATAACAAGGTGCTCTTTACGTATTGCTTGGTTCATGTTCAGGAGAGCTGGATCTTCAAAGTACTACATGTAACCCTTGCAGCTGTACTGTATGTATCCTCTTGGCCTTGGCTGTTGTCAGTGTTACTGCTCAGTAATGAGCAGCCAGACAGTTTGCTCTGCTGAACAAGCCTTCAGCTCAGCGAGGAGGCCCGTGGTCTTCACATTTGTGGCGGCTTATGATGGCCGACACACTATGTTGAGCTGAATGTCTGCGTGTGCAGTTTGAGGCCCCCACGCTCCACTAATGACACAAGAAAAAGGAGCATAACATCTTGTGTTCCTGTGTGGGCTGTAGCTGTACGAAAGCTCCTGAGCTTTTCTATCTTTTTCTCTGAGTTTATGAAATTGTGTGTGTGGGTTTGTTTGTTTTGTGCTCCGCAACTTGTGTTGTTGAAAGCGCCGCTGGTTGCTGTCTTCATCAAGGCTCCAGATGTTCTCACTAAAGCAGCATCAACAGTCTGACCCCTGCATGATTATTGAAGCCATCCAGTCTGTCGTTATAACTGTATTGTATTTATATGAGTTCAGATGTTTTGTTGCATTTAGACATTGAATGTCACTGACTTTTCAGAGCAAGGGAATATGTAGAATATGTTAGATAGAAATGGTAAAACTGGGGATGAAGATCAAGTGAAATAAATACGTAAAAATGCTTCCAGAAAAAAAAAAAAAACAGCTCTATTTCTCTCCCTCACACACACACATGCACACGCACACACAGACTGTGCTGTTGGGAGACCTGACACAATATGAAATTATTGCAAATTCTGAGTCAACGTGAAATAAAATTCTTTGGCGTCTATTGTAAGCCTACAATTTATCTAAGCAGTTATTTAAAGAAAGTCTAATTACGCTTGCAGTAATCTTTAATGGTTAAAGTCCAAGTGAACTTGTACATTTCAGTCATATGCTGGAAAGCTTACTTACAGCTTTTGGCCTATTTTCTGCAAACAGTGTGGTGAGGCAGGGTGAATTGAATGGATCAAACGCATGTGTGTGTTTGTGTGTTGATATCACTGCTGTACCATAGCTGCAGCTGACAGGTGCAGAAAAAGGTGGCAGTTGTCGCATTCGTTCCTCTGTGTGTTTGGGACTCGTATGTCTTTAATCTCCACTCTGTAGAACTTCACATGTTTAAAAAAAAAATTACATTTCTTGCATGCTCCTCCTATCTTCTTAAATCCTCTGTGGTGTCCTTAAGCCTTTAAAGAGTCAGCAAAGCTCTTTTACACATTCACCTTTCTGCCTCTCTAATTCAGCATGGTATCATAAATACAGGCCTATTTTACAGGGCCACAACTGCACAAATTTCAAAAGTGCTGCACAGCAAACGGGCTTACTCTGCAAAATATGTGCATCTTAATAAGTGTATTAATTTTACATTCAGGCTATTCAGTATTTTTTCTTGTGTGCAGAGGGCCTACTAACCTTCGAATTAAGCCGAAGAGCACTTTATTTATTTTTGTGATGGATTACCACTGCATCTTACCAAGGCTTTGTTGGTAATCTATAATGGTTAATCTCTTTAACACACCTTTTCAGTATAAAAGTTGAAGCATCCTGTTTGTGAATGCATTAATGTTAACTTGGGCTCCTGCAACTATCTCTAATTTCTATTGCAAATGTTGCTAAGGGGATGCAAATGTGTTTTAAATGTCAGCTTGGATGAGGATAAGAATATTTAATTTACTGCTGCGTGCAGTCTGCTCAGGGTTCAAATCTCACAGAAATCTCAGATGAAAGGTTCAGAACAACATGGGCCTGGAGATCTCAGCAGCCTGGGGCTTTCCTGTGCAGTCAGGCTGAGGAAGGCACCAGAGACTCAGCTGCTGGAAAAGGGAGAACATCCTCCCGCCTGGAGCTGATGCAAAGGGTTGCATGCAACTCGTGAGCCTTTTTATCTACAGGGTTTCACATGTGTTAAGGCACCAGTACCGCCACAGGATACATGAACTCACTGGCCTCTGCAAACAGAAATAGATAGAAATGGGCAAACACAAACTGCTCCCAGTAAAGTAATTCCTTCTATCTGTGCATAAACAGCAATAAACATACATGCATGTCTAAGCCCTTTAACCTCTGTTATAGAAGCTTAGAATCTTGGCCAAGGTTAGCATAACCATAATTTAACATATTGGGACTGGAATACAAATGTGTTGATCTTTTTGTGGGTTGTCATCTTGACTGACTACAAAGAGATAAATCTGGATTCCTGAGTGCTTCTTTTCTACACACACGCTCCCCCGCTCTGCCTCTTATTCTGTGCTAATTGAATTAGTGCCCGGGTTAGCACTGTGTTCATTAAGATAATGCTGTGTTGTTTACACGAGGCTCAGGCTGCAATTAAGCAGACTCCATTTTGGGTGTTGAACTTGTACATGCAGAAACACACCCGCACTTATCTCGTCTCCTGACAACTCATTTGTCTCCCTGATTTCAAGATTTCTTTTCTTTTTTCTTCAAGCTTTTCTTATTATGTCTGTCTCCGCAGAGCACTTTCAAGTTCAAGTCGGAGAGCGACATCCACCTGGCTGAGCACCACAAGCAGGTGTTGTATGACGGCAAGCTGGTCAGCTCCATCTCCTTCACCTACAATGCTAAAGCGACGGACGCTCAGCTCTGCCTGGAGTCATCACCCAGGGAAAATCCCTCCATCTTTGTCCACTCACCGCACGCACTCATGCTGCAGGTCAGTTTGAGCTACATCCTGCAGAAAGGCAGCCTACATCTTCTTGGTTGGTTCAGAAAGTGTAAAAAAAGCATGAATGAAGCAAAATAAACAAGCACGTCAGTTTGGTATCAGGCCCCTGTGACACAGGCTGACTCACTGCCACTTCAGGAGCATTTGTGCAAAAGCTGTAGTGTTTATTTTGGTTTTCGAACAGTAGTTAAGTGGTTTTCTATAAAAAGTATGTATTAAATATTATGGATAGAAAAATACACACTGCACTATATGGAAAGCAATTGAAACATATTCTGGAGCAAATTGTAGTGTTGGTATGCTTCATTGTTTTGGGTTATCAGATTTCATTTTAAATAAAATGTGGATCTAGGACATATTCTTAGAGCTAAAAAATATTTTCCTTTCACAAATTAGCCTGCAGTATATTGAAAAGATGTCACACAGGGTCTGCGTAAGAGACCACAACCAGCAAAAGTAAATGGGGTCATTGTTTGCTAAGCCAGTTATTTTTTTTTTTTTGAAAAAAGATGTGATCATACAACAGGTAATTTTACCAATATGTTTCATCTGACTAGAAGTCATATGGACATTTTGGAGTGGTCAGCACTGCATCCCAACAAAACTTGATAGAGAATGTATGGAAGAAGCTAAATATTAGGATAATGGAACCCAAAAATGTTAAACACATGTAAATGTTAAATTTCCAAAGGAGATTTTATTTTGAAGCACCAGAACTGAAGCTGTAACAGTACATGCCTGTGGCAAGTTAGGCTTGTTTTGTTCGCCTTTGCATCCCTGTGGCTTACGCTTGTGAAGCTAACTGCTCTTTTGTCCTACAGGATGTGAAGGCCATTGTTACCCACTCCATCCACAGTGCCATCCACTCTATAGGAGGCATCCAGGTCCTGTTTCCACTCTTCGCTCAGCTGGATTACAAACAGCTCAATGACAGCAGTGTGGACACCACAGTCTGGTTAGTCATTAACAAAAAAAAAGGTGCAAATTGAACCTTATGTTCATATGAAATCTGATATTAGACAGATGTGCTGGAGGCAAGTGGGGAATATTAGTTTGAAAGGGCAATAGGAGAGACATTTTTTCCTCAGAGGACAATGATTTCTTTTCCAAACTATCTGTCCTCCTCTGACTTTAAGATCTTCCTGATTGCACTCCATCATGTGGTCTTTAATGCTGTTACTTATCAGGCACCATCTCAACATCATGTCAGCTGCAGATGGATTATTTATTTAATTTCATCAGGAGGATGGAGATAAGGGAGAAAATACAACTGCGTATTAAAAATAAGTTATGAAGGAGCTATGATGGGAACATGGATCATGTTTTTTCCACTTGATGTGGTAGAAAACGCATTTAAACTCTTCAATGTTTTATATGTTGCAGTGCGACTCTGCTGGCATTCCTGGTGGAGCTGTTGAAAAGCTCAGTGGCCATGCAGGAGCAAATGCTGGGAGGCAAGGGCTTTCTGGTGATTGGGTACCTGCTGGAGAAGGTCAGTGCAACGGCCTCCTTTGGTTTCAAGTCGTGTTTGTTTGTTCTGTTTAAAAGAAGAGAAGCCTTGGTTTTGACTGCGACCCCCTCTTTATTCATCAAGATTTTTGAAGCGTTCACAAATAGCTCTTCATTATTAGCCAAAGCTATTTATCCTGAATAAAAATAAACTCATGCTTATTTTGTTTTTTCCACTTGTAGATGAAAGTAATATTGTGTAATAAAAACAGAAAAATTCCTGATCTTTTGCAATGAAATAACAGTGATTCTTTTCCATAAAAATCTGCCTCTAAAACATTTTCAGGAATGATAATAGCTTATGGAAAATATTAATTCCCTTGATCTTTTGGATACTTTGACACATTACAAAAATGTGGATTCCTTCTTTTACACAACTGCAAATTTCTTTTTCTTCTTTTTTTATTTTTTACAAATAATCCAAAAATTGGAAAAAACACCCAAAGTTCAAACCTAAATGCATCTTAAAATCTTAAAATATGTAGCAAAATTTTAATATGTGATGCTTCCTGTTCAATCTAAGCTGGAGTTGTTTTGCAAAGAGGATTGGGGAATTTTTCAGTCTTAGATGTTTGAAGCTGGTAGATGGACGGCTACGACTGAAGCAAAAAGCTGTTATACAAAGTATTGATTCATAGGGAATCTAATAACTATTTTAGAGAGGTAAATCCAGTTTGAGAATGTAAAAGATTCAATGGACTGGGTTTTTGTAAGGCACTGTTCATGCAGTTTATGGGAATGGATAGTGTTGCATTTGTTGATTGTGAAAATAGACTTTGTTTGCTTACTTACATCTTTGCTTAATTAAGCTACAGCTCATACTTGCCCTTCTTCTTGCAGTCGTCTCGGATTCACATCACCAGGGCAGTCCTTGAGCAGTTCCTGTCTTTCGCAAAGTATCTGGACGGTTTACCTCATGGAGCGCCACTCCTCAAACAGCTCTGTGACCATGTCCTCTTCAACGCTGCCATCTGGATACACACACCTGCCAAGGTCTGTTTGTCTTTGTATGCATCTCTTCAAGTACTTTGCTTCCAAAATGAACCACAGATTACTAAACTGATGACAGAGAGACAAAAATTAACACAACAGCAAATTAGTATTTAATTCTCTTCTCTGTGATGTTTTGACTGAGATTGTGCTTGAAACAAACAAAGAGGAAATGCAGAACTGACATCTCAGCGCCCATTACCCTTTACAGTAATTTAATAAATGAGCTCAGAGGATGTGCAGGGAGGGGCCGACTCGCCGTCCTCTTAAAGGAGAAAACAAGCGAGCGAGGGAAACAAATAGGAAATGTGACATTTGAAAAGACCCCAAGAGGAGAGAGGGGATGTGCATCTCCTCTTTTCTTATTTTCTCTCTGAAATAGATGTGAGAAACCATGGCATTCCCTCAGGCCTCGCTGGCTCATGCCTCCGCGGTTCGCAAAACTTCTCCCTGACCCTAAGAGGTGATCTTGCAGTTGAGCTGCACTCCGGGGCAAGTCAGAGCAAAAACGGAAGAGACAAAATATGATTAGTCAATGCTGTTTGGGAGAAACAACAAACATAGAATCCAACACTGGGTTTTGTTTATTGATTCTAGTTGTCAACACAAAGCGGATCAAACTGAATTATCTTGTTGGGTTTTTCTCTCCCTTCATTCAAGTGCCAGTAAAGAAATTAAGGGAAAGAAATTAATGATAACAAGGCTGGCATCAAAAATGTAAAAAGCAAGAACAAATACACACGCACGCACAAAATGTAATTGTCAAATCTTACCTCTGTTCTACCTCCCACTGAGCTTTAATATTTTCCTCCTCTCAAGGTGTCATTGCTACCCTGATTAATGCCAAGATTAAACTTGGTAATACTTAGGGCTTAATGAAACACAGAAAGAAGTTTCTCATCATGTCTCCAAAAACCCTGATTACTGTTAAACAGTGTCCTGCTGAAGAAAACCAATTATTTTTGTTACAGCAATGCACAAAAGAAAATCAGAAATGTTGTTTTGCTGTGCAAAATATCTGCAAATTTAACAGCTGAGTGTGTGGAATGTAATATAAAGTATTGCGTTGAAGGCCTTTTTAAGACAGCTGAGTCCACTCCCCAGCCTAGATGATCTCTGATGTGATGTGGTCAGGCCGTGGCCCAGCGTTAATTTCATCCGCTTAAATAGAGCTACCTTGTTAAGGCCGGCCCTCAGCATGGTGGCTGCTGTAATGAGCTCAGAGGATTGTGAGCCATCTCAATTCAGCCAATGTGCATCGAGGATTAGCTGAAGGAATATTAGGAGAGGGCGAAAGGGAGCAGAAGGAAGAGATGAAGGAGCAAATATGTAATAAGAGAGAGGCTCCCTCTTAAATGTCAGGAATTGAAAGCAGCTCCTCGAATGGAAGCGTAATTTCAAACCCTAAAATATTAAAGCATAAAGAAAGCGGTAGATGTTTTTTGCATTCCCCTGTGTCTGTCTTTGTACAGTTAAATTGCATTTTTCTTTAACTGTAATAAACATTCTGCTCATTGATTCATCCAGCAGCTTCTGTTGGTCTCAGTGTATCGATGTGTGCTACATGAATGGACTGTTTGCTCCTGCACAGGTCCAACTGTCCCTCTACACGTACCTGTCGTCAGAGTTCATCGGCACCGCCACCATCTACACCACCATTCGCCGCGTCGGCACTGTCCTGCAGCTGATGCATACTCTGAAGTACTACTACTGGGCTATAAACCCTCTGGAGTGTAGCGGAATCACCCCCAAAGGACTCGGTATGTTCACAACTTAAACCTGACACTAAGTTAAGTGGAACAGGACGTGACCCTTCTGTACTATTGCCTTATCCTCGAGCTGTCTTCAGTTGGGCAATTTGGCTCAGTGCCCTGGGCACCATGGCCTAGGGGGCGCCACAATCTCTTCAGAGAAAAAAAAAGTGATCTGTCAGTTGCACATTGAAATATTTTTTTCTGGACAACGAACCCTTCATTTCTCATTTCAATATTTTAAACGATTCTTCACTGAACAGAAACTCTTTTAAAACATGTTTAGAGTTATCAAGTGGTGATTTATAAAATCTTTATTCTATTTGCTTCACCTTCAGATGTAAATCCATGTCCATATCTGTCAGGTTTAACACCTATTAACAACACAGGAAAGACAAGAGATTTAGATTTAGATTCTCTGTTGATGATCAAACCATGATTCATACTACTATGAATTCATAGGTCAAAATACGCAGTTATTAAGACCCTGCTAAGAACTTGATCTGGTGCAAGATTTTATATCCCTCTTTGGTGTTATTTATTTATTTAATTCATTTCCATGCTTGTCAATTTTGTAGCACGGCAGCACAGCAGTCATGCATTAACCCAAGTTAAACCAGCTTAAAACTCCTTTCTTGAGACGTCCTTTTTTCAATGTAGTTTGAATGTGTATTAAATTGAGGACCTCCTAACAATCTGTGGTATAGAATTGCACAGATGTGATGCTCTGAAAAAAAAAAAAAAAGTTAAAATGTTAGGAGGCGTTCCACTTCTCAACATGAGTATGAAGGATCACGCTTATGAATTGTAGTCACAATAATAACACTAATGGGGCCATTAGGTTTAATAATAGGGCTCTTAATGTCACATGAGTCACTGGCCCTAACTCCTGAAAACTCAACTCAGTCCAGTAAAACAGAGAAGAAGATGAGGAGTTCAAATGTGATCATTCAGTATGTAGGAGGGTCTGAGAAACTATCCTAGTGCTTTTTAAGCCTTGCGACACTCAGACAAAGATTGGTTTTATTCCACAATGTGAAGAACTCTTGATTGTTCTTGAATCAATTAACAGAATTCCATATGAACGTATGCAGGGAAAGGTGGTTGCCTCCCTGGACAACAACGACTTATAGAGGAACGGCAAAAATGATTCAGTGTTTCTGAGAATGAAGATTTTTTTTCAGGAGCAGATGGTTCATTGAGCTTTTTTTTTAGATGAAGGGAATTGTCCTCAAAAGACTAAATGTTTCTCTGATGCCTTTGTAAAAATATTTTATACTAGGTGGATTGTTAACTTATCCTTTCATGCTTTCTGTGAGAACAGGGTAGCTGTTCTTTGTACTCGTTTAAAAAAGAAACGTGAAAAAGACAGTTTTAACTTCTTCCGTTGCTACGAACCGGTGCATCAAAAAGGTCAGAGCACGCCCTCACTTTAATCAACCTCTTTCTCGCCCCGGTCCTGCGGCTGACTGTGAGTGTGCATCTGGGGTCACCATAGCAACAGACAAATTTGACGGGAAGATCCAAGGGAGCGTTTGGGATTTCTAATCAAGTGACTGTCTGGCTCCCTTTTCTGTTTGGCGATATTGCCGTTTGACTGCTGGGATTTAGCCCCATAAAGGAGCGCTGATAACAGCGCAGCAGCAATTAGCCTCAGACACATAAGTCGCTGCCATTCAAAGGCAAAAGCAGCTAGTTATGGTTTGACAGACCACATGCGCGCACACTTGACTTTACTGTAAGAGCGTGATATGCACTAATTTACATAGTAATAGGAAGATGTTTTGATCTCACCGCAGGCTTTGTGGATGAAAATGGATTCATCTGAGTGTCAGTCTGAGGGAATGAGGTTGATTCCAAGTTGAACATTAACATTTGTTGTATTACAGTTTTTTTGGAGGGGTGCGGGGGGGTTGTTTCCTCTGGCTTTACTTCTTTCATGAGATGCAAAATGAATTTGCACCTTTTCCATTTATTTTGCAAATAATTCAATTCCCTCCTACGGGTATAAACAGAACGAGTGTAATGTAATAGAAAGGGAACTTTATGCCTTTTGTTCAGGGATTTGCCTTGAATTTTGCAAATAGGTTAGAATTCAGTCAGTATGATAATTAAATTTCTTGCCATTTAGTGCTAGAAGAAAGTGACCACAGCAAATTAGCATAAATTTGTTTTTTTATGAATAGTTGTTTTGTACTATTGTTTTCTTCCTCGTATGGGTAGTTCACTTTATAATGTAGATATATGTACAACATTCTTAAATATTCTCATTAGAATTGCACAATATAATTATCATCACTCAGATATATATTTTTTTCTTTTATTATATTTAACCTTTATTTTACCAGAATAAAAAAAACATTGAGATTAAAAGCTTATTTTTCAAGGGGGTTCTGGGCAAGAAGCCTCAACAAACACAACACATAATTCAGAGGCCATGTATTAAAACTCTGCTTTGGAGGAGCTTTGCATTTTACGACCAAAAGTGGCGAGCTTTATCCTGGGCAATATGGCTTTCTGCCTGAAATGCCACTTCTTGGCTGCAGTAACATAAGCACAAAATACAGTTATTTCTTCTCAATTGTGCCTATATCAGTTTTCTTTTGTATTTTTGCATGCATAACAAATGCTGAATGTATATCTACCATGCACCACTTGCACGTACTTGTTTTACAACTAGCAACAAGTAGTTCAACAGCATTATATTACTCTAATTACTGGTATAGGCTTCTTAAATTAGAAACTCTTTTCACTCTGGATAACAATAAAAAAGGCTGCACAATTGCCACTGAACATCCTAACCAGTTTTCTATTAATCTGAGGATGAAAGGATGGGTCTTCTTCTATACCAGGACCAACTGGTTTAACATCCACGTGAAATAAAGTGTCTAAAGTCATGGTGAACTTACATGTGTTTTTTTTTAGAAAATTTTTAAAAAATGTCCCACTTTTTGCTGTTTCCACAATTGTTCTTCTTAGATCTTCCCTGAGTTCACCTCATCAAGTCAAAACAGATTCTTAAGCCTTCAGAAAAAATAAAAATAAATAAATGAATCAACATTTTTGTAAAAGTATTTTTTGAAAAATTCAATAAATTCGTACTTGTTTTACAATTTCTTATTTGGAAAAGACATTGAAGTTGTGTTCTGTACAATTATGTCAGTCCTCTTATTTTTACAAATGCTTAAAATAATTAATTAATTTATGTTTAGATATAATGATCTGGCCTTAACTGTAAATCCAAATGTTGACTTTGGTGCTTGCAAAGTCCTGAAAGTGTTAGCACAGACCATGTTTACCACTGTATTACATCAGCTTGTTTGAGAAAACTCTTAGCAGTTGGAAACTCAAGAGACTAACTTTTATGGGCTTGAAAGTGAAAAGATTTCCACTTCATGCTTGATGTCAGTCTAGCACCTCCTCAAAGAGACAAGAGTTTTCTCCAATAATGCTTTTTCTCTACTATCACTTATTCCGCTTAGAACCGCCCTTACATGACAAACTTGCAGATATTGAGGTGTTGCTGTCCAGGTCCAACAGAACTCCAGACTTTTGTTTATCAAACTGCAATGCACTTTACACTGTCAAATCTTCTAAATGATATGAGACCCAACAGAAATAGCAGCAGTTTAACTTTTAACAAATGCAAATGCAAACTGTTATCTGAAAAGATTTTTCAGTAGTTTCTACCACAGAATCATCTGTTTTAAATGCGAAGCTGCCTCAGGGCGGAAGATCTCTGCCATTCAGCATTAACTTTCAACCTCGTCCTACGTGGAGCTTTTTCTGCAGACATTCTGAATCCTTTAATGATTCTCTAAGTGCCTTCGATGATGAAATCTTGTACTGTTTGGCCAGACAGTCTCTCACAAAGCGTTAACCCAGGCTTTATTCAGAGACACTCTTTCTCTCCTTGCTCCTTTTTTTACTGTCCATTCATGGAGCTGGGCATATGGAGCTAATTAATTATGGGATATTACACTAGGTACTCCTCTCTAACACATTGAATTAACAAATTTAGATATAAAGGTAATGGTCCATCACAAGTTAACATGCTACTGTGAAGTGCAAGGGAAATAATGTATGGGTTCTAGTGCAGTTATAGTTTTCATAAGTTCAGTTGATCTTTTTAAGGTGAACCACTGGAAGCAACACAATGCTTTAGGAAAATGTATTTTCATCAGGAAAAGATAAGCTGGTAAGAGTTGTAAATGCAAAACAATCTTGGAAAAACACTCTTTAAAGGATGTAAAAATGTTTGAGGCTGGAGTGAAGGTTCAACTTCCAGCAGGATAATGTTAAATTTACACTCATATCTACAATCGTGCAGTTCAGAACTAAGCATATTCAAGTTCAGACTTAAACCCATGTTCTCAGGTGCTTTCTGTTGAACCCAGCATTACAGAAAGTAATTGGTAAAAATGTCATGCTTATTATAGTGACCTTTTTGCACTACCGGCTTGACTTGTTCTTTACGGTTATTTGGATTTTCCACTAGTTCCGGTTATGTGGCATCAACCCCTTTTTATTACTTTGCAGGGCTCAACAGGTGCTGAAAATGCAACATCAGAAGATTGTGTTCACCGATTATCGAGGGGGTGAAGTCACAGGTTGCATCACATGAGCGACTCTCTTACAACAGTCTGATAAGCCGTTTGACTCCTACAAAAAAACCCTGACTGAAAAGACTGTTCAAAATGACTTTCCTGTCCCCATTGTTGCATTGTGTTTGTTTCAGATATCTCATCATGCTACTTTTCAGATTCTGGGATTTCTTACTCAGTTGTAATAGAAAATCACCCAAACTGTATAGAGTTGAGTCAAGAAGCGCTACTAGGTGCTAGTGGTAAATGGTGTGCAAAGTTAGTAGATATTAACACAAAAGACTTAAAGCTATAATTGAACCAAAAGATGGAACTGCAAAGTATAGACTCAGTGAGCTGAAGACAAAATCCCAAATTTTGGGTTGTGATTTTTTACGACAATTATAAATAATGTTACTTTTCTTCCTTGCATTATTAAATTATGGAATTTTTGTGTCTTTCACAAACAAACCCCAAAAAAACAGAGTAAAATACATTCTACCGTGTTTACCATACATTTTGACAAATGTATGAAAAGGTTCAAGGTTGCGCATATGATGTGAATTTTTCATCCTTTCTTGCAAAATTGTGCTAATACCTTCTCAAGTTAATACTCAGAACATGTAATCTCTGTGAAGAAAATACACCTCTTTGACCCACCTGAGCGTCATGTCGGGTCAGAGAGAAAAAAAAAATCTAATTTTGTGTGACAATTATGCCACGAAACTGTTAAGTCAGATTAGTAGTTATGAAAGGAGGGAAATTAATTTCCAGGAATAAAATACAGTTATTAAACTTCCCCCAGAGAAGCAATTTAGACAAATTTAAGCCTTTTTAATGTCCTCTCTGTATGCAAGACCCTAAAACTGAGGCATATACTTGCTTTCACAGACAGCCACATAAACTATGATGGATGGTCTCTGTCACTTTTTCCAGCACCGTGGAACAGCTTGTCAGATGAAGATGATGGATAACAAAGGAGAGCTTCAGTGTCATGTTTTTAGCTTTGTGAAGAACAGTTGAACTGGCTCAGGCGACTACACACACTCATATGATTCAAGGGCACTAAAGCATGACAAAGAATCACACAGATATTCTTCTTTGGCCTTTTCTCTGCTAGTTTTTTTTTATTTTTTATTTTTATTTATTATTATTTTTTTTTCCACCAGCACAGGGTCTCTTGTGAGTTATAGATTTGCAGGAGGATATGGTACATTTTATTCAGCAACAAACTACATTACTGTTTTTAATGGTATTTCTGTTGACAAGCGCTTCAAACATCTTGCAAATGCACACAAGTTAGACATCATAAATAGTTATAGATTTCTATTAAATGAACAAAGCCTCAGAATGATAATGGGTTTTGAAGTCTTCACCGTTGATTTTCCTTGTTTGCTAATATAATTTGAACAAAATCATTTGAATATGATCTGAGGTAATGTTGCACACTGAAGGGTGTAACACCAGATTATTACTTTATTTTAGTGAAATAAAGTCGAGAAAATATGACGGGGACTTTTTTTAGTGGCTAAACGAATGAGATATAATGGGAACAAAGCTTAATTCAAAGATGGTATGGACTTTCAGATAAATGTAATGCCTTATTCCGTGTGTCAGATGCTTTTGTGTTTTTAGCTCCTGCTTCTCCTACTAGCAGCCCTTCACTGCAAACAACTGATGGAGTGCCAGAGCTACAAAGTAGACAGTGGATTACGCCGCTTGTTTGCTTTGGATCACTCAACCATCAGTCACATTTTTTTTGTGCAAATGACTTCACCGTTGCTCTAATAAGTTAGATTAGTGCAAGCATAAAATATCTCGATTGCCAAATTGCCACTGGAGTTAATGACAGTGATTTACAGTTCTGATGTAGAGAAAGTGAGTGCATGTGAATGTTTTCCCCCCAGCTCTCGAGGAAGCCTAATAAAACTAAATGTCAGCAAACAGAAGGGCTCACTCAAACTCAGCTGCAAGCATATTTAAAGTGCCGTTGTTATTGGCGGAAATAGCAATTTTTCATTTATGTTTGTGTGTTTTTTTGCTCAGATGGTCCACGGCCGTCCCAGAAGGAGATCATCTCGCTGAGAGCCTTCATGCTCCTCTTCCTCAAACAACTCATATTGAAGGTAGAGGGAGAAAATGTGATTATCTTCATGGCATAGTTTAAGCTGTGGGAAATCACTTTACTTCTTTGATGTTCTCTGTTGTTTCTCCTCCCGGGCAGTTCATGGCCTAATCTAAAATATGTGGAAAATAGCATTAAATTTGAGCAACGCCAAAGAAGCTCTGCAACATGTCAGTGTGTGCATGCGTGCGTGCCTTCATATCAATTTGTGTTCCTTCTTTTGTATTGCGTCGTCCAAGGTTAATAAAACAACTGAAGATCACTGAGAAATTGTTGTGAATCTGTTTTTCTTTCCTAGGACCGAGGTGTGAAGGAGGATGAGCTGCAGAGTATCCTCAACTATTTGTTGACAATGCACGAGGTACAGATGCTTTCTCCTTTATTAAACCAGAGTCAGACAGGGGGGGAAAGAGGGATTCAGAGCCGGAGTGGAGCTGGTGGCAAAGTATGCACAATAATCTGGGGGCTGAAGTTATAGTCCACTTAAACGAGCGGGAGAGTGAGTCAGCTTCAGTACGGTGACAGCATAAAAAATGGCGCAACAATGGACTGAACAGAATGTACTCTTCTGTAACAATTATATCTATTCTTGCTCTAAAATACCACCTGCTCCTCCGCAATCCCCCCTCCATGCCCACCCATGGAACTCTCTTTGTCCTCCTAGCCCTCTATTCATCTCTCCCCTCCGGGCTTTTTCTTTTTATTCCCCTCCTCCGCTGCCGCCTCACCTGTTCACCTTTGCTTTCTTTTTCCTACGTAGGATGAGAATATCCACGATGTCCTCCAGCTGCTGGTGGCTCTTATGTCTGAGCACCCAGCATCCATGATCCCCGCTTTTGATCAAAGAAATGGCATCAGGTGAGTGCAACCCACACATGCCTGTTCATATAAAAAGATCTGTTGCTGCACTAAACACCGACATCTTTTTTTTTTCTTACATTTGTCATTACTTTCACTAGCTGAGAGAGAGTTGGAACCTAATATTAATATACATTGTGGGAAAATGCACATTTACTCTTTTATGTCAGTTTTGGATACCAAACTTACTTCTATTTGCAGAATGTCAGAATAATGACAGATATCCTGTCTTTTTTAATTTTTATAATCTTTAAAGTTAGATGTATGAATGTTAGTTGATATCCTTGCCCACTGCAAAATTGTATAGGAGGTGCCTCCATTTAAATTAATTGTAAATTAACCCAAAAGAAGTTTTGAGAGCTGTCATCATCTTCTCTATTTTCCCAAAGGTTTTGGCTGAAATTTATTTTATACCAACCATACAGTTAGGATAAAACAACAGTATGGTTTAATATTAACCTAAAAAGCTTAAGATTTTGGAAATTGTATGAAAAAAAATTCCCCAAAAATGCTCTTTTTCTCATTATTCTGACATTTTATATTTTAGCAAATAGAAATAGCTTTACTAATCCCAGGCAACTAATCCCAGAGTTTAATACCTGTATGTTTCTTGTTATGACAGGGTGATCTGCAAACTCCTAGCCTCCAAGAGCGAAAGTATACGAGTTCAGGCACTTAAAGTTCTGGGCTACTTCCTTAAACACCTCGGTCACAAGTAAGTACTTTATTTTCTATCCGCTTTCTTTCATATCCTGTGCCTGGCGGTGAAGGATTTGGGAAATTTTAGGATAGAAATTAAGCACTCTAAATTTTGGCATCAATCTCCTATTTCTTACTTTCAATAAGCTTTGACTTGTCGATACCAATTTTAGCTAATTCCAACTTCTCTATATGAATTGAATAATAGGAATAGTACTGAAAATTGTTTTTTTTTTAAATCCTTCCTCGCATGAGTGGTCTTTAGTGAACATTAGGGCAGCAATTACAATATGCATTCAGAGGAAACAAGTTCTAACTTGTTTTAAAACAAAGGCAAAATAATTCTGAAGCATTTTTTTAACTTTATTTTCATTTTAAACTTGCTTATCATGATATGTTGAAGATTAGTGTATTTAGCCCCAAAGTCTCTTTGTTGATATTTTAAAAGATTGACCCATACATTAACTATGAGATTTCCAAATAGAGCATGTTTCAAAAATGAAAGTTGATAACTCCAAATGAGAAAACAGAGCAATTACTCTTCTTTCTGTTATGTGCTGAAAGTATTACTTTCTCACTCTTTTGCACCTCTAACATCTTTCTTGACAGTGTAATAAAAATGAGTTTCTGCATATCTGTGGTTTTTCTGACGTTTAACCACCTCGGTGATGCTGAGAATGGCTAGCATTGAGTCGTATTCTTCTAGTAACAGCATTCACAAAATGAATGTTTGTTTCAGTCGCCAAAAGAGAACAAACCTTGCATAAATCCAGAGAAACTGAGAGATTTTTAAATGTTACACTATAAAGCTACTTCAGAATGGCAGCATTTCACTCTCCAGTGAGCTTTATACAGCTATTTGTTCATGTTTGTGTGGAGATCTCATCAGTATGTCCTGGCGGAAAATTCATTGTGACAGTCTGCACTCGGAGGGAGGAGAAATCCTGATGAGGGTCTACGAATGCTGGGGGATTTAGTCATACCATGTGACATGGACACCTCTTGCTCTGCAACATGAAGAGGGACACCAGGCTGCACCTGAGCCCTACATAATCAGTCCCCCACCTACTTAAAATCTGATCCCACCACCCATTTTATTGCTATTTGCATAATTCTGCAGCATTTCATTTCATGCCACCCCTAAGCCCAATTCAGTGTTACATCAGCATGACTAAAAAAAGCAACACTATTGCGGTTTTACAAGATATCGAGGATGCTTTGTTGAATAAAAAATAATGAATACAAGATGGTACTTACTATCCTAGGTGTGGGTTAAATGGAAATTGACACTCTAAAGCAGTGTTACAGTTAAAGTTTTACAATCCTTCTCAAAACAGGCAGACAGGAAAAAAAAAATCTTAAATGGTATCTTTGACTGTCCAATTGTGAATTGGACAGTCATTAAAATATTTTTATGCAACAATAATTTTTACAAATTGTTGTTGGAGCATCTAAATCCCATCATGCATATCATAATGTGTTCAAGGAATTTGAGAAAGCTGGATAAGCTGGAGATGTAGTTAATTTGTTAAGCAAATAAACAAACTCTGAATCATCATCTCAATTAGCACCTTAGTGAAAGGAACCTCGTAGGTGTGAAAATACAATTTTTATTCATGTCGAACAATACTATTCTACTTACCTGTTGCTTCAGCTAAAACATTTTAAAAATAAAAAGTTTCAAATAAAGTGGCAGTAAGTACAATTTAAGATGCCTTGTTTTATTAATGTAATTGTTACATTTTGTTATTAATTTTTAAGTAATTCATCAGAATTTACAAAGGGTGAAAATTAATTTCATCCCAGTTTAAAGGGTTGAAAATGATTTTTCCCTTGTGGCTGCTTGCTTTAAGAAGCTTAATGAATGCTTTTTCTGCCATTCTTCTTGCATTTTCCTTAATATAAAATCTTAAATGCCAGACTTTGATATGATATCCCAATCTCTTTGCTTTGGCAGATTGTCAAAATGTTAAAACCGTTCATTTTATATATTTTTATACTAGCAACCAAATGCTTTTTGTTAGCAAATGCTAAAAATGATATGGTAAAATTTTACAACCTACTAATATTTTGTTTTCTCAGTGAAAATTACTGTTGCTTATAATTATAATGATCCTAAATAATATGCAATATTTTTTTTCTGTTGGTGTGCAGGAGGAAGGTGGAGATCATGCACACACACAGCCTGTTCACACTGCTGGGAGAAAGGCTGATGATGCACACCAACACGGTCTCCATCACCACCTACAACACACTGTATGAGGTAGGTAATTGTGACAGCATCTCCCTTTTCTACATTTCCATACAGATTTACATAATCTCTTATGATTTTGCCAGAATAGCAGTGGTTTGTATGTTGTTTAAATGGCATCCGCTAAACTTCTGTCAATGCAGATTCTGACAGAGCAGGTGTGCACCCAGGTGGTTCACAAACCCCACCCTGAGCCAGACTCTACTGTCAAGATCCAGAACCCCAGTAAGTAATGAAGCACTCCTCTGTGGCTTCCATCTGCCATTCTTTTCTTTTTGGTAATGCAAACAAACAAAGTCTGGATTCAAATCAGCTCTGCTGCCATCTCCCACTTACTGATGTCACTCACACATCATTCCATAGTTTCTTGTTTTCCCTGCTCCCTTATTATGGACTCTTTCTTGTTTCTGCCAGTGATTCTGAAGGTAGTGGCTACTCTGTTGAAGAACTCCTCACCCAGTTCTGAGCTGATGGAAGTTCGGAGACTCTTCCTCTCCGACATGATTAAACTCTTCAGCAACAGCCGTGAAAACCGACGGTAAAACCATAACAAATCAAGTTTCTTCAGTTTATTCCACCACATAACTGATCATCTTATTTTACAAGTGATTTTTTTGCCATAAATTATATGCAACTAGGCAGCTCATATAACCTTTTTTCTGTTTGTATCAGCTGCCTGTTGCAGTGCTCGGTGTGGCAGGACTGGATGTTCTCCCTCGGATATATCAACCCCAAGAACCCAGAGGAACAAAAGATAACGGAAATGGTGTACAACATCTTCAGGATCCTTCTCTACCATGCTATCAAATACGAATGGGGAGGGTGGAGGGTCTGGGTTGATACTCTTTCCATTGCGCATTCTAAGGTGAGAGTGGAAACTGCAAAACTTGAATCCTCAGTGTCCTTTTATTGACACAATTTAGTTCTGTGCAGAACTGAATATGAATGAGTTTACTGATATAGCTCCTTTTTAAAATAAATGCAATCTCAACCCCGTTACAGACAAAGTGATTCATATCCTATTTTATAGAAACCAATATGGTCACATTCTTGATGAAAAAAGGATAGTTAATGGCATTAATGGAATATTATATTATCAACTCTGTCAATGATTGTGTCCAGAAAGGAGAGGCAGACAACAACGTAAGTACACAGAACAAGGAGTACTTTCTAGAGGAAATAAAAAACATTAAGACTTAACCAAGCGGCAACAACAAAACCTGCATCACTTTCTATAAAAATTATAAGTAAAACGTAGTAAAGGCAACAATATCTTTGTCAGGTGTTCGTTTAGCAATATGACACAGTCAAACACAGAAGCACTGGAAGGGGTTTACTTTCTGTGCAAGAAAAATAAAAACATGATGTCAATGGCAGCAATCTTGGCAAACAATACATACATGTAGAGCAGTAGAAAAACGATTAATTCAGCAGTCTTAAGACTATACTGTCATAACTGAAAAGGTAGTTCAGGAAAACTTAAGCCACCCTGTAAATGTACACCAAACAGAAACTAGTTTTGGCAGCCTCTCACAAAAATAATTTCTTTGCTTGAATCTTTGAAAAATAACAAAGCTACCCAGTTTGACAGAACAACACCAACCAGGTAATTCCCTAAAAGCCTTTAGCTGAAAACATGGATAATAACACTAGGTGATCTTTTGCAGGAGAAAGCATGAGGTCTTTGCTGGACTTGGCTTTACTCCTTTTTAGAGTGTATGACAATTAGATACTTATATGCTATTATTCGCAAGGACTGGACTGATGGAAGAAAGTTTTTGCAAAGACCTAGAGAAAGACCTAAAAATTATTATTTGCTATAATAGGTACTTGGATGTTTACAGATACATTCTAAAAAAAGAAACATACCAAATATATATATGTTTTTAAACCCATGGATTCTGTCACAGATTTTTGTTTTTTTTTACCTTCCTCTGTTCTCAAAGTAAAATTGAGCTGATTTTATGGATTCTGGCCTTAATGCTTCTCGAGACTGGAGTCCCAGTTTTGTTCATGCTGTCTGGTTGTGATGATCTATAGCCCCCCTTGGGAGTAGCTTTTGAGTATGGATGTGGAGGGAAGCTGCTCTCAGTACACATCTTCTGATCGCCTTTCCAATTATATCCCACCATCTGTCACAGGTGACCTATGAAGCCCATAAGGAGTACTTAGCTAAGATGTATGAAGAGTACCAGCGTCAGGAGGAGGAAAACATGAAGAAAGGAAAGAAAGGGTCTGTCTCCACAATCTCCGGTCTCTCGGCCACACCAGCTCCTGTCGTTAACGGGAATCTAGAGATAGATGACAACTCTCAGACGCAGACCCCGGAAAGTGAAGTAGAGTACGGCGAAGGGGCAGGCGGGGACTCACGCAACCTTCTTGCTGAGGGTTCAGTGAAGCGGCCGAACGGTGAAGCTTTGACGCCAGGGGAGCAGAGTGCTGGTCCAGGAGTGAGAGTGGAGGTTCATGACCTCCTGGTGGACATTAAAGCAGAAAAAGTAGAAGCCACTGAGGTGAAGCTGGATGACCTGGACCTATCTCCAGAGGCCCTGAGTGGAAGTGTGGGAGGCAGTGGGGGTGGGGTAGGAATAGAAAATGGACCTCTTGTAGAAGTGGATTCTCTCTTGGACAGTTCTTACTGCTCTGTTGTTCCGAACCTGAACGGGAATCTGGCGCCCAAAGAAGACACGGCAGGCTCAAGGGTTGGAATCGGGACCAGCCTGGGACTTTCGAGAGTCAGCATGGAGGATGACGGGAACATGGGTCCTCTCATCACGTTAGCTGATGAGAAAGACAGTGTTCCAAGCAACAATGGATTTCTCTTTAGCAAGGTAGGATCTCATTATTGCTCTCCCTGATTAATTCAAATAGTTTTTGTGTAGCTTCATCCTCTTCTTCTGGCTACCAATTTGGATTTTATCTTCACCAGGTTGATGAGAAGCTGCTTCCAGCTCTGGCATCCACAGATCCCCTTGTTCTTCCTAGTACGGACCAGCCTGCTCCATCAGGAAGCGTCCCCGCTCACTCCACCACCAGCGCCAGTGATGACCTCAGCTTGCTGGCCCACATGACCAGCTGTGACTCTGATTTAACACAAACCCAAAGCCACACCCCTGGGGAACTCCCTGAGGACGGACCATTCAAGATCCAGAGTCCTCTGGCTGACATCAGCTCTATTGCTGAAGCCGAGAGCCAGAACCAACTCCAGGGAGCGACTAGACCAGAATTCCCAGAGGGGGAGGGAGCACCCGGGCCAGAGGGAGAGACTGCGGGGTTGAAGACAGGGGGAGACACAGCCAGTACCACTTCTGATACAGAGCGGTCAGATGATGGGAAAGACAAAGACATAAAAAAGATTCAAACTACAGCTACCACCCAGGTGAGTGTGAACTCTCAAGGTGCATAATTACCTGGCTGCTTTGCTCTCAGAATCCCTAATGATTCTGTGAAACTACAGTACAAACATTGCTGGTCTGAAGTTTACATCCACTCATTGTATGTCATCATAATTATGAGCTCTTAATGATTCACTTAAGCCCTTCAAGTATAATCATGAAGGAAAATGATTATATGATTATGTTTCAATAAATAAAATAAAAAAAAGTAGAATGGGTGCACAGGTTTCAGTTAATTGTGGATTTTCTCTAATCTACACATTGTCAGAATTTTATATAGAAGGCAGCAGAGCTACACATTTTTTCTCATCTGAGAGTAATAGTCTGGGTCAAATGTAATTGATTAGTTAATGAAATTTTAAATTGTCCAAACACTGTTTGCTATGTTTGGACATTTGAAAAGGATTTGAGAAAGTTTTTGCAAACCAGCTTTCCTATTCAGTTCAGGTCAAGAATGATTGACCTGAACTGAGAAAATTAAACTCATGTTATGAAATAACAGCAGACAGTCCTTTGATTCTTTAAGTGAACTGTAATCGTAACTGTTTTTATGTGCTAACCTAAAGGATAAACGCAGTGTTAACCTTTTAGTCGCCCACTGCCTTGCAGGCCCTGCACGGCCGCACCGCAGCCCAGCTGGAGCGGGACCTGCGTGTCGACCTGGGCTTCCGGGGAATGCCCATGACGGAAGAGCAGCGGCGTCAGTTCAGCCCCGGCCCACGCACCACCATGTTCCGGATCCCAGAATTCAAATGGTCCCCGATGCACCAGAGGCTGCTCACCGACCTGCTGTTTGCACTGGAGACGGACGTGCACGTGTGGAGGAGGTGAGTGGGGCCACGTGAGCTGTGTGTGTCTGCTGCATAAAATTAGGTCAGCTGCACATTTTCCCCGGTTGTATCACCAAGTTAACTTTGCTGCCCTTATTTTCCTTTTTATTTCAGCCACTCCACTAAGTCAGTGATGGATTTTGTGAACAGCAATGAAAACATCATCTTCGTCCACAACACCATTCACCTCATTTCTCAGATGGTGGACAACATCATCATTGCCTGTGGAGGCATCCTCCCTCTCCTGTCGGCCGCCACCTCCCCCTCCGTAAGTGGCTTTTCTCTGCCCCCATGTGGTAGAACTGAGAATTGTAGCTCTTTAATGTGCATGGAATTTGTGAAAAAAATAAAAACGTGTCTTTTCCCTCGGTTTTATGGCTGTTTGTTTATAAGCAATAAAACACAACAAGAGCAAGAATTATGTAAGTTTAAGTGTATTGGTAAAACACCCTGTTTGGTTTAACAATATGTGCATTTATGAAAAAATTAAACTCTTCAAAAACATGGATTCGTCTCATTAGTAATTTATGCATTTAACATTTGATCTAATACGCTGTTTTGATCTTTATTTCAACTTTGCTCTAATCTTTTAAATTAATAATTTGATTTATAATTTAAATAACTTTTTCTTTCTGTCATCTATATGTTTTAATATTTCGTTTCCTCTCTGTGTTGCGTGTATTTTGTGTATTTTCTTGTCTTTCTTTGTCTCTGTTTTTGTCTGTTTTGCATGCGCAGAGTTCTAAGAGTAGTGCCAACACTGTAAGTTACAGTTTCTTCCTCTTTTTCTACTCTGTTAACTTTTATGTTTTAATTTTATTATTATTGTGAGCAACCCATGCGTGTCAGACATCCGTGGTGTTTTATTCTGCTGTGCTTCTGTGCTGCTAATCAAATCTCCAATTTAGATTATTTGTTGCGGTCAGACTATACGTTTTTCTTTCAAAACACTTTTTTGATCATGAAATGGAAAAAGGGGAAACACAATAGGAGGAATGAATAAATTATGAGTATTTTTTTTCCCGAACAAATTAGAAAAATTCTTCTGGTCAGACATTTATAAACACATCATTGGAATGAATGTCATATTAATTTTGGACTTTTAATTGTGTATTTGAAAAGCTATTCTTCTGGAGTTGGATTATAATACATCATTTCAGCATGTAGATTTTTTTTGTATGAATTGTTTGAATGCATTGTGGATTTTTCCTATGAAGCTTTATTTAAATAAAGCTTCAAAAGCATACAGGTCCTCTGCCTGAACAAAAATAAATCAAGTAGATGGTTGAAACATCTTAGTGTTTAAGTGAAAATGAACCCAAACACACATCAACATACCTCAGTAAACTTGCTTTTTATTGTGAAGATCTGAAAGAATGTAGGAATTGTCGAGGTGTATGCATGAATTTAACCCAGCGTGCATAAATTATTTAGAAAATTTAGAAACAAAACCACTTTTTAACCAAAGTTTTATTTTCAGAATCAGCTGGAATTTTGATAGAATGGTTAAAATAAGATATTTAAAGTTTAAGCCTAATATGACCATAATGCTTATGATGTGTATGTAAACTTCTGACCTGGACTAGAGTGTCTTTTCTATAAGAGAGCGAACAAGAGTGTTTTAGACCGTCCTCAAGACTTGCTTTTGCTAAGAATGTCCCGTTTGTATCAACACCAAAGAAGGCAGGAGGAGCAGGACCCCAGAGGGGTTCGAAGGGAGAGGAGGTGACCCCCATTCCTGGGGGAGGAGGCGCAGGGGGAGAGGTGCGTACCGAGCCTGAGACTCTCATCATCACCAGAAGAACTAAGAGCACCAACCAAAGCACTTCTGTCCTCACTCTGTGTCACTGTTATTCCTCAACTGTCTGTACTCTGATGAGCCTTCAGATGCGCGCACTTTGTCCCCACAGATCTGCGTTCTCTACTTACAGAAGCAGTGAAGCAGCAAAGCAAACACTTGGTTTAAACACGTAGTGCTGTTATTAGGTCATGTGTATTTATATATCACAGTAAAACTGCTTTGGGATTAAAACAGATCCAGCTTAAAGGTCATAGAACAAGGTCAATTCAAGTGGCAATGTTAACTTCAACAACACTGCTGCTGTTACAAAGCTATTGTTACCATTACCTGTGTGTCATCAGGCTGCATTTCCTGTGTATTGTGGAGAGCACTTTATGTTGCCAGATTTCGTCATTTTTCAGCATGATCCTGAAGGTTGTTCTTTCTGTTTGTTGTTACAAACAGCCATGACTAATTTAGTCATGCTGATCCAAGGTCCAGCTTTCCCAAAGGCTAATTCTTTATTTAAAAAAAAAAAGATGATTTCACCGTCTCTCCTTATCTGCCGAGAGAGCTTCCTTCACTATTATTGACTCTCCAATGTGTTCGTTTTTGTATCCTCTCCCCAATCCAGACAGAGTTGGAGAACATAGAGGCGACACAGGGGATGTCTTCAGAGACAGCGGTCACTTTTCTGTCTCGCCTGATGGCCATGGTGGACGTTCTGGTGTTTGCCAGCTCGCTGAACTTCAGTGAGATCGAAGCAGAGAAGAACATGTCGTCTGGGGGCTAATGAGGCAGTGTCTCCGCCTCGGTGTGTGCTGCTCTAACATATTCTGTATTGATCAGAATCGAAACCCCTGCACTTATGCTTATGGCTGTAGACATCATCATTACAGGTTCATGGCTTGCTTAGTTAGCCATATTAGTATCAGTAGTTCTGTAAATATTTCCAATTTTATAAGTTTACTTTGAAACTAAAGCTGAAAAATAAATTCACTAAATTGTGTTGATTTTCAGCTTTATTAACTTTTGTAATTATTTACTTACCATATGTAAGCGCACTCTTTGGTTTGGAAGTTATTTCTTGCTGAAAAAGTCTTAGTTAGTTTCAGAATCATTGACGTGTTTTATAAATAAACCCAAAGAAAGCACAAATTTATGAGAATCTATTTTAAACGTGTCAACACAAGTTTGTGGTGGCGTCACACTGTGAAAAGAGCAAGAGACTTGAGCAGGTGACAAGAAGGCTAAACAGAGACAAGCAAAGCTCTGAACGTGCTGGACAGGGAAATGTTGGCAACCTAAAGGAAAGCTCAAAGTTGGCGTAAGGATATATATTCTATGACGAAAACGCACAGAAGCTGATGTTTCAGTAATGTACAGTGGGCTATAGGTGTTAAAATGTAAACTCTGCAAAAATGACTTACTTTAAAATAGTAAAGACCTGTTTTACTGCAACACCTCTCCCACACACACAGCAGGATGTCACCACTCCTCCTAGAATCTATAAGTTTGGAATTGGATTATACTTATGCTTACTTAAAGAGAAATCGATGCCAATGGGCATTGCAAGGTCACAGCTATACAAGAAAAAGAGATTGGAAATTGGGCGCAAAATTTAGAGCAGTGCATTTCTGCTTATAATCTTATTTTGGAACCTGGAAAGGGCTCATTAAAGATGACTTTATTAAGTGAAAATGTTTTATAAAAATTGACCCACTTATTACAATATTAATACTGATTTAAGATTTTCTCTTTTCATAGCTTTCAGCTCCCAATACAGATTTTATCTGATTCTAGTTTCTCTTCAAGGATATGATTATGACATAAGAACAATATTCAAAAATGTCTTGACCTTCCTGTGTTGATCATGTCTTATTTATATTAGTATTAAAGACATCCCATAAGAGCAATCAGTCACTGTAAAATAAGGTTTTGCTAATATTTTAAATCAAAAGTTGACAGAGTTCAGATTTAAAACTTCCTTTAACATGTAATACTACGACAGTTAACACATCTGAAAAGGCTGCCTCTATGTACATTTCCCAGAAAATGTAGATCTATTACTCTGAGATTTCAAACAGCTACCAACATTTCAAAATCCATTATATAGCAAACAGAGGTTTTCAAAAGCTAAACACAGGAACTTTCCTGAAATATATTCAGTCTTTCTGTTATCTGCTTTTTGTCTTGCTCTCTTGCAGGCATGGAGAAAAACATTTCCCTTTAGACAGCTTCTGATTTCTTTGTGCTTTTTCAGACTTCATCTTAAACACCTCACTGATTCTGAAAATCTCTGTTTCCTCCATGTTTCCTTCAGTGTGTTGCGTGGCTGTCAGAAACTGCCTGGAGTGCAGACAAAGACAAAGAAATCGAAGTTGCAAGTCTTCATTAACCAGCAGCAAGTCGCAGGACAGCCTCCACAGTGCCTCCACTGCCAGCAAGGTACCAAACACACATTTATGACATTCACATCTTGTTGCACTTAAAAGCTAGCAAACAATTGACCCAACAATTTCATGACTTATATTTGTAGCAGGATCCAGATAGACTCCTTCAGGATGTGGACATCAATCGTCTTCGAGCTGTAGTCTTCAGAGATGTGGTGAGTATGCCTGTTGGTGAATTTATTTGTGTTGTAACACTAAGGAAACATATCCCACTCTGCTTGCTAGATAATGTTTTTTTTTCTTTATGTTTGTGTTGTTTTATTGCAGGATGACAGTAAGCAGGCTCAGTTTTTGGCACTGGCAGTCGTATACTTCATCTCAGTTCTCATGGTGTCAAAGTACCGAGATATTTTGGAGCCACAGAGAGAAATTGGCCGGTCCACCAGCTTGTCAGGGAGAAGCATCCGCCATGAGATAAACTCCCCAACTAGTACAGGTGATGTTTTGTTTTTCCTCTGGTTCAGGGTCATTTATATCATACAGTAACTTGTCAGTGACTCATCATTTTTACCTTGCAGTGGAGAAAATACAGACTGCAGCAAAGCAACAATAGTTTAACAAGAGATAAAGATTTCAAATACAACAGAAAAGTGGAAAACGACACAAAAAAACTGTTTTTAAGAAAAATAGATTTCTGTTGGTATCTGAATTTAAACAATTTGGGCATATTTATTTAAGTGCATGTTAAATAAACAAAATTTTCTTTCTTTCTCATCATAACAGAGCACCCATCCACAGCCTTCTCTGACAAGCAGACCCCTACCCCAGTAGATGACTCTCCTCTGGCAGGCCTTCCCCACACGGATTCCGGCATTGGAGAAGAAGGTCATGTGGCTGGGTCCCTGAACGGCTCTGAGGTGGGCCTTGGTGGCCTTGGTTTGGGCCTGGTGGGGAGAGAGACAGACAGAGACCGAGACAGAGACAACGGTGGAGGGGGAAGCGGAGGGACAGATCTGCTGTGCAGTCTGTCGTCTGACGTTCGGAGGTCGCAAGAGAGCCTTCTGGATTCTCCCCATGATCCCAGATCCACTCCGAACTCGAGCCTAGCACCACCTTCATCCATTTCTAGCATCAGCCAAACAAACAAAGGCATCAATGTTAAGGTGAGTGTCTTAACAAATTAGGGCACCCTATGAAAACTTGTGGGTTCTGACATGTTTAGACATGTGGATATTTCACAAGAAATCAGTTTAATTAGACAAATTTAATTTCTGATGAACCCTAAGAAATGTATGCAGGTCAGGATAAAGTTTGTACCAATGTAGACAAGAAAACCTGGACTTCTAGAATATTGGATTTTGGACAAAGGAATCTTAAGTTAGAATATCTGGACAAGGCATGTTTACCATAAGCCAAGTACAACATTCCAGGAGGATAACCTCTATTTACTGTGAGGCATTTTTAGATATGGTTTAGTTATGATGCATAACTGATATGCATCAGTTATGCAGTTACAATTGATGCATTAAAATATTGTCCAAATCTTTTGTAATGCTGCCTGAAATTTATCTGAGTCTGACTAAGGTGGAGGGGGAACCACTCTAACCTTCCTTCTTTGTATATTCATTTTATATCCAAAAACTGTGTGACACAGAAGCCTACACTTAAACCAGAATGTAATGATTCTCTGTTCACCAGATTTGTTTTTCTCCCTGAAACGCAGGAGATCCTGAAGAGCTTGGTGGCGGCTCCCATTGATGGCACAGAGTTGGGTCAGGAGTCCGGGCCGACGCCCTACCACCCGGACCCCGCTCTGAAGACGCATCCCATGCTGCCCATGCAGTTCCACTCCTTCGACAGGTCAGCCATTTTTACACGGGGAACTGCAGAGAAAGATATTGACTTGTTAGCATTGAGCTAAACACATCCATCAGGTGATCAATTATTACAGTCAATATTGATATAGACCACTGCTCTACTAGTAGAACTGGATCCGGATGTTTTGTTTAGTATGTTAAAAAAAGTTTCTCTTAGTAGTAATTTATTTTTTGTTTTATTATAACTCAAATAAATACATAGAAATCTAAAAACTTGATTTTAACTTGATTAGTTTAACTGGTAACTTTATTGAAAAATAAATGATAGCGTTTACTCTCGTCCATGTTTGCATCAGTGTCTTTCTGAAAAGTGAATAGCTTCCTAAATTTCCTCTCCATCATTTATTCTCCTTGATCCTGTCTTGTCACAGTCTGTGAGCAAAGTCATTGATTGAATATGGTATGCATTATTAATAGAAGATTATCTATATCCATCTCCCTGAGATGTCTGCGTCGTTTCTAAAGCCTCTATAGGTCAGACCAGCTTCATGGATCAAGTACATGAGCTTGTATAAATTAGAAATAAAATTTAAATTGCTATGAACAAGCTGTGATTTAAGAGGTTTTTGTTTTAGTCTAAACAGATGTAAATGGAAATAATATATACACACAATATTACAAGTAAGATCCCATTTTTTTTTCTCTTTTTTTATTTGATTTTGAAAAATTCAACATTTTATTTGAGTGCATTTATTAAATATGAGAAAAAATATATACTTTTAAAATAACTGCTTTTTTTAAAATTCCCAATGCCGAAATTATTGGTTTCTCCACTGTTAATACTTTGTACAATCTTCTATATAGGATTAAATTATTTCAAGGATTTTACAGATCTTTATCTGGAACTGGGAATTAATTTTTGCTACATATATGTTTACTATATTTTCTTATATTTGAGGTCTAAGTTGCAATTCCAACCCTTTGTAAAATATTGCTTATTCAACCATGAAGACCCATTAAGTACATGATGGAGAAATTTATTAATAAATATTGAAATATTTTTGCTTATTTAGTTGTATATTACTTGAATAATTCTGTGTTTTTCCAATATTCTAATCCTACACCCCAAATCTGAAAATGTTGTTCAGATCTGTATTGTAGAATTTTTTTTATACAAAAACAAAGGGAAAGTTTTTTGAGTCTTTATATTTAGAAACATTAGTAAAATAAACATTTATAAATATTCAAAGACGCAGTTATTGATTGACTTCAAACTGTTAGGTACCTGTTGCAAGGCTCAGATGCCATGGTGACCTCAATGAGGACCAAAGTCACCTGTCACTTTATTTTAACACTGCAGGCACTAGAGTCAGTGTTTCACATCAGTTCAGTTTATTTATAAGGTGCAATCTCACAACAAATCTCAGCTAGAATGTCTCAAGTGCCACTTTGCCTAATCGTTTGTTTCTCATGTTTTCACAGGAGTGTTGTTGTTCCAGTGAAAAAGCCCCCACCTGGCAGCCTGTCTGTCAACACAGTGGGCACACCCACCACCAGTGGATCAGCCACTCCTGGCAGCACACCCAACATTTTTGCTGCTGCAACAGCAACACCCAAGAGCATGATCAACACTACAGGTGAGAGAAAAAATGTTGGACATGTGGATGGAGATTCGGTCCATGGAAACAACTTGCTTGACTCCAGGGGGTGAAAAAACATACATAAACGATAGTTCAGATTTTGTGATGTTTGTTAAAACATTAGAATATATATATATATATATATATATATATATATATATATATATATATATATATATATATATATATATATATATATATATATATATATATATATATATATATATATATATATATATATATATATATATAGACGGAGGCAGAGGACTAGTGAGTGTGAGAACCACTGTCCAGGACGAAACAACTAAGATCCATAAATACATCAGGGACAAAGCCTCAACAGACAATGTGCTCAGTGAATGTCTCAGACAACAGGGAACGGAGGTTGAGGTGCCAGAGATACCATCATGGGAGGACAACCCTACATGGGATGTACCACAGCAAATAACCCAAGTGGCTGATATCAGTAAATCCTACCAATGGCTGGAAAAAGCTGGACTCAAGGACAGCACAGAGGCCCTCATCCTGGCCGCCCAGGAACAGGCCCTAAACACCAGAGCAATAGAGGCCCAGATCTACCACACCAGACAAGACCCAAGGTGTAGGTTGTGCAAGGAGCCCCTGAGACAGTCCAGCACATAACAGCAGGGTGCAAGATACTGGCAGGGAAAGCGTACATGGAGCGACATAACCAAGTGGCAGGCATAGTGTACAGAAACATCTGTGCAGAATATGGACTGGAAACCCCAGATCAAAGTGGGAAACACCCCCAAAGGTGGTGGAGAACGCCAGAGCTAAATCCTGTGGGACTTCCAGATCCAGACAGACAAAATGGTAATGGCGAACCAACCAGACATTGTCGTAGTGGATAAACAAAAGAGGAAAGCCGTTGTGGTAGATGTAGCAATACCGTGATTGCAACATCAGGAAAAAGGAGCACAAGAAACTGGAGAAATACCAGGGCCTCAGGGAAGAACTGGAGAGGGCTGGAAGGTGAAGACCACAGTGCCTGTGGTCATCGGGGCCCTCGGGGCAGTAACCCCCAAACTGGAGCAGTGGCTACAACAGATCCCAGGAACAACATCAGACATCTCAGTCCAGAAATGTGCAGTCCTTGGCACAGCCAAGATACTGCGCAGAACCCTCAAGCTCCCAGGCCTCTGGTAGAGGACCCGAGCTCAGAGGATAAGAACCACCCGCGGTGGGTGAGAAGGGAATTTTTTTTATATATATATGACTTTTCCTCAGCCTGTCAGGTCTGAATTGATTGTGTTGTCTCAAAACTCCTTGTACTTTTATTTCCACACTTTGCCTGCCAGAGGAAAAAAAAAATCTGAATAGAAAGAAGCTGAGTCAGCAACTCCTTTTTAGAAATAGTTTCAGCGTCACAGAAACTAGATGAGTACAGTTTGAGAATAGAGATAGAAAACAGAAGCTATTTAATGCAAGTAAGCAAACTCCCTTCAGGCTGTCACCAGCGCTCTTCCATGTTTGCTCTTATTTACTTTTTTTGCTCCTTGTAGAAACAGATGCAGCATCACACTCAGCAGATCCATTGTAGGGAAATAGATTAGTATTCACATCCCTGCCGGCCTGTCAGAGATACACTGCTGTATTATGCATCCATAATGGCAGAGGCTGGGTGGGTGGGGTGAGGTGGGGGGAGTTGCTTCTGCACTGGATTCTTTATATTGATTGCAAAGCTATTTTCACAAACCATTACCAGAAGAGGTGCAGCAGCTTGTCTGGTGAAATAACATCCAAATTGAATTTATTTGCCTCTGACTGGTGATATAAATGTTTCATATCTGGGATGGTCGTCTTATTTTTCACCACTCTTCATCTTAACCTCTTCTCCCTCCCTCCCACCCTCCACCCACCACCCAGGTGCTGCAGACTCTGCCTCCTCATCCTCTTCCTCCTCGTCATCGTTCGTTAACGGTGCAACTAGTAAGAATCTGCCAGCAGTGCAGACAGTGGCCCCGATGCCAGAAGACACTATGGAGAACATGAGGTGTGTGTAAACGGCGTCGTAAAAGCTTTCCAGCCATTTGATTTCCTTCCTCTTTTTTTCTGTTTTTTATTTCCTTTTTGGTTTTCGTTCTCACGTTAATGCGTCTGGCTTCAAGTGTGTCGTTGTCATATTTCCACCTCACTCCCACCCCTTCATCCTTCTCAGAGAGTTCTTACAGCTCACAGAGAGGTTAGATGATGGATTTATTGTCTGGAAGACCGGGGAGCTTCAGAAATGTGGCTACAAGCTCACAAGAGCTTTTGTAGCAAATTCCTCAGATCTGCAGTCAGTTTATTTAAACGCTACATCTAATTCTTAGCTGAAGCAAGAGCTATGCATACTTTTTTTATGAGCTAATTCAGAGCACTTGCCTCTGAACACACATCGACAAGAAAGAAATATTGGGAAATATGAACAAATGACAGGGATTTCATTAATCTCATCTGATAAGATCGAGCTTTGGTATTAAACCTCCTCGATGTGGAAAAAATGGCTGCAGTTGCAACACACGCACGCACGCACGCACACACACACACACACACACAGAGACTGAGCTCATTAGGAGCAGGGCCAGATGCATCCAGCCAGAGGAAGTGAAACATGAGCTTGCCTGGCTCCCAGGCTGCATATCGATTAAGATTAATATTCCTCTCACCATACTTATTTTAAGCTGTCATGCACACGTACCACTGACGCATCCCACTTAGTCAACGCTGTATGCTGCTCTTCAGCCTCGACATAATGACTGTGTTTCAGTCATTAGCTTGCTCTGCACTGTAGATAAGGAAAACACAATTGATTGTAGTGTACAGAAAACATATTCATACCCCTTGAACTTGAATTGCTTGAAGAAATCATGTAAGTTGTAAATAATAGTAAATTAAACACCTGTGTTCATCTTATTATAAATCAAAATGTTCTGTGAAGGTTTCATAATTTATCAGAGAACATTAATGAACAAATAGCATTAATGAGAGAAACACTTCACCAATCCCGAATAATTCTGGGATGCTACAGAGACAGAACAACTAGAAATATTTTCCAGAAAACTGGGCTCTGTGGAACAAGAATACAATGATTGTTGAAGAAGCTGCAGAAGGCCTGTTTGCAGTTTCTCACAACTCATCTGGAAACGCAACAAATATGTGGAAGAAGGAGCAAAATCTGACTTTCTGGCCTATGTAAAAACCTACATGTGGCAGAAAATGAATGATCACACTGAAAACAGCGAGTACCTGCTCAGAGTTTATGAAAACCTGTTGGAGGCTGCAAAACACACGGACCTGGAGCAGATGTTCATCTTCTATCAAGACAACACCACTCGACATACTCCCAAACTGGGATTAGACCACATGGTAGTCAACGTTTAAACCTTATTCTGTGGAAAAAGTTGATATACACAAACATATCTATTTTAGATTTTTGTTGGTTGGAAAAAAAAACGAGCAGAAGAAAAATCTGTTTCTGCATCTGCAGTTCTAATTGCAGAAAAAGAAAATTCTATCAAACATTGAACCCACATTTCTTCCTTTTTATTTGTAAGAAAACATTTCCTTTCATTTAACAATTTCCCATTACTTTATGTTTGTCTATCACATAAAATCCTAATAAAATGCAATTTCTGGCAATAATGTTACAAAATATCAAACAGTTCAAGGGGTATAAATAGTTTTCCAAAGCAATACATTTCTACAAATTTGAGCTCACCACTCTTAATGTCTTCCAAAGAACATGTAAATGAAACTTTCATTAACATCAACCTTTGTTTTGTCTTGGTAAAAAACACTGTTAACGTCTCTAAAGTTTGAATACGTTTTTACTAACCAGGAAATGATTTGTAGAAGTTTTTACTCTAATTATTAGCAGACACTGGAGTGCGTGAGGTGTGTATGTGTGATCCTTAATCAGTGTGCATGTCTGCATGTGTGTTTTTTATGTGTGGTTTGTATTCCAGTGCCTATTGTGAGGTGGCGCAGTGTGCGCTGCGCAGCGGTCAGACGCCCCCTGAGCTCAAGTCTTTTAGCTCTCTGGCAGGCTTCCAGGCAGCTCCCCGAGATGCAGGACAGTGTTTAGGCAAGGAGACACCCGTCCTGTCCCCTTCCCCCCTTCTGCCACACCCTCCACCACACCCTTTCTGCTCTGGCCAGCTATTACTAAATGTTCTCTGTATGCCATGTAACAAAAGACGGACATCTTTGCTTCAGCAAGATGATGGCATCGCTTTTGTTTTCAGGCCAACAGCTCATACTGTTCGCATTTACTGCACCACATTGAAGTCTGTCCCTTACTGCATGGTTGTCTTCACACACTCAGCCCAAAGTCTAGATCAGACCTGGGTTTCACTTTACTCCTTTGTCAGGGACCTAAGTCACAAATGTTTCCATAGTAACAAACATTGCTGTTTCTATTACAGATTTATGTTTGAGTTTGTTTTGTTTACTTTTTTTTGCTTTTTTTTCAAACATGGAAGTCCCTCAAAAATCTGGTGATTCATTTTTTGTCTACTCTAAATTTTTCACCTGTTGTCACAACTTGATATCTGCAGGTTGGATTTTGTATTAGGTGGGGTTCTACACGGTAGTCATCAGCAGTCAGTATCTTAAAACTCTCGTTTGAGGGAACAAAAAAATCTCTTCATCTGCACATCATGTATCAATTTCTGACTAAAGCAAACCCAACCTAAAAATGTTATTTGGCTCTTGTAACCTCTTATTTTATTTATTTTTCTACTTTATTATTAATTTTATTTTTGTTTTCTAGACATTTGTGTTCACACAGTGGCTGAATTTGGCTTAGCAGGTTTTGTTTTGTTTCATAGCAGATCCACACAACTTTTTATGAAAATAACTATTGCCATTCATGTGAGCAAAGGACTAATCCTAAACTGAAGATGTTGTAAAGGTTTACAGTGCATCTTTGGCTCGAATTGACTGATATTAGAAATCCACTGTGAAACTGTCCTTACTCTCTTTACTGATAGTTTAGGTTTTTCAGATCACTGTTTGTCATACCTCCGAAAGTGACTGCTGAATTTCATAAAAGCTAATTAAATACAAATCTGAACTAGAAGAAGAACAGCAAGGGAAAATAAATTTCTGCTCTGACGTTGTCCTCTGTGGCCTCTTGCTTCTAATTGTTCTTCTGATATTAACAGTAGCCACAAAAATTCTAAAATGTAATTAGCTATGAAAACTTAGTATTTACAATACTCGGCAGAATTTAACATCCACTCTTTTGTAAACTATTATTTGTGCCTTTTTCTTTTCTTTTGTGAAATTCTTTGATATTTCTTCAATTTATTTGAAATCACACAGAGGGCCAAGATTTTGCTGATAGGCTCAGAGATATGCATACAGTTATGACAAAAATGTTTGACTCAATTTTATGAAAATATGCATTGGATAAAAAACATTGATCTAAATAGATATAGTTGAAATGGAGATCCCTTAAAATGGGATGTCTAATATCTACAGATATTGTGAGATCTGTTGATTGAACACCTGCCTTAGCTTAATTATGAAATATATTTTGCTCATTTACTTGAGAAATAACAAAGCATTTTTGCAAACCACAATGAGGAAGTGGATCACAAGTACTTTAAGTGCTCCCATTTTTAACCAAACTTTTTCTACACGAGCAATTCTCAATGCAGAAACACACTTTCTTGCATTTATAGTACAAGAAAACACTCAATCCAGTTTTCAACACTTGAGTGCGATATAGTAAAGCTGCTTTATCCATTTTTAAGTTAATTTGCTCAATGATTAGCTTTTTAACTGCAGCACTTTCCCAATAATAACACAGCCGCCTTGCCACCAAACCCGCACCATCATCATGTTTGATTCTGACCTTTTGCGTCGTCCATGTCCGGTTTAACTCCTGGTTTTTCTCTTGTCCTCCCATTTCCCTGCTCATTTCTGTCATGCATGAATTTTACATCTGTTTGTAAATCCCACATATTTTAAGCTCTTGTTTGTCACGTATGACCTTCTCACTTCTTTTGTTCCTTCATCTTTTTTTCTCGCCCTGTTCTCCTCCGCAGCATCACCACTAAGTTGGAGCGTGCTCTGGAGAAAGTGGCACCGCTGCTAAGGGAGATCTTTGTGGACTTCGCTCCCTTCCTGTCCAGGACGCTGCTGGGTAGCCATGGGCAGGAACTGCTCATAGAAGGTACAGGTGCTGTACACGGCTCCTTTTTCTCTAACTGGCGTCCCTCTCTGTGGAGTCTCCTCATTCACTGTCCCTCACCGCCATGTTTGAGTGCGAGAAACACCAAGTGCGCCTGTGTATGTGTGTTTGAAAAACACAGAGTGAATGAGCGTCTTTGATCTGCTTCACTCATTCGTCAAGCAGGTATGAAGTCACTACTTTGCACTGTATGAACTCAGCTAGACAGAAATGTATATGCTGTTAGATCACATTATATTTAGCATCACTTGAATTGTACATTGTCCTAAATGTGTCCTCAGTCTGCCCACCTGCTTCCTGTTTTGTAATTCACTGTCTCTGTGTTCCTTTTCCTCAATTTTCTCCCTTCTTTCTCTTCCTCCTCCACTTCCTTCTTTCCTGAATTTCTCTGCTTTTTGTCTTCCCTGTGGCATGCCTCTTGTAAATTAAGCTATGATGACTGTATAGGAACCCAAACTGCTATCTCTCTTATAACTTCACTGATATTTTTTGTGTTTTGGAAAATGTATTTGTCAGATGAGGAGAAGAAAGACTCCTGACTGTAGTGTTTTGTGTTTTCTGCAGGTCTGGTGTGCATGAAGTCGAGCACATCTGTGGTGGAGCTTGTAATGCTGCTCTGTTCTCAGGTTGGTGACCTTTCAATCTTATTCTCATTCAGGATCATCTTTATTAATAGGGTTATCAATCATTTTATTTCAGTATTTAAAATTTTTAAAAGTGATAATTGCATTTTTATTACACACAAAATTTACTGATTTAACTTTTGCATTTACTCAGACTTCAGACTGTATTCCCAAAATCTCCATGCCATGTCAAATAGTAATTTATTTAAAAGCAGCTCTGACCAATTATTAATGAACTTCAATGTACAGATCATGGTCAGCGAGCTACATTGTTTTTATTAGTCTTCTGTATTAATCAAATCTTCTGAGAAACCTAATTTTCATAAAAACGAACAGACTTGGCTTATATCACTCTTTGTGCAGTGAATCTATGAGGGTCACTTTTTAATAAAAATTTATTTTTAATTTTTTTTTTATGTCCTGACACTCTAAACTTCATTTTGTTGCATTTTTCTCATTCGTAACATTTTTGAATGTTTGATTCTTGATCTGTTATGATGATTTAAGAAGGTAAAAGTATCCATAAACTGAGGTTAATGATATTTCATTACTATGAAATATACTCATTGCAGATGTAATATGACTTTATCTGATATGCATGTTTACAAAGAAAGAAAACTAATCTTAAAACACAAAAAGACAATCATTAAAATATCAGATCTTGACTGATGGAGGATTTTTCGTTCTTTTGTCCTCATGCATTAAAACCCAGTGGTTCTTATTTTGTATCTGATGATCAAAAGATGGGATGAAACTCACCATTACAGAAATGGGCGACTCGGTTTCTTTAAGAAGACTTGAAGTCTGCCTCACATCTTCAAGTCTGTTTATTTCTATTCTTCTTCATAAGAGCTCTTCTTCTTCTTGGAGTCATCCTCAAGCTCTTTCCTCTTGGTCTTTCTCCTGAGCTCAGCCACTCCATTTCTGCTCTCTTCTCTCCTTCTTTCCATCATCAGTCACATTTCCAGGCTCTTCTGCTTTCCTGGGCTCAGTGTTTTTAGTAGCAACTGCTTTCATCTTCTCCTCTCTCATCCCACCACTCCCTGTCCTTTTTGTCTTCTGGGAGGCATCTCGTCAGCATGTATAGTATTACCCCTGACTCCCGCCTCGTCTGCCATTAGAGGACTGTGGAGAGCAAACTCGAGCCCAGAAATCGATCCCCTAGATGCTGGGGGTGTAACGGGAGATGGCCTTAAGAGCCAGTGGAGCTAATGGAGCGCTGATAGTTTTCAGGCTTTCAGAAGTTCCCCTCCCATATGCACAAGAAATGGAAAATCATGCAATTTATGGATGTGATTGTAGTGATGTTTTTAGAGCTATGAGAAAATGTTTTTCTCATTTTACATTACTAAAGTGTCATTGATTAAACAAATAAAGTGTTCTGTTTGCTTCATTTTCTTGTAGTGAAAGCTTACTAGAGTTCTGTTTGTTATATAAAAGCTCAAAACAAATTTTAAAACATTTGTGTATAAATAAATAATATTTTTCCATATGTGGTCCACTGGGTTTTGATTGAAATCACAATTACATAACTGGTAAAAATTATTAAAATTCTTTCATAATCAAAAATATATGTTAAAAATATCCAAGTATTTAGAAGAGACCATATACTTTTTTAAGACACTAGTCTGCTGTTTCTGCTTTAAAAAGTTTTAATGCTGTTGTTTTTGTCCATTTGCAGGAGTGGCAGAACTCCATTCAGAAGAATGCTGGACTAGCCTTCATCGAGCTCATCAACGAGGGAAGGTAATCCAATGAGCTTACAGATCAGCCATCCATTTATACTCACCCTAATGTGTATTGCCTCCTCTGGTAGAGATGTGTGAGAAGTCCCAAAATAAACCAATGTTTTTTGGATAATTCAAACCTTAAAAAGTAATGCACCAGTGCCACAGTTATTAGCTCTCCTGACAATTTCAATCAAAGAAACTGAAAGATATTCGGTTGATTTTTTTTTTTTTTTTGGTTTATCAATAATTGTGCTCACATCTGAACTCTTTTGCCAGACTCTTGTGCCACGCCATGAAGGATCACATTGTGCGTGTTGCCAATGAAGCAGAGTTCATCCTGAACAGACAGAGGGCCGAGGATGTCCACAAACACGCCGAGTTTGAGGTAAACAGGCTCTCCATCTTCTGTTATAGAGCACTGTACACTATCCATGCCTTAAGTTGCATCCAGTGGCCCTTGCTTAACTCCTATTCCCTCTACTCAGTCTAACTGTGCTCAGTATGCTGCGGACCGCAGAGAGGAGGAGAAAATGTGTGACCACCTCATCAGTGCTGCCAAGCACAGAGATCATGTGACTGCCAACCAGCTGAAACAGAAGATCCTCAACATCCTGACCAATAAGCACGGAGCCTGGGGGACAATGTCACAGAGGTGAGTGGAAAATGTCAAAGTCTAACATGAGCCCAGTACAGTATTGAATACAAAACAGTGAACAAACCAGTTATTCAGAACATAGAAGACAGTTTATTACAGAAGAGAGGTTAGGATTTGTAAAAGAAAAGAAGTTTTCTGTCTAAAATCTTCTTCCACTTTTTCTGTTTTGCCCTGTTTATGTTTCAACACCTAAATGATACTGAAAACTGAGTCTTCTTCACTGAAGTGTGTTGTTAGCAATTACACTGGCTCATTCACTGATAAAAAGCTGAGTTACCAGTGCCTGTCTCAATTTAAACCTCAACTTCCCTCGTTTGTGAACAAACTCTTTCGCATTTTCATGAAAGCCCTTTAATTTTGTATATTCCAAACTGCATTTTACTTCTGATTGCTCAGAAGCAAACAGAAGTAAAATGTTTATCTGGTTTATTTGCTCAAATAAACCAAACACAACAAAATTTAATGTTGCATCCACAGTGCTTTGGTTTTGACTGTTTGTCTTTTAAATGCACGAAGTCTATATTTTTTCCTTATCTCCAGATTAATGAGTACCTTTGAGGGATTTTATTGCTTAAAAGTTAGCTTGCTGTGTTTGTAAAATTGGAAAGGCTTCTTGAGATAAAGCTTCATCTCAAACTTTAATCTCTTAAATGTTCTAGAATTCACACTTTGATTGTTATCCACTAGAAAAAATACTCATTTCCCTCCCATTTCTTCAGCCAATTGCATGACTTCTGGCGCTTGGATTACTGGGAGGATGATCTCAGGAGGAGGAGAAGATTTGTGAGAAATGCCTTTGGATCCACACATGCCGACATTTCACTAAAAACTCTGGATGAGTACGGTCAGTATTTTGCTCTATTGTTAAAAAAAAAAAACTGTCAGTGTCAACTTTGTGCAGCTTCTCACTGACTGTGTAACACAGGCACAGAGGAGGATGAGGAGGAGGGGGGTGTTAAGTCGAAGAAGAACTTCCGCAGTCAGTCGGTGGTCACCCAGAATCCAGAGGCGGAGCTGATGCTGGAGGGAGACGATGACGCCGTCAGTCTGCTGCAGGAGAAAGAGATCGACAACCTCGCTGGTAAGGTGGAGACGAACAAAGGCAAAAAAAAAAACAGCAAAAAAAACATGGCACTCATGCCTTCATGCTGAGCAGTAAACTGTATATGACTCTTGTTTTTAGTTCGTTTCCGTCCGCGACTTTTTACCTCCAAAGGCAAGTTGGACCTTTAAGTTGTTTTTTGTTCAGCTGTACTAACCACCCAGCTGATTCACCTGACCTGTTAAGATTTAATCAGAAGTTACTAAATTTGATTCTGATACAAATCAACTCTTGATGCTTTTAACATCAGATAGTGCAAACAAAGTGGAAAATGCAGATTCAAAAATCAATCCTCGCCTGTTTGAAATGCTTCTGATGTTTCCATGTCTTTGATGCTTCTATAGACCTCTGGCCTGTCAGGGTAATGAATAGATAATTTAATATTGCCCCATGCTCCTGCAGGCCCTGTGGTTCTGAGCACTCCTGCTCAGCTGGTAGCCCCTGTGGTGGTGGCTCGAGGCACTCTCTCCATCACCACAACAGAGATCTACTTTGAAGTTGATGAAGAGGATCCTACTTTCAAGAAGATGGATGCAAAAGTAAGAGAAAGCATTTTTTTTCCCTCATCAAGGTGTGGACAGACAATAGTAGAAGGAAAGATGAGATGCTTCCTGTGTGCTACAATGGTGTCCATCCTCAACAGGTGCTGGCTTACTCAGAGGGTTTGCACGGGAAATGGATGTTCAGTGAGATCCGAGCCGTCTTCTCCAGACGCTACCTGCTGCAGAACACAGGCCTGGAGGTCTTTATGGCCAACAGAAGTGAGTTTGCAATGATTTTACCACAGAGTAAGCTTATTTCTAACATACTTTTTATGAAATTGTTAATAGTCATATATATATATCTATCTATCTATCTATCTATCTATCTATCTATCTATCTATCTATCTATCTATCTATCTATCTATCTATATCTATCTATCTATCTATCTATCTATCTATCTATCTATCTATCTATCTATCTATCTATCTATCTATCTATCTATCTATCTATCTATCTATCTATCTATCTATCTATCTATCTATCTATCTATCTATCTATCTATCTATCTATCTATCTATCTATCTATCTATCTATCTATCTATCTATCTATCTATCTATCTATCTATCTATCTATCTATCTATCTATCTATCTATCTATCTATTATCTATCTATCTATCTATCTATCTATCTATCTATCTATCTATCTATCTATCTATCTATCTATCTATCTATCTATCTATCTATCTATCTATCTATCTATCTATCTATCTATATATATATATATATATATATATATATATATATATATAGCTTATAGCTTTGAGTTAATTTCTTTTGGATTTATATGTGTACCACCCATTAGTTTATGATTAGTTTTTCAGAAAGTACATAATTTAATCATTTGGACTAAATATTTCTGACATATCGGTCATGTTTTCTCTTCTTCTTTCCAGCATCTGTGATGTTTAACTTTCCTGACCAGGCCACAGTCAAAAGGGTCGTCTACAGCCTCCCTCGGGTCGGGGTGGGAACGAGTTATGGACTTCCACAAGCCAGGTGTGAAATGCATGTTATCTGACATCAGTTTAGGATGAGAAAAGGACTAAAAATAAAAATCCTGTGTTTGTTTGCATTACATCTCAGGCGTATCTCCTTGGCCACTCCACGTCAGCTCTTCAAGTCATCGAACATGACGCAGCGCTGGCAGAGGAGAGAGATCTCCAACTTCGAGTACCTCATGTTTCTAAACACTATTGCAGGTACATTAATTTTACAATCCAGTGTTCTCACAAATATGTGTAATGCATTTTCTCTCCGTTCTTAGTCAAAACATTTGAATCTATTTTATTTTTTTTTACTTTTCCTGTTAGTACTGTGCCGCTTTTATTGTGCCACTGCCATTATGTTCTGACTTACTTTATCCATGTTTATCTTAATGGCTTATCTGTAATTACTTATGGCTAAAACTCTGGTTTTTAATATATTCATGTTGAATAATAAAATGTTTTAGTTTTAGCTTTTATTGTGATTTCTGTTCCAGTCTTGCACCCATTTTTGGCTAACTAGAATGTTCTTCATATTAAAATGTTGACATAAAACAAAATAAAGGAGACATTTGATTTTAACTTCCTGATGTCATGTAGAATATTCCTACCAATCCTGCCTGTCAGAAGTTTATAAATTATTCAACGTTTTAATTCATTGTGAGTTTTTCTAATCCACAGAGAATTATGCTAATGGGCTCAGATACTTTCATCAGAAATTAAAATAGATACGTCTAATATTAATTATTAAAATTACTTGAATATATTTGTTGTTTAATCATTCTACTCCAAATATAAGAGCCCTTCATATTCTTAAATAAATGCAAAAACTGGATTTGATTATTTGATGTCTGTAAACTGGCATTGTATTTCTAATAAACTAAACAAACACGTGTTCACTGCATGACTTTGTTTTAAGTGAAGGAGAGTTTCATATTGGTTCTTTGACATTTGTCCCTGTAGGGAGGACCTATAATGATTTGAACCAATATCCTGTCTTCCCCTGGGTCCTGACCAACTATGATTCAGAGGAGCTTGATCTCACTCTGCCTGGCAACTTCAGAGACCTTTCCAAGGTCAGGATCATGTTTTAGTACAGTTTTTGGAAAAAATTGAAATAGTTAAAGCAAAGTTTATTTGAAAAACACTTTACAGTAACTCAAAGTGCTTTACATGATGAAAACATAGAAAGGTCTGTTTATATTAGTAATGCTACCATGCATGCTGCTTAGAGGTTTTCAGCAACAGTATGTCTTTTCCAGCCAATCGGTGCCCTGAATCCCAAGCGAGCGGCGTTTTATGCAGAGCGCTATGAGACATGGGATGATGACAGCACACCCCCTCACCACTACACCACCCTGTACTCCACAGCTCACTCCACACTGATGTGGATGGTCAGAATAGTAAGTGTTTGCATTACACACGCTAAACATTTTGGATGTTAAAGGCTTCCTCTGCAACACCATGTATTTTTCTGACCTTAGGAGCCCTTCACCACATTTTTTCTGAATGCCAACGACACTAAATTTGACCATCCAGAGAGAGCCTTCTCTGGCATCGGTCGCGCCTGGAGGAACTGCCAGAGGGACACAGCGGATGTTAAGGTAACTCCTGTTGGACTGAGGGAAAAGGTCACTCAGGGCAGCAGTTGATTTGCCTGAAAGCACTGAGACATGATAAAACAGTGAGCTAAAGAAATTTTTTTTACAGCCAATTATTTCAAAGTATTTCAGAAATTAAAAAATGTTTCTTGTGAGTACTGAAGAGAAATGTGACTATTATTGATAAAAACAGTATTTGTTCATGTTGAATAAGGCTAGAGGTGTATTATAAATATTTTTTATTCATGCTGGAATTTATTCATTGCTGAAACATTGTGCACACTTTTTGAGAAAAAAATAATTTATATGTAATTTCTAATTTAGAACTTAGTGTAGTGATTATTATATAAAAAGTTATAATTTCTTAAATTCTTAAGTATTAACTATGCAGTATTTTTTTTCAAGAGCAAAATAATTTAAAAAATGTATTTATTTCTCATTTTATTTTTTATTCATTTTCTCACTTAGTATCTTTGTTTCTTAAAGATACGGTGTCTCAGTTTGTAGGTGGGCCTCAAATAAAATGTGATTGGCTTAAAGGCGAGCCAATCAGATGCTGGGGTCTTTGACAAGCTGTTTGATTTATTGCTTAGTGGATAGTTGCACAGGAACTACAAAATCATCAAAAATTGACATAATGATATGCTGTTTTAACATAAAAGTTAAAATGAAAAGGAATCAATTTTCTCACTTTATTTAATTACATAGTATTTCCATTTTCAGCTTATTTAATCTATGACAAATATTCATAATTATTTAATGATTCGTCTAATTATTTGATGCTGACACAAGCACTCTGCACTGATTAATTTGTGATGACAGTAGTTGTGTTGGCTATTCTCGACAGCAGTTAACAGGTTTTAATCCAACAGTTTCAAGATTGATTGAATGATGAACAGTAAAATGATGCATTTGATGTCATCTAGGAGCTGATCCCAGAGTTTTATTACTTGCCTGAGATGTTTGTGAACAGTAACGAGTATGAACTGGGCGTGCGTGATGACGGCGTTCCTGTGTGCGATGTGGAGCTTCCTGTCTGGGCAAAGAAACCTGAAGACTTTGTCCGCATAAACAGAATGGTAGGGGGCACACTTTTTTCCGAAATACACAAGTCCCTTTCGACTCGACCTGTGGACAAAAACTAATTATGTCCTTGTTCGCCTCCTCTCACTCTCTGCTTTTCCTCTCTCTCTCCACTCAGGCGTTGGAGAGTGAGTTTGTCTCGTGTCAGCTTCACCAGTGGATCGATCTCATTTTCGGCTATAAGCAGCGGGGGCCAGAAGCGGTCCGAGCTCTCAACGTTTTCAACTTCCTGTCCTATGAGGGAGCTGTAAACTTGGACAACCTGGATGCTGCACAGCGAGAGGTTGATAGATTCACACATTATCAAGAATGAATTAAAATCTAGTTTTTTAGCTTCACAATTAAGTGATAAAGTAGATTACTGTATTCATAAAACTGTACATGTACTTACTGGTATATTTTGAATAAAAAATGGAGTTGATGTGTTAATCTCCCCCAAAATCTTGAAATATACTTTGAACTTAATTGTATTTTGTTGATGTAAATGATGGACTGACACGTTTAGTGGATAATTGTAAAGTGAAAGAAAAAAGATGCATATCTTTTAGATATAGAAGTCTTTTAGATTTTAGAAATAGAAGTCTTGAAAGCATCATGTACAACCCCTTTAACTCTAATACCCCTAAGTAAAATCTGGATTAAGCAACTGCCTTCAGAAATAACCTAAATGATTCCACCTGAATGTTTAATCTTAATATAAATTATTTTTTTCTGTCTTCTGTTTTGGTCAAATACACTGTAGTTTGTGTTTGTAAAATCACAAAATGATCAATTTCAGGTAATGATTTGCCTATGTCCTTGATAACTCCCCTTCCTAAAGAACTTTGTTTATTAGGTTTATTAATTAAGCACTTGTTTGAATTCATTTCTTTAATATATGTGTAACTTTCTATTTAAAATTGTCTCTGTCTCTGCTGTCTTTAGGTGATTGAGACTCACATTCAGGTCTCTGGACAGGTTCCCTCCCAGCTGCTGATTGAGCCGCACCCGCCTCGCTCCTCTGCCATGCACCTGGTGAGACTACAGCAGGCGTGTTTTTTAAAGACTTTAAAAAACAAAAACTCTTATGCATTTTCTGAATTGATTATTTTGTCAAGTGAGGTTTTATTACGTACAACAGCATATAATAATGTTTATGATTTCAGTTTTAGACCTTTGACCTCAGCAGTGTGAGGCCTCGGTGTCTCCACATGTCAAACCCAAACCTGTCAGTCCCAAACCCGACCAGCCAGTGCCTCCACCTCCTCTCCTAGCTCTCAAGCCTCCTCAGTGTGTGAACCTGTTCTGACCCTGTGCTCCCACTAATTTACCTTTTCCCTCCCCCCCTTCTTTCCCATCCGTTCTGTCTTTCCCTATCCCTCCATCTCCAACCCTTCCTCCATTGTATTCCTTTACTTTCCCTCCTCTGTCGCTCTCTCGCTCTCTCTTTCTGTCCTTTCCTCTCTTTCCTCTCTGTCTGTCTCACCAGTGTTTCCTTCCCCAGAGCCCTCTGATGTTTAAGGATCAGATGCAGCAGGATGTCATCATGGTGCTCAAGTTCCCCTCCAACTCTCCCGTCACACATGTTGCAGCCAACACGCTGCCCCACCTCAGCATCCCGGCGGCCGTCACCGTCACGTGTAGCCGGCTATTTGCTGTAAACCGCTGGCACAACACAGTCGGTGAGCAGTGCAGGAACTTTATTTTGTCTTGACAAAAATCCCTCATACAGAGATGTGACTGTAGTATCTGTCCAATCAGGCCTCCGTGGTGCTCCAGGATACTCTCTGGAACAGGCTCATCATCTACCCATAGAAATGGATCCTCTCATAGGTCAGTGGACAAACATTTGTGTAGCAGTTTTAAGAGGACAGATGCACTGTATCAGTATATCACTATATGATTTTGGTATATCAACCGTAATTGGCATGGAGGAAGGCTAATATAAGCAATTGTACTTGAGTGGTTATTTCTGATTTATTAAGGAACTACAAGCATCTGCTTTTTGTCATTTCTATGTTCCTTTGTGTTTCCCATTTCAATAATTTGGGTCGTTTTGTTGCGGAAAACAACAATTATGTGCAAGCATAAGGTTGGAATTTAAAAAAGAAATCGCACATCCTTTTCTTCACTTCAACATCTTATGGTGTTAAGAACAATGCTAGCATATGTTCAAGACTGAACTGTACGTTTGCAGATGTGTAAAAATCACATTTATAACATGGCTAATTACAAAACTATGCTATACTGTCTTCCTTTTTGCATTGTTAACCTGCCTGTTCTTCCATGCAGCAAATAATTCAGGTGTAAACAAGCGACAGATCACTGACCTGGTGGACCAGAGTATCCAGATTAACACCCACTGCTTTGTGGTAACCGCCGACAACCGCTACATACTGGTCTGTGGCTTTTGGGACAAGAGCTTCCGAGTTTACTCGACTGAAACTGGTTGGTGATGTGGATATTTAACCAACATGTTTTGTTTTATTTAGCTTGTAAAGCTTGTTTATTACAGATAGAAAAAAACCTGCTTGTTTCTCGTTCCACAATGATTTATTTTTATCCCCAAGTTAAGCTGCCATGAACTTCCATCGTGTTAGCAGAGAAGGCGCGCTGATTACAGTGTCCTCCCTCTTCCTCTCTGCAGGAAAACTAACCCAGATTGTTTTTGGCCACTGGGACGTGGTGACATGCCTGGCCCGGTCAGAGTCCTACATCGGAGGAGACTGCTACATCGTGTCCGGCTCCAGAGACGCTACTCTTCTTCTGTGGTACTGGAGTGGACGACATCATATTATAGGAGATAACCCTAATAACAGTGAGTGAGGTCGTGGTGGAGATGGTTGTTGTGGGTTATTCTGAGGATGTGAAGAGTTTCAGAGCTTTGCTTTTGTGATAATATATGTATATTTTTTTGTCCAGGTGACTACCCGGCTCCCAGGGCGGTGCTGACGGGACATGACCATGAAGTGGTGTGTGTTTCTGTCTGCGCAGAGCTGGGACTGGTTATTAGTGGAGCCAAAGGTTTGTGACATTTATATATTCATCTGAAATCAAGCAAACACTAAATCACATGTCAAGCTTGTGGCTGGGATGTCAAATCTGGCTCGCCATAGCTTTTTATGTTGCCCTCTAGACTACAGACACCAGATTACTTCAATCAGTCCCTCCAGTTTTTCAAAATTCCATGATCATGGAAATTCACTCTGCATTTTTCATAATAATGCAGAATTGTCAGTTTGTGCAATTTTAAGTTAAGTTACTCCCACAAGCTAAAAAATACAGCAGTAAAAATACTGCTGTATCTTTACTCCACTGCTGCCTCAGACTTATTTGGTGTCACTTTATAATTCACAATCAAAGTCCCATTTAAGTGTAAATATTGCAAAATTACTTGCAAATGTATCTAAATTAGCACTGCAAAATCTGTGATTTTGATTAAAAAAAGTCACAAAAACAATCATAAAAACCTGGAGAGACTGATCAGAATTAAAAAATGTTAAATGTTATTTAATTTTAATAGGGACTTATTGAATGCAAGGACTGCTATTTATTATTGTTTGGGCAGTTTGCTAATGGGTTTCAGCAGTACATTCTGGCTGAAGTGGCCCTCCAGAACATTTATGATCTTAATATGGTTTGGCTCTAAACAATTTGACATTATTAAGTTACTTTTTTTGTCACTCCCCAGAGGGCCCATGCCTGGTCCACACCATCACAGGCGACCTGTTGAGGGCCCTGGAGGGTCCAGAGCTCTGCCTGCGGCCTCGCCTCATCTCCGTGTCCAGTGAGGGACACTGTATCATTTATTACGAGAGAGGTCGTTTCTGCAACTTCAGCATAAATGGCAAACTGCTGGCACAAATGGAAGTCAATGATTCCTCTCGAGTAAGTCTGCTATTGACATAAACAGGATGTAGTTTTTCATCCACATATCAAACCTTGTTTAACCTCTAGCACCTCTCCTCAGGCCATTTTGTTGAGCAGTGATGGGCAGAACCTGGTGACTGGAGGGGACAACGGAGTGGTGGAGGTGTGGCAGGCCTGTGACTTCAAACAGCTTTACATCTATCCAGGCTGTGACGCCGGCATCCGGGCCATGGACCTCTCGCATGACCAGAGGTACACAGAAAGGCAGGAGATAGCAGGCTTAGTTCAAACGGAGCCGTGAAGTCTGACCAGCTGAGCCTGAGCGATTCCCATGAAGATCATCCCATTCCATAAAGAGAGAAACACACTGTCTTAAAACCAGTAGCCAGTTAATACACCCTTGGCAACAACTGCTTTGATGAGTCTTTGTGGAGTTTTACTTAGAAAATTGCTATAATCCATGGCTGTTGTTTACCTCAATCATTCACTGGTGGATTTCTCAGTTTGCTTCAGTTTGTTATCCTGCTATATAACCCAAGGCCAGGTAATCTGAGATCTGGACGTTGGCCGTAAGAATTTTCTGGTGAAGAGCAGAATTGAAAGATTACAGCAAATCATTGTTAACTTGTAGAAGCCGGTCACTTCCACATTTTCTCCACCAAGTCTCACTTTTGTAAAATCAAAGTGTTACAATTGCTATTTGTATTTTCAGACTAATAGCTGTCAGTTAATTTGTTTTGAATGTTTTTAACTTACATAAGTGATTTCCTGATTCTGAAGGTCTGCTAGTAATCTGTACTTGGTGTGGCTATTAAGATTAAGCTTGACTTTTGTAGTTGCCTAATTTGAGATAAACAAAGGGTGTTGATTTTTCCACAAGGGACCAGGTGAGTTTGGATAGTAATTTTGTCGTTGATAAAGTATATTTATTTAAAAAATTTAAGGCAGGAAAGTTAAATGTGATCAAAAAGTAAGAACAAGAAGAGACCTGTAAGAACGGGAAATGCTTTTTCACAACTCTAATTATTTATTGTGTAATACACAGATGCCTCCTATTTCCTGTGGAAATGAGTCCTGTTGATGTTGCTGTTGATGTGTTTCTCCCGCGCGTTCTGCCCCACAGGACTTTAATCACCGGCATGGCCTCTGGGAGCATCGTAGCGTTCAACATCGACTTCAACCGCTGGCACTACGAACACCAGAACAGGTACTGAGGCGGATGGCTTGAGTTGGACGAGGGAAGGAGTTCTGCATCGCTGCTGTGCCTCAGCAACACGAAGGGGGGAAACCACAGGTACCGAGACAAAGGAAAATTTAGTTTCAGACCTATAGGCTCTATTCCCTTGCATTGAGGATGCGACTGCGCTAGTGGGAATGGTTTCCTATGTGCACACGTGTGTAACCACAGACGCATAATAAGAAGATACGCACGGAAATCTGCTTCAATAATACAACACAGTGACTGCATCATAGGAGCAGAGAGCCAGTGAAGCAGATGTCGATCCTCACGGGACAGATCGATTTCACTGTTCCTGGTACGTTTAAATCATCACACATACTCAAGTCTTTTTTTCCTTTTGGGTTTTTTCTCGTTTGAATTCTGACGTCACTGAGTTGTATTTGTTAATTATTTGGGTGAACTATAAATTCAAATTCTTTTCTTGTCTCTAAACTAACGCACCAGCCTGTAACTGTTGTCCAGAAGCCGGTGAAATTGGCTCAATCTTAAATTTTCTCCTGAGAAATTACCCAGAGTGTTGATTTAGTTTTTATCTCGTTTCATTTTAATTGCCTAAGTTTTTTTTAAACCCCAAATCAGATTTTATGTAAATAAGGCTCTTCTTCCTTCAGAGTTGCACTTGTTCTTTCACTACACAAACTGCGCTTCTCACCTTTAATTTATTAATGACTTGCTGTATGTAAAATACTGTGTAATAATTATTATAATGTCGACGAGACTGATGGTAAAAATGGTGGCATCAAGGATGGTGATTTATTTTTCCCTTTTGGTTCATTTTTGCTGGAGACAGATATGACAAAGAGCTCTTTTTCCGTGCCACTGAAGATGACAAATATGAGACAGACATAATTTCCTTTGTATATTTGGTGATTGTTTTGTCAAATATGTACATACAGTCTTGATTCAAGCTTGGCAGGAGACTTACTGGGCTGAATGGGACCGAAAGTGCAAAGGAAACCTTCACATACCCACATTTGTTGATTATTTTAAGTAAGAAAATGACAAAAAAAGAGAATCAACTAGTTTGTTTTGTATCTGCACTTTGCACCAATCACATATTATTTATTAGCTTGGTTTTTCTGGTCGACTGCCTTCAGCTCCACTTTTTATTTAATTTTTCTTCCTTCGGGGATTATTTGTGCATTGATGTTTGTATTTAAAAACCGTTGAGCTCATGAGTGATTCTTCAGTTTTACAACCTCACAGTTGTAAGCAATATCATGATTCTGTAGCTGATAGAGAAGACGGCGGGCTGGGGGAGGAGAGAGGAAAGCGTGTGACACGTACTGTATGTGTGAAGCCATTATGATCAAATGCGCACATGCACATACTCCTATTGACAGGTTCAAACTTACGTATCCAAAAAAAAAAAAAGCTTAAATATTTTTGGATCTATGAAACCGTAAAAAAAAAACTATTGTATTCATGTTTTATTGCAAAGATGTAAAATATGACATGTGTGAGTTGGGAAAAAATCATAAGAAAAATAAAATATGCAAAGAATTTGAGGTCTGGACTTTTAATTTAGCATATTGTCTGTCTGTCTGTATGTCTATCAATTTTCTTGAAAGGAGAAATTAGTTCCAGTTGTACATTCAAGATACAAAACAGTTACTGATTACAGATGTGTAAAAATCCTAAAAGAAGCGATGTTTTATTGCAGTAGCATAATTATTATAAAACTGTAAAATCTAAGTAAATTAAGTTTGTGGGTGTGGAGATGACCAACATCAGTAATTTGTTGGGTTTTTTTTTCCATTTTTATTTTATATGTTTAATTGAAATTTAAAAATTTCACTTAAACAATTTTTGGATGTGATTTGACGAGGAGAAGTCATATTCTGATTTGTAAATCAATCAGGATATGATTTACAAAGCATCTAATTAATATTTCGGACACTAATTAATTTAAATATAGTACTCCTTGACTTTCTGCTTTATTGAGATTTAAATATAACTCTCTAAATAAGAAACACAGGAGAATCTGGGTTGATATTTACTCTTCAAGCAATAGGTACTGAAAAACATCTACTCACTTGTTCATGATGACATTTCAAGCATTAATTAATAAGCTTAAAACAACCAGAACAGTGGTAAGTTCACCTTGTGTTTTTATCACTATTCCTTATTTTAGTCTGTTTTTCCTACATAAACTCAGTTAAATCCTAAAATAAAAACAGAAAAAAATTGGTGGGACAATTGTACAGCAAAAGATCCTTTTAAACAAACATTTACAGATGGGATTGTTAAAAAGATTAAATATGTGCCCACCTCATGCCCAGTGTAAAGTACCGTTGTAGAGCTGTGGTGTTTTGGCTCTGTATGATCTTATTCAAAAGTTTAGGGAAACTTTTTTTGGCTGCATCATGATCTCTTTGAAATACCAGGATGTTTTAAATAATGCTGTTTGACAAAAGGTGTTTGTTGGTATTGTATGCAATAATTATGAAACTTGGGATTTGGTTCCTCACTGAAGAAATACTGAAATTCAACTTTGGATTCTTTTCTAAATTCTTCAGTCAGATTATGCTACTGAAATAAAAAAATATGAAATATCTTTGCCTGAGTGCTGCTGTGATTTTCATGTTGTTTTTTTTTTTCTTTCAAAAAAAAAAAAAAACAGGCTTAAGATTAGCCATGTTTATCCGTTATCCAGATCCCACCTATCCACTTCGACATCAAGTGAATGTGTTTTATATTTTCTCCACCCTCAACTAGATCCATGTCTCTTTTTTTTTTCTTTTCACTTCAACTGTGCCAACCAGTTCTTTGACTTGCTGAACAGCGAAAACAACCTTTGCCGGGTTGTCATCCTGGAGTACAGATGAGGGTTGACAGCTGGAGAGAAACCTTGTGCTTCAGGTTTGTTGCAGGCTGGCGTCAGGCTCTACGGGAGCTGACAGGAGGCAGGAGGTACCGCAGGCAGATCTGCTTATCAAGGCCAGAAATTCATCCTATAGTTTTTGCTACTATTGACCTGCTCTGTTCTGTAAATGTTCTTCTTTGTGTTGCCTCTTGACTTCACTCTACTGGGTGATATGTTGCCTTGGTGTGAATTCAACCAAGCCACAGATGCACACTCCTGTTTACAAAGTTCAGATATTTAATAATTTAGAATGCTGGGTTTTGTAGACTAATCTACAGATATAATCAGAATATGATTTACAAAGCTTCTAAAGACAGAAAACGTCAACACAAAAGGATAATTGTCTTTCACTTTGTGTTTTCCCTGCAATGGGAAAGTATTTACCAGGTTCATTTTTTGTTGTTCAAGTCAGGTTTAGCAGGATATGTTGACTTTTAACCCTTGTAACCTTTGTGGTAGCTATGCAGATTGCATACAGACATCAGTGTCACTGAACCTCCACGATTAAAGTATGCATGCATGGAAGGATATTCTTATTCCATCAGCTGGTCTTGTGGAGTTTTTCTTGTTGGTTTATTTGTTTGTTTTGCATGCATTCTCAGCCTGTAAAGAGAAAACGGCGCATTTATACATGAGTCTCCACACTGCAAGCTTGCTCAGGTGGAGAGCACAGAAATGGAGGACCTCTGAGAGGAGATGCTGCAGATCTCCATGTTGGTGAAGGAGCTTCCTCCCTCGCTGCTGCAGTCAGGAACTGAGGAAGACGATGAGATGATGTTTTTCAGCCTGTGGAGGGAGATGATGAGCAGCGTCAGCAGGAACACCAGCAGCCCGAGGAAGAGCCACACGTAGACATAAACGTTGCCCTGGCGACTTCCTGGGGACGATGCAGCCGCCGACGTGGAGGCAGACGTCGGGGAGAAACGGAGAAATGTCCCATTGTCTATCGGGGTGACTCCAGTCTTGTTGTTGTCCACCAGCAGGACGTCCATTCCTGACATTCTGGCTGATGTTATGACATGGAGGAAAAGAAAGAGAAATGATTTCTATTCCCAAGCAGTGGTAACTCAAAAGAGTCCAGCATTAATTATTTAAATGACCTCTGGCTTTCTTTTTCATAATGTCTAATATTGCTGACAAAAGAGCTTTCACTAATATTCTTATCTAACTTCCAATTAGCCTTTACTTAAATGAAAGACATAACCGGATTTCTTCTTCACTAAAGAACTTACACTACACAAAACTTTTATTAAAAGAAATGTTTTCCTTCAAGTCTGAGGTAATTCAGTAAAACTGGGAAAACTATATGTTGACAAAACAACTATTAGCTGTGCAACAATAAGTAGGCATAGAAAATGAGTGGTTGGATGCAAAACATCTGACAATCCACAGCCCACTATGAAGAACTGTGGTAACATCAAGTGTTGAGGACGCTTTTCATAAGCAGGAATAATAAGTGAGATGTAATATGAATATACTGTGAAAGATGCAATACTAGCAGAGATTAAACTGGTAGTACAACAACCCAAACCCAACTGAAAATTTGGGTCACAGACACTCTCCACTCGGTTTGACACAGCTTAAGCTATTTTGCAAAAAAAAAATAACATTTTAGTTTCTTGATGTGCAATGATGTAAATTTTTCAGATTACCTGCAAAACCTTTAGAAAGTCATATATTCTTTGCCATCTAATTAGAAATTAGCCAGATCTATGGCTTGTTTAATCACTTAAAATCTCATTAGGGAAGATTATTCAAATTAATACAATTTCCGCATTTTTATTTCATGTTGTGAAAAAGAAAAAAAAATGAACCTCTATGCTTAGTATAAAACTATCTATTTTAAAAGAACATGGTTAAAGATAAAAAAACACATAACTCCTGTCTACAAACAGTACAAACTAAAATTAATAACTTTTTTTCAACCATATAAGTAAATGACACCTACTACAGTTGAGAAATGTTCTTCCCCCACTATTTTAATGAACAGCAGGGGGAGTGCTTGTAACATTGAAAGCCTGTCAGACCTCTTCCCTCCAGCAGTGTCTCCTCATAAATGAAGGCATTATCTGATGAAATTAAACCCTCATAATCAGCTTTCACAATGACAACCGAGCGGCAACCTTCCTCCTCTGTGTATTAATACTGTTTGTAATGTTCCATCACAAATCACTGCTCAGAACCGAGTGTGAGGAGCAAGGAGACGTCTGTTAGAGGAGAGAGAGGCTGATTTGTATTTGGTTCATGGCGTTCTTGTGTCTTGACTTGATCTACGACAGGGAGGAGAGAGACTTCAAAGGCAGGAATAAATGACCATGACAGGAATGAAAGCAAAAGGTCAGCACACACTTTTCATCTTGCACTGGTGTGTGTGTTCACTTTGCTTTATCTGTCAGCTAAGTCCCCCCCCTTTATTTTCCTCTCTCTCTCCATTTCATTATTAATTTTCAGCATGGCCCATATAGCCTCCATTCCTGGCCACTTGCATGATATTCAGCAGAGAGTGGTGAAATATATTTTTGCTCTCCACAAGCCATTTGAACTACAATAACTGCGTGTGTGGGCCCCCATTAACAGAGCATTTTCAATATTTATGTGCAGAAGGGAAAGGTAGCAAAGAGAAAAAAAAACACTATAAACACTAAATGCATTTTCGAAAGGTTTCCAATTGCTGATTGCTAGAGTTGTTACCAATTGTTTTTATAAACATCGATGCTCTGAGTTGGGAGAATAACATTGGAAAATGTATAATCAGACTTTTAAATTTGTGTCTAAATCTGAAACCAGATTAAGTTCTGGATTACTATGCAAGATACAAATTTGGTTAGATGCATTAGCAATCAGCATCATTAATTGCAGGTGGGTGTTAATTATCTTTGGACTGCTAAAAACTGAGTACACACGCATCAACACGTTACTCGCTCCCTATTTAGTTTGAGGTATATATGTATTCAAATCATATTGATTACACTAGTATTGTAAAGTGACTTTCAGTACATTGCTAATACGAGTAAGTGTGAGCTTGAACCTCTCAGCACGCATAATACAAGACTTTATAACCTTTAAAAAGGTTATTTTTGGAGCATGCTATCATGTTAATGAATGTTTATATAAGACTCTGCACAAATAAATCTTTTCCATTTACGACATGCACAGGATTCCCAACTGGGAATTTGGTGAAATGAGTTGTTTAGTCAATCTGGAGTCCAAATACCCATTGATTAGGTTTAACTGTAATATTTTCTTTTCTGAAATGCATTAATAACACATGATACATTGTAACACATCATACATTGTAATACCCGTATTTTTCAAAATACAGGTATTGTAACTTGTATTACAATACACATAAAAATGTGTATTATAAGACCTCCTCAAAGCAGGTCTTATATTTTAAATATTTTCATTAACGTTGAAAATATCAAATATTTTAATGGGATTAAGTTAAATCTATTTTACTGGACTTTTTATTAAGTGAAGTACTGCTGTGTAAAAGTACTTTTTAAATGTGAATAAATGTTCCCAAATTATGTACACATTTGCTTTTCTAAATTAAACTGTTGGACATTATGTGACTACAGTGAAGTTAGCATGTTTTTAAGCAAGATTACAAAGAAGTAAACCTTGATTTAATATAGAAATGTATTTGTCATTGAAAACAACACACCATGTTTACACATTTGTATGTTTTGAGATGAAACATGAAACAATAAGCTGAGTAACTGTGATACAACCTACTCTTTCCAACCAAACGAGACAGTAGTTAAAACCCTTTGCTTTAGGCAGAAGATGAAAAGATGTGCAAGAGCGAATCCATTAAAAATACCCAACTACCAGCTACGTTATAGTATTATTGGCCCTTTTAAGCTAAATTTTGAACAGTCATATCATCTATTATTGTCACTCCCCCGAGTTTGACAATTTGGATTATGAAGCCTTTTGAATATATTTATAAGAGATTGTGGAACTTTTCTGTGAGCATCACCAGCTTCATGTGGAAGAAAACTTGCAGAAAGTTGAAGTGAACCTCTCTGTCCCCAAACTGTTTTATTTTAGACTTTTTTCAGTTCCTTTTATCTATTTCTCTGGGTCGTGTATTGGACAAGAACTCTACTCTCTTTAATTTGAAGCCCAAAGTAGCTTCAGGCAGGCACACAACATAATGAGGATGGATGAATTGGGTTGCCTGGTTTCTTTTTTCGACTGGGCGCTCTTTTGTCCATACTCTTGTTTTCTTTATCAAATGCTCCCCATAATCAAACTGGGCAAATCATTTGTTTGCACAGTTTGTTTCTCATAATTTACAGAAACCTCACAAACAGAATGTGTCTTCTTATGAACAAGAAGATTTCTCCATCTACTATTGAAATATATCCTACATTTTCTTCATCAAAGGGTCTCCTTTGATACCTTTCCAAGGTCTCGACCTTTGGCCTCACCTTCTTTCCACACCCCTCTTTGCTGCTCTGTATACACTGAAGTCCTACATGACGCGTTGTTGTCAAATCAGTGATGAAGCTTGTTTATTGTGCACTGAAGTGGCTGATAATTGTGCCTAATGATGCTTTTTGTATCCAGGCAACGACGTAGGCATGGTTCTTTTTCAAGCTGATCTACTTTAAGAGGGCAAGCCCTACAGTCCCAGAGAGGCTGAAGAGGTTAGACGTGCATTCACATGCCTGCCCACGCACTGTAAATACCCCTGGTTTTCATTTCCCAAGGAAAAGCAGGAACTGCAAGGTAGGGTTCATGAGGACACTGAGGAAAAACTTTAATCATTTTTAGATTTTTTTCCTCTCGACCGTGTATTGCTGTCGAATCTATAAATCAAATCTGTGACATAACCTGCTCTCTACCCCCGAATTTCAAGGAAGGAGTGAGTGCTTGAGTGAAGATGGAAGTTAAATTGCTCCTTGAAGAGGAACCTTGCATCAGACAGAAGATCAGTGTTTCGCTGCAGTCTGCAAGACTCACTTGTTATTCTGTCTTCTGGGGAACTGCTGTCTTCTTTTTCTTAAAGGTGTATGACCCTCAGAGAGCAAGCTGGCTGTCATTTGTCTCTCTTCTGTTTCAGCTACAATAAAAGAAATTAAACAATATTGTTTCCCAAGTAGAAATGCACGAATGAGATTAGAGACAAAATTCTAATATCTGCAATTTAGGAACATTTTGATCTTCTCACAAAAAGTTCTAAGAGTTGGAATTTACAGCATTTAATATGTTTTTAGCCAAACTACTGCAATGAGGGATCATTAATTCACTCTCTGTCTGTGAGATCTGTTCCTGTAATCAGCATTTTATTCATTTTGATTTTGAATTTGCACTTTAAGCTATCATTAGCATTTAATTTTAGCAGCTGGCACAACTGTCCCACATAGCATTACTTCTATATAACCTTAAATGGTTTTCAACAAGTAGCCCTGAATACATTTTAAGTAGTCTTTGTGTCACACAGTGGTTTTAAAGCAGTAGTGTTTGAAAATATTTTTCTCCACTCTGACTAAAGAAATGCTTGTTTTTCCTCAAATCTTTAACTCACACAGGTTCATACAGCTAATTTTAGTGATCATTGGCTAAAAGTATAATTTGCAGAAGTAAACAATGTTATTAGCTTGTATTGCCAGCTACTGGTGACTAGTAGTTAGCCTGATGACTGAGCACAACAATTAGCAAGTCGACCAAGAACACTGTCAAGTTGGGTATTTTACATCCATATTCCAGCATAGACTGGGGTTAGTTTACACTATGATTACATTGAGTTACAAAAGGGTAATGCTATGTTTCTCTGTAAAATTAGAGAAAAATGTGGTCACTACAAGAGTGTCTCTCAGGTATCTCATTAAAATAAGTTTAAAACAGCCAACACAATCTAGCTCTGTGTAAAAGCCTGAATGAACAGTTGATATGTTTCTGTGATGCAGTTTCCTCTTAAGAAGCTTCTTAAAACAATTCTTGTCAGCAAGACGTAGTTCATTTATTGGAAAAAGAATCCCCAGCGGCTGATCACTGATGAGTGGATATCAAAATGAAAATCAGACAATTATCGTCACAAGTTGGTTTCTCGGGGCATCATTACTGTAAACTAATGAAAACAAGGCATACAGCATCTCTGCCTCTTCAAATATCTCTATTTTTAGTCGAACCAGAGAGGCTTGTCATACTGTACCTACATGGCCCTGACTCTTAAAGAAGGAACTATTTGTGATTAATTGCAGCCCTTAAGCTCGTACTGCTGTCACATCTAGTGTAAGCTGTGAAAGGGATCAGAGCTACTCCCTGTTTTCATACTTCACCTTCAAAATGACCCACAGTCTGAAGCAGCGAAAGTTCAAGTCTTTTCCAAATGAACACAGAGAAGCATTGAAATACATTGCCAGATTTGCTTTTGTATAGCCAAATTAATTGTCTTTAGTATTTTGAGATTTGAGTGAAAATTTGCTAATTTCAATTACCAGCCTATTTTACAGTGTGTGCATGTATGTTTCATAAATTTGTATATGATTTTAAATAATTTGTTCAAATATGCGTGAGATTTTGCAAGTCGCTGAAATATGGTCTTTCAGTTGGGTCTAATGGGATGACGATGATAAAAAAGCCTGTTAATTATATTTGATTAACATAATTTTGAGTGACCCTGAGCACCATTTTCAAAGCAAGGCATTTGAGTGGGAGGCTTCTTTTATTCCAGCAAAATATCAGTCTTTTATGAGCCAAAACTGAAAGAAAAATAAGTCAGAAAGTTGGAAAATGAATAACCCATCTCCAGTTTGTATTAGATGTGGTCAGAGTTTTTGTTTCATTTCATAATGTGGTTGAGATTTCTAAACATAAACAAACAGGAAAGGAAACCATAAAGAAAGTTCAAGAAGAAATCCAAAGCAAAAAAAAAAAAGAAAAGAAAAAGAACTAACTTGGACAGAAGACTAACCAGAGTATGTTCCTCTGGAAACTCCTTGAGTCTCCAAATATAGACATAAATGCCTTTTAAAAGCTAAAAAGTCTGCTTTGGCATGTTTCAAAGGGGTTAGTTGGACACATGGATGTAAAATTAGAAAGAAGAGGACCCATCTGGTTGGACTTGATGAACTGAGAAACTAGAAACTCTGTGTTTACTTGGAAAAGAATTCAACGTTCTCTGCTTCAGACTGTGGGTCATTCTGAAGGTTAAGTATGTTAGTGGGGAGTAGCTCTGATCCCATACACAGCTTGCACTAGATATGATAGTGTCTGAATTATGTCCTCAGAGTGTCTCCAGATTCTGTAGATGCCTGGTAATGAGCTGTTTTTTTTATTCAGCTGTGCTGGAACATATGATGCATTTAAAAGTTGGTTGTTGACTCTAAAAGACTGGACACATGATATAGAGTGTGCAAGCAGAATTACAGTTTTTAGTTCTTTTCAAAATTACCTTGATCCCTTTTTGCTATGCGATATCTATCTTGTTCACAGAACTCATTTTAGGTTTGATAATATTTTCGAAGCCTGAAAATCTTCTCAAAAAGAGCAACTTGAAAATAAAAAAAAAACATGCCTCACATTTAAAAGTCTGTTAACTTTGTTAAATCTTTTTTTCAGTTAAATTTGCAAAGCCATCTTCCGGGTCCTTCTCCACCCAGTGCTGAAGGTAAATGTCGACTCTCAAGCAGATGAAAGGACGTCTAACAGGGAAAATATATTTTGACTCTGATCTCTGCTGCTCTTGCACTTCTCTTTCAGCGTCTTGAAAACCAGCGTGTCTTCAGTTTGTGAAGGCCTGCCTACAGGAGCAGAAGCTTCTGAAGCTGCTACTGCTCTATTGAAATAAATAAGTTGATTGAGCACCATTCCCTTAGATTAAACATCCCTGGGCTTCACATTCTGTGACCTGAATTTCAATCCTTCTTAATCAAGTCATAAAGTAAAATCTATTTGCTTCACTGGAAAAGTTAAGCTTTTTTCGCCTCATATTTTTAGTCAGTTCGGGTTGTCAGCTTTCTGATTTCCATTTTTTTTTCTTGTTGATTAAATATCCCAGCCTGGAGCCCTTCACAGGCTCTGAGGAAGTTCTCCTACTTTTCATTCATAGAAAGGCCTTCTTTTGTCAGCTATTTTACTGCCGTCAAGTCCACAAAACTTACAGGGCTGCCTTTGAAAAATCTCTTCCAGGAGTTATGTAGATTTAAACTTTGGCATGTTTAGTCTCCCATACGCCTGAATGTACAGTGAGCTCTGACGCTTAATGCCCAAACTTCTTTTTCATCTGCTCAGGCTCCTCAAACAGCCCCATCCTCTAGTGAAGTACATTCAGCCAAAACTCCTCTTGAGACTTCATGCCGCATAGCTTCCTCCGCTCCACTTTCTCAATCTGTCTTCTATACACTTCTCATTTCTTCCCTCCATCTCTGTGTAATCTTCTTCAATGTCACTGCTTTATACATATTCAGCTTAAGTTAACATTTTAATATTCTTCCTTCAGGAATTTACTTTAAAAAAAGGATAATTATTCTTTTGTACAGACCTTCCTGAACCTCTTCCACAAGATAAAATAAGGAATGTTGGCGAGTTACACTGTCCATTCATTTTAATTTCAGCAGGTTGTGTTTTGATTTTACATGAGTGCAATCATTTAAGACGACAGCATAAGCAGCTTGTAAAAGCTAGCACTAGCCACACCTTGACAAAAGAATTAGTAAAAAAATTCAACATAAAACAGGCTGAGAAACTTTCTTTATCGCTACATTATACCTACATCACAATAATCCATTTCGACCTTTCATTTGAATATGGTTTTTAATATGATTTAATGTTTTTCTATGGCTTAAATGATTTAAAGCAGAGCTTGTTTAATCAAATTACTCTTTAAAGAAAACTATGTGTAAACATTTGGGTGTTTTTGATATTGGTTTTACAATGAATGCAAACATTTGCACTTTTATTGACATTTCTTCTTATTTCTTTTTTTAATTTGTCACTTAATGTATTATTATTATTACTACTACTACTACTGATAATAATACTATTCTTATTAGGAGTAGTAGCAGTGGTAGTTTAAGTCAGAGGCAAATGGTCTGTCTGGGACTCCCTGATGTTCCTAGTTAAACTTTTGCATATCTCCAACACAAAGCAGCTCTTGAGATTACTCTCGTTGTAACAATCCATGCTTGTAGGGTTAACCAATATTTATTGAATTGCAAACATCCCAGGGGTGCCCATTCTCACTGTCTGATCAGGCCTGGTGTTAGATCTTTCACTCATGAATAATTCATGAGATCTAGATGTGGCCAAATGTCATGGCATTTGGGCCATTTCCTCTGAGTGCATCGAGTGTATTCATATTTTCTCATGCTGTAATTCCACTGCACGGCTGAAAAATAAAAATACAAAAACTGAGCCTATGGCAGAGATGCTGGGAAGGCTCCTAATCAGTGCTTGTGTCCACACACCTATAATAAATGTAAAGACTTTCCCTCCCTTGCAGACTCGCACTCGCAGCTTCAGCTAAAATAGCAGATTCATCTTAAAAAGCAGGAGATAAAAGTAGACTGAATTCCTACCATGTTAAGCATCTCATCTTCTGAGCCAGATCAACTGAAAACAGACTTCAGGCTCAACCTCATGAATTCCAAACGACTCCTGCAGCCCCAAATACCACAGATAACCCTCGCAGGGGTCGGATATATGCAGGGATGATCAAAGTATGAAGAAAAGTGATGCTTCAGTCAGCATCACACGCCTTAGTGTGTTTTCTTTTGTTAAATAACAATGGTTTTCTCTACAATTTGGATTGCCAATAAAGAAACAACAGGGCTCCTGGTTTAGAAGAACAGATGATTTTGGATGGGATCTACAGACAATAGTCTTTGCAATTTATTCATTGCTTTTTTTCCCCCTTTTTTAACATGTGAATGACACAATCTCCGGGTAGCACACCTGAATGCACTCAGAGCCGCAGCAGAGGTCGAGCACCTCTGTAAGCAAGGCTGTTATCAGATTCTCTCAGATATTCGAGGCATTAAAGTATGGTACGTAGAATTCAAAAGGCGCAAATCGGCAGCAAAATAAAATGAGCTGAGACCCACGCAGACTGTCAGGTACTGTGATCTGTCTGAATAGAAAGCTATGGACGTTTTTTTTTTTTTTGGGTCAGTGGCCAGTGTTGGTAATGAGCAGTATTGCTTTGATGTGTGTCCGTTTTGTATCATCCTCCTGTTGAAGCGTACTTTTACACATTCTTCTCATATCTGATAATTTCCCCTTATGCTTTGGAGTGTGACTGCAACTTTAAGTTTGATACCACCACGGTGTCAAACCGTGGTGGTATCAAACAGCCCGTTTACTTTCTGTTTATTATAGGCCACATGGTGAGTCATGCAACATTTTAAACACAAACAAAACCTTGTTTTGTTCTCATTACTCTAAAAGGACACTTCCATTTCTTCCTCTCCCTCTAGGGATGCAATTTCCCCACTCATCACCATTTTTTCTCTCTTCCGCTGCCCCATTAAAAGCGTCTTCTTTTCCCCAAGTTGGTGGAATGATGCATATATGAATATTTTCCCCCTCACTTACATTAACCTTGTTTACTGGATCCAGGGAACCGTTAGGGTTCATCTTCCTTGATTTTCTCCCTCATCTCATCCAACACCACACTACTGCTACTCTTGTTTGGAAACCCCAACGAAGCCCTTTTGCATAAGAAATGAGCCTCTTTCTTTGCTCATATTTCCTCTCACTAAACAGTTTGTAAACTTCACATTTAATACCTGGATTATTTCACAACACATGATTAAAAAAAGAAAAGTTACAGACCTTAATACGTGCAGTTCAACTTCTCTTTGCTCACTTTGTGCAGAAATCCATCCTGTCTTCAGGCTTGCAGCAGAGTAAACTAGATCTGCCTCCCCACAGATTTCCCCTTTTTCTTCCCGTCTCCCTCTCTGTCATTCAGTGCAGACAGGCTCTACAGCTGGAGTGGACACTGACGAATGTGGGTCGTCTCTATGAATGGACACACAAACAAATGGCTCTGTCTAAAAGGGGCTGTAGTGAAGCTGATTTTCTCCTGGAGAAGTCCTGGAGAGAGAAAAAGAGGCGGTTTAGTGCTCATTCTACTCCCATCCCCTCTCCCTGTGACTCTCTTGTCTCCACCCTCCCCGCTCTCCTCTCTGCTTGCTCATCACCTTCAATAACGATCGCACCAACAGTGAAATGTTCCTCTGTGTTGTGTTTGTGCCCGTTTTCCCAAAGCAAAGACAGTGCCTTCCAGAAGTATTCACTCCCCTACACCTTTTTCCTATTTGTTGATGTGACAGCGACAAACTTCTATACACTTTGTCAAGTTCTCCGGCTAAGATGGACTACTTACTGTCCAAAATACTACATGAACATTAAGTGGAAGGAAAGAGACACAGAATTTTCCACATTTTTGACCAAAAAAATCAGAGATGTGTATCACACATTCAGACCATGAGTCATCTCTCTGTTATTACAGTTGCAAGTATTTTGGTGTATGTCTCTACCAGATTTATACATCTGTAAACTGTAGTTTTTTCCCATTCCCAAAATAGTTAAAGCTTAGTCTGATTGGATGTAGAGCTTTTGTGAACATCCATTTTGAAAATTTGCAACAGATTTTCAGAAGAATTTTGATCTGGGCTCTTGGTGAACCATTTTAACTCATGAATATGCATTGATTGAAACCAAGCCTTCAAAGATTTGTATGTATATTGTGGGTCATTCTCCATAAAGAATGATCCAAGACTACTGTAGTCTCAAGTCTTCTGAAGCCTTTAGTAGGTATTCATCCAGGTTTTATTTGTATTTAACTTCATTCATCTCCCCACAAACTCTGAACAGTTTCTCAGTTGTTTTGTAAAAACACTTTGTTTCACAGTAAGAATGCTATATTCAAGGTCATCTGAAGTGCTACATTTTAGTGTCATCTGACCAGGTCACTTTCTTTCATACACTGCCCCGTAGTAAATTAGAGCAAACTGTTGAAAGTATACCTTATGCCTTTCTTTGAGTGAAAGGGTTCTTTCCCCCACTATGCTATAGAGATCAGATTTATGGCTCACAAAACTAACAGCAGTCCTGAAAAAGGACCATCTGGGTTCTCCTCAAATGAGACTTCGACCAAGCAGGGGTCTCAAGAAGAAGAAACCGCATCCAACAATTCTCAGTTTCAGGTATTTTTACATATTTTCGATCATATCCAACACTGTGTCAGCTCACAACATGAATTCTTTAAGAAGATCTCTTTATGTGACCTAACAGTAAAAACTCTGCAAGATTTTTCACCTGAATCTTTGACAACCTTTTGTTGCTGCCATTTCCTGAGCTGTCCAAACAAAGATCATTCTATTATTAACCATGTCACTTTGTGGGCAGAAAACACAGAATGGCATTCCGTTCCCTCTCTGCTATGCTGTCAAGGAGTTCAGATTTATTGGGACAAGTTTTGAAAAGTACATCTGGGATTTGACAGACAATATTCAAGCAAGGCTGGTGACTGCTACAGTCTCTATGTGCTGCTTCCCAGAAGCAGTTCTCATCTTACCTCAACCTGGACAGCTGCACCTGTATGATACTCCACAGACCTGATTGATGGCCCTGTGATTTATTGTCACTTAATTACATCTGTTGGGAGCCTTGATTCTATTTTCCTTCTGGCATTGCTTTACACGTTCAGTGATTCGTCCATCTTTGACAGTGTTGTTTTGGAGATGTGTTCAGGCTTCTACTTGTTCACTTCCTGTAGTTGTCACCTGTCGGTGCGTTTACATTTCTCAAAATCCTGGCACTACAGCTGCCAATCGAGCAGTGTCCATATTGCAATCCTAAACCCAGTTGGTCAGTGCTGACATGCAGTGTTTTGACTCTTAGTTTGACCACTATGGTACTTTGTGTTGATGGTCAGTCCTACCATGTTTGTTCTCTATGGCTCTGTTGATGTGTAACACAACATGTACTCTTTAAAATATACTCTAGGGGTCACATTAGAGTAAAAAAGTTATAAATGGACTGAAGCGAATAATTCACATTATAGTCTTTAAAATAGGCCACAAACCACCACATTTAGTAGAAATGACACAATGATTTGTGCAGCTAGGCACCTTCAGAATTTAAAATCGTGACTGAGAAATGAGTTTGACAAAAAGACAAAGAGGATGATTTCATTTGCAACATTTGCTCAGCTAAGAACAGGATTGCTACACTAAGTTTGACCACCACTAAAATTTAGAAAAGAACGAAGGCCGACTTATGCAAATTTTCTGTGTAGCACTGACATCAATGTGGCACCACACCTTATGTTGTCCCACACTGCTGGCACCATCGTCTTCATTTAAATAGAGAGAAGAGGCTCAGAGGAGGCTTTATGACAGAATTTATTTGTGGAAGAGGCTACTGTCATTGTCACTTCGAGGCTACATTAAATATTCAATTAATCACGCTGCTGAATTGTGCAAATTATGGTTATGAAAATTTTAAATTGCCAATCTAAGTGAAAAAAAAATAGTGGTTATTCTTTGAGTTCAACTGCAATTACTCTGGGGAAATTTCCAGAATGCCCAGTTTAATGTAAACAATAAACAATTGTATTTTATTAACTATAAACCTTTGGTCCACAAGGTTATAATATGGAGGTAAAAAAAAAAAAACAACAACAACAACAAAAAAAACAATCAATTATGCTACAATAAAGTAATGAAACATGAATTTTGGCTCCTGTTTTAACTGATATAGAGTTCTTCATTAGAAAAGTGATACAAATGTTATCTGACAATAGAAAATTTAATTATTTACTCATTCTAAAAGAATGAGTAAATACAGAATGAATTAGAAATCAATTAAATCAATTAAAGATCATATCCAGTTTTGAATGTTTAATTGTTTTTCAAATGTTACATTTTTAAGCTTAATTTTGAGCCATTATCGATAAATAGATTTAGTGAACTAATTTAAAATAAATATCATGCATGGCTCTGAGTCTCCTGTGAGCTTGTTAGCACATTAATGGGATTCATGAGAGTGTTAACTTTGTGGCAGATGACACCTGGCCCTACTCTGTGAAGCTGTGAAGGGGAAAAGGCACCTCCCCTCCCACAGAAGCCCAGCTTCTCTGCCATCTGCCTGCTGACATGAACAGCAGAAGGGAGTGATCAGTTGCTTCTTCTTTGGCCATTCGCTTGCTTCATATTTGGCAACCTTATATTCAAAATCACCCATATTGGAGGGGTTCTTGAATTTAGCACATGTTCGTGTGGGAATGTTTTTCTAATCGTAGCTCATCAAGAGGAAAGGAGAATGATTAATATTTCAGTAAGATGCTACAGGCAGTATTAATGGTTATGTGCTTTGGGAGGAATCAAGCGCAGAGGAAAGGGAGCAACTTATTTAATTAAAAAAAATGATTTACCTCATTTCCACTCTGCTTAGGAGATTACACCTACTTCCAAATCATGACATGCAAGTGTTATTCACACTCTCATATACATGCTAAAAATATTTGCCAAAGCTAATTAAGACAGTCCAAATTCATCGTTATGTCTGCACAAGCTTTAAAGATCTCGTATTGCTTGTGTTTGTGTGAACACGAGAGAGTACTGAAGGATGAAGATAACAGTTCTGGCCTCAGTTTGCTCTTGTCACTAATCCCGGAGGGTACCGAAGTGGCCGCAGATTCCATGTCATTCACCAATATCCAAGCCGGCTCTGCTTCCATGCCATTCCGGCTATGCCCTTGTGAGGACACTGGTTTCTGCACTGCATGCTAATGAGACATGCTCTAGAGGAGGGAAGGGGGATTGATTTGACATTCTGCTAAGCCCATGTGAACACAAGTTTAAACTTTGAAATAAAAAGACAAGGAAATGTCACAATATAGCCTGCAAATGCAGCACATGCACAATTATTATGCAGATTGTTAATTCCATTCTTGCACAAATACAAGCTTTTGTTGTCTGGAAAAGGAAAACGTTTTGTACTTCACAAATAGGACAAAGGGACAGTTTAAGTTGTATTTGAGATTATTTGCAGAAACTGAACATATCAAAAATAACTGTTCTTCAAATTTATGGCCATTGCACTGTTCCTATTAATATGCAATATACAATTATTCACAAATAGCTTGTAATTCAAGTAACAACATCTTAAACACTGCATTGTTATACATCTATTACATAAAACTCACTATATGATCTGAGGTTGAGTTAGAAATAAAAACAAGATAATCTTCCCTGCCAGTAATTAAGCACACAATTTCTTTACAGGTGTAAACTTTAGTTGCATCATCAGGTATTTAGGGTATTTATTTTTCTACGGAATCTGACTCAGTTTGGTCAAAAGCAAACAGAAGACAAGTATAAAAAAATTAAGAAGTTCTCAATTCTCTTTGCTGGGTTTGCTTTATAAAGTATTTGCTATTACTAATAAATGTGTTAGACTGGAGGAGTGTAATCTTTTTTGCAACCATTATTGCTGTTTCTTTACATGGATGCTATGGCTCAATTCCCAGGATGCTGCTCTGTTACAGGATGACTTGATTTCTAAATAAATAGAAAATCCAGTCAATAAGAGGTAGGAGCCCTCAGACTATTACATTTTAAGCACAGTAAGAAAAAAATGTTGATCGCTGCAGGAGGTTAATGACACTCAAAATAGTATCTGAAAGTATCTCAGTTATGATTGCATTCTTCAAGATTCGCAGTGGGAGCATGTGAGCCGAGCAAAAGGTATGGATTTTATACTTGATTGGTCATTGCTCTGCAGTATTCTCAGAAATACTGATAAAGGGATCAGATAAATTTCCAATACAGCCGAACCTGCTCCGCAAGAACACTTTCAAAATTGTCCTGTTTGAGTGAAAAACGGTGCGCACAATCCAAGAACAACCAGGCACTGCAACATTAAGCAAGGCCAACGCACCAGGGCAGAGACATAATTGGCAAGCGTGCCCTCGCCACTTCTAGTTCACTGCATCAACAATAACCCTAGCTTAATTCATAGAGTCCTCTCAGTGCTCAATTTAAGGCCATTCTAAAAAGGAATCTCGACTACATCCTAAAATATTAAATACTTAGCATGGTAGAACAAAAACACAGTTTGAGATTAACGAAATATTTATTCTGTTTGTGAAAACAGGACCACCACATTTTAAGAGCATTGTAAAATATATAAATGTGGACGTATTACTTCATACTGATCACAGTAATAATTTGGTGATAATTTAATGTCTGTTTAAAAATGGAAGGAAGTGCTGCCATCCTTGCATCTTTTCAGCCAACTCCTTTTCTTTTCCCTGATCAATTTTTCTTTTTTTTAATCGCAATTTTAATTTGTGTGATTAATTTTTTTTTTAATGTAACAATGTCTTAAACTTGATCCAAGAACAACCAGGCATAATACTTAAAACCAATCAGAACTCAAGGTCACTCTAAAAGCTGGAAACTTTAAAGTTTCTTCTATCAGTTAAATAAATGGATTGTCTCAGCATACCTAACAAGAAATTAAGTTTTTGCTGCATCACCAGATGTATTTCATAGCTCTCAGCAGTCCTGGTCAATTTAAAGATCTCGTATTGCTTGTGTTTGTGAACTAGGAGAAAAAGCTGAAAAAGAAAATCAGAAGAAGTTGATGAAGAGACTGGTTTCACTTTTTCCTTTTTTTTGCAGGACTTTGTTTGTATTTTTGTGGTGTGTGCTGACATAATAGGAAATTATGTTAATGAAGAGGTCCACTTTAAACTTGTCCACTAATGCTGTTTGTGGAAGAAACAAAGTAACGATGGGGATATTTTTTATTAGTATTCCTGTATATTTCCTGCATTCAACTATTTCTGTTCCCATCATACTTTCAATGTCAGCTGAAGGGGATGAGGACTGAGGCAAATGAGAAATTGTGCTTTAAAACAACCCAAGATCTTTCAAGCCTTGTACACTTCTCCTGTGTTTGATTTCCCTATAGGAATTTGGAATTACATCATACTTGAAGTGAGAGAGTTCTCGAGGAGAGTTTGATTTGTCTTAGAAGCTTGGATCTGTAAATTACACCACACTAAGAATCGCCAGTGTCCTCATTGCAAAAACCATCAGAATTTGTCCAACAAGTACAAAGAGTTCACACAATGACACGTCTGAAAACCAGTGAAGTTTGCTGACTCTTTTTATGGTAACATCTATCAGCAACACAAGACCATGGCAATATATTTATCTTAATTTTATACATTTAAGCACAAAAGGAACATCCATCCACCCATTTTCTGTTCACCCTTGTCCCAAGTGGGTGACACAATACATATTTCATTGTCAGGTCAGGAGGTGCTGGTGCCTATCTTCAGCAATGCTCCAGGTGAGAGGCGGGGTACACCCTGGACAGGTCGCCAGTCTGTTGCAGACAAAAGGAACATCAGTTCACAAATAGCTGTTTAATAGTTCAATGTGTACCACTGATTTCAGTTGACAGAAGTGCTACTAAGTAGCTTATTCTTGCTGCTTTTTCAACAGCTATGTGCAGCACTGACAGCAACTATACCTGGAATTAAGCTCAGTGGTGTTCAGAGACCTCAGGGTTTTCAAATCATAATTCAGACTTCAGGGGGAAATATTGTTGTACTTCCAGCTGTTAAACATGACTTAAACCAGTCATGGTTAACAATCACAAACATAAAGCTCCAGATATTTTTCTTTTTAATTCTTTATGTTCACAATGTTAACTACATCAAAATTCAAGCAAAGAATATTTTAGGTTGAAGATTTTCACAAAACAGTTGTAGCTTAAGATTTATTGATACTCTTTCCTCTCACTTAACTTCTTAAGAAGTTCAGAGATTGAGCCAACCTAAAATCTAGTTTACTGGATCCTTGTACAACTTTAATTTAAAATGTAATCAATAGATGATGCTTTTAATATGGACAATATTTATTCAGTTTTTGAGTTAGTTCATCATACTTTAGATAAAAACTGGCCTTTTAGCTCAAGGTAATAGCATTATGTCACACCAAGACATCTTGTTTGTTGAAGTTGGAAAATTGGCATAGATATAATGATTTCTGCCAAGTAATTGAGCACTGAGCTCAGAACTGTGTGAGTTTTAACTCCAGCAGACATTATCCATATTTCCTAGCAGCCAATTTGTCAAGACTCCAATATAAGACGTCTGCAGTGGAAAAATTAAACTGAAAGTTTGCACCACTCATGTCGAAGCAGGTAAAATATGCATTGTGTTTGTCTCCAAGATTTGGAGAACTATTTGTGAATTCCAATGTTGCTTTCAAAAGGATTCAGAGGATGAAACATGGCCCAATAAATTTGTATCACACCGCTGCTTTTCGTCTCACAGTGGTGGCATGCCAATCAGAGCGATCTCCACAGAGTGGAGGGCATGAAGCGGAGCAAGCAGACTGAGGCGTTACTGTGACACCCCCCAACCCTATCCTCCCACACACATACAGGACAGCCGCCTGATAAAAACTCACCTCTCCAGAATAACAATGAGACGCAGCAATGTCATATTGACACCATTTGAAATCAACATCGAGGAATGAAGAAAAAGACAAAAAACAAAGAGGCCTTTTAGTATGAGGCATCCAACAGATGGCTGAAGCCTTTTGAAAATACCATTCTATGTTACGGTACCTCTGATGGCCTTGGCAGTTTGGTGCAATTCCTCTGAAGGGGACACTCTAAATTCATGAAACAGGAGAAGAAAGGAAAAATGTCCTCAAAGTCAGATTCACTTGAATACATGAATAATTTAAAGCACTGAAAGATTTGCGGTCCTTAAATCACAAAAACAGGGATTCATTATTCATCTGTTTCAAACCGGGAGATATTTTATGCACAACTCACACCATGCTGATGTTCTGAGTACGGAACAAAGCCTCTCATCCTGCTGGAAAATTACAAATGATTTTGTCATTTTTTTGCTAGTTTGTAAATATCTAATTGTTCTCTGTCTCACTATGTTTATCTCATTGGACATCTGACAAGTCAAGCTTTAAGACCCTGTACCTTTAATTATACTGCTTTTCTCCAGTGAAGTTTAGTATTTTAGCACACAACTCGAATATTATGCCGTTAATAAAAGTCACCTAAAATTTTTTAATATTTAAAGAAAACTGAAAAAAAATCAAGTGCAATACAAAAACAACAGCTGAATATTGCAAATGATTTATGATATTATCTCTGAAAGATCAACCCAGTTCAAGTTTGAGCTCATATTGTAAAATTTTTATGATTTATCCACTGATAAGCATGAAGACAGAAGAATTGTTCACTGAGAGGCAGTCTCTTGGAGACCTGACAAACTGGCACCCTTCTCAGATTTATTAGCAGTGTGTGGTGAGCCTATACTGTCTGTAATTCAACAGAGAGTTGAACAAAAACGTAATTTGACTTTTTAAAATTGTGGTTTGGTTCAGGTTAGATTTTGTCCTACTCCAGTTCTAACCAGCATTATTATTCTGAAGTGAAGCAGCATGTGACAACCTTTTTTGTAACAGCTCTGTTAACAACCATCAGATAAGGCTTCTGCATGTTGATGTTCCCTCTAAAGCCTTTTTTTTTGCCTCGATTTTTCCTTTACGACAACCGTACAACATCCTGCAGTGTGTGGTGTGTTACTTGGTGGTGGTGTGTTGTCTTGGCCCGATTTTTGCGTAGTGCAGCAAATAGAGCGGCTTCTCCCACTTCTTTTATCAAACATCTTTTCTAAATGAGTCCACAAACTATCATTACTGCTTCTACATAGTCATGTTTGATTATTCTAAAGTCACTTGGGGGTTTTACGGGATGTTCTTATGGAACCGATCAAACCTGTTGGACTTTTATCAGTTCTGTTTGGAAAATCGTGAGACATTCATTTAATCATTTTGATTTGATCAAATTGAAAAAATTTCCCACAGGTGTTGTGATTATTTTTTTCTTTCAGGGACCCTCCCCCTAGTTACAGACCAAACATTTTAAGTTGGTGTATATCAAAGCCTGCTCATGTTTAGGAATATAGATATTTGGAAATGAGAAACAAAATGAGAGAGGAGCTCAGTTTCCTTTAATTCTCAATTCAGCAATTAGCCTTTTATGCTAAGAAATTATTAGTAAATTTCTTCATTTCAGTAAAAGTCCTTTGAGCCACATAAAATCTTCAAAATGAAACATTGAAAATGTGATTATTAAACAAAGGGGGAAAAAAGCCATGGATTTAATGCCCATTATTTTTAATGTCATGCTAATTTGATGCTGGTTGTTGGCATTCTCTGAAAATGTTAATTCCTTCACATTATTGAATGGTTTGGCACAGACAAGTTGGCCTCTTTTGAGATCTTTTTTTCTTTGAGAAATGGATATCAAAGCTCTGATTACCAGCCCTCTTGTTGAGCCAATGCAGGGAAAGATGTCTGGAACTCAACCAAATATAACTCGTCTCAGAGAAAGTGCTGCAATTATAACAAAATCAAACATCAGCTGAGGGCCCTTCGCATTTTCTCTTCACTCGTTAAGCAACCATTTAAAAGAACAGAGAAGTCGGTACACAAAAATCTCACCGGAACACCGACTGAACAAAGTTTGCTGAAGTTTGTCACCAAGGAAATTGTCTTTCAGTTACTTTATATGTGAAGCTGTGAGCTCAAACTTTTATAACTAGTGTTTATGATTATGAGTACTTAATCTACCTGCTTTTATCTTGGTATGTTTAAATGAAACATCTGCTGTGGGACTGGACTGAGGCAAATAAAAAACATTCTTTAATCCAAATCATAACACTTGGGAGGAAAGTTGATTTTTACTTCACTAATGGAATCTTGTGGGGCTGAAAAATGTGTTGGGAGATTACATGGAGAAGAGTAGAAAATGAAGATGCTTTGGGGCTGAGGAGAAGTTGAAGGAAGGGAAATGTGATTCCAGATTGTGGAGAAAGAGAGAATAAGCAGTTTGGAATATTATAACAATGAGAACTGGTCTAAAAATTTACTGACAAGCTTGAGATTTTTCCTGCTGGTCTTTTTTTTTAACTAGATATGAACAGGTGTGAAAATAAGTACAACAGCTGCACCTGGAAGGAATCCAACAGTTATGTGAGCATAGCTCTGGTTTTAGGTCTGCATTTTACTCAGTAAACCACCACAAACTGATAAAAGCTAAACACTTTGATTCCTCTTTGTAAGCATGGATTCCTGAAAGGTGAACCACACTCCAGAGCCAGCAAGCACAGCTCTTCAACTTTATTCCAAACACAAGCATGCCTCAGGGATGTGTGTGGAGCCAGATGATCTTCAGCCTATAACTGAACACACATTTTTCCCACAAACTTTAGAACTAAGCTTGACGATGAGATTACAGTCATTGTGTTAATTTTTATTGAAGATGGAAAAGCCTTCGAGCTGAAAGCAGAGCCTCTTCATACATGGTGTAGTGACATATTTACTTGAAGTGTCCTTAAGTACACCTCAAAAACAAAAGGGATAATCAACATCTTTTCCCAATGCACTGCAAAATAGTGGCAAATGGAGGGAATCTTAATTACCAGGGAGTATCTTCACAGCTGAACTCAGGCCATTAACGCCTCCCACCTGTTGAGGAAAGCACAACATCGGCGTTTCATTCCCAGGAAGCTGAAAGAGACACAATATTCAAAATGTTTGTAGAAATCCATCCTGACTTTTGGTACAAAAAATTTGCACTGCTGCATCTAGTCAAGATGGCACAGCTGTTTGTTAGCTTCAACATATAGATTGGATCTATATCACCACGATAGAAAAGAAAGGCAGACAGTGTCATCAAAAATTGTGAACATAATGGTCACATATAGTTCAGAAGATTAAAAACAGTTGTGTCCATTTCCACTGAAATGGGCAAAAAGTCATGGATGACATTGTTGCGAATGAAAGGCAAAAAAACTCAGAAGGAGAAGAAAACAAAGCAGATCTGTCCAAAACTGAAGAGAGCATAAGAAAATGTAATGCACTGGGATAAAAATACACAATTACCCACAAAACATTTCTAAGGGTTTGTATTTCTTCTGGGCCCCATTTTAGCACAAATAAAGGGTTTACTGAAGGGATTAGATACAATAGAAATGTGAAGGTCTGTAAATATGTTGTCTTGTGTCAAAAAACTCACTTTGAGAGAAAAGATTAGGGCTTTTCATCATGACAACAACCTGAAAAACACAAAAGCTTTGAAGGTTTCTTGGGAAGATTGACTTTCTTCAACTGGTCATCACTGAGTCGTGACTTCAATCTAATTGAAAACCCTCAAAAAGTAAAAATTTACCACTGCAAAGACTGAGGGGGTTAAAAAGTATGCAGTACTCATAAAAAAGGTTTCAATAGATAGATATTTAATCAATGTGCCAATATCTGTAAATGGAACATGTAATTTGTAATAATGGTAATTTTTGTTATTAACTTGGAAGTCTATTTGAAACCATTTTAAACTCGACAATAAATGATTGAATAAAGAGCAGTTGTTAGCGCTGTTGCCTTGCATTAAAAAGGCCTTTATGATGCAAGAATCTTTCTGCGTGATATTTTTATGTCCTCCCTCATGCAGGTATGGATTCTCTTCAGTTGCTTTGACTTCCTACTGCAGTCCAAAGATGTGCATGTTAGGAGATAAATGGATAACTCCTTGAGTATAAGTGTCTGCAATGCATGGTTGTTTTTATATGTTCTGCTATGGTTATAAATAAATAAAAAAGGTCACCTATCAAAGGTGATCCTTAACACCCACCATGTGAGCCTGTAAGGATTATGCATAGAAAAAAAAGATTGAATAATAGGTTAAATACTTTCACCAGAACTGGAACACAATAGTGGAAGAAGGTGATTTCAAGGTCTCTTTAGTTAGAATTATCCTGGTTCTCTCAATATTTTATATCTCAAGTTTCAACCTTCAGAAGATTTGAAAAATACATCATGTTGATAAAATGGTCCAATGCCGTTGGCCAGGAACAATTTGCATCTTCTCAGGGACTGAAAAGCAATGTGAGACTGAGATAAAAGAGACAGAAGAAGACATATGAGTCTGCTGAGGAGGCGTCATTTTTGTGTTTCCTCATCTCATCTCAACTGAGAACAGATATTGATTTTTGTTTTGACGGGAGAAAATAGCCACAGCAGGCCAACGCATACCTCATCTCAGCTGGAACAGATAGGTGAGGATATTTCATACAATCTTTGGCAGAACAAAGATCCAATATGTCTTACCTGTCAGAGAGAGGATTACGCTCACCATTTTTTAAAACAAAGAAATCCCTTTAAAATATGAGAGATTTGGAGCAACATTTAAGACACAGAGTTTATAACCATATTAAAGAGACATTTGGAAATGTTTAAATTCATATCATAACATCAATTTTCAAAAAAACATTTCTTCACTTGCTGTACTGTTCACTGCTCTTATCTCATATTTTATAAAATATATCAAGACATCTGCAGGTTTGTTTTGTTGCAGAATAAAAGCAAACAGGTCAAGTTGTGGTCAAACAAAGGATCCCCATACCATGACGTAGTTGTAGTTTACAAAGCTTGTTTTATTTCAATCAATTGATCAACTCCAGTGGAGCAGCTGTGGATTAAGGATTCCAATTTGCAATTTTTGTGTCAGAAAGCTGCTTCTTGAACTTTGAACCAGCCATCCCTTCTCATATTTTCCTGATGGCTGTATTTAATGGAAAAATGTTTCACTTGTTTTTGTTCATTCTTGTTTAATAACCAATCATAACAAGCTTAAATTCCATAGATTTTCATGGATAAATTCCAAAGATTGCAAATTGAAATCCTTAATCCACAGCTGCTCCACTGGAGCTGTTCAGCAGCACCGGCAGCATGAGAGAACAGTTTATATGGCTTCTCATACATGTGGTTGGTTAAAATTTTTGGCCAACATCCATTGTAATTTTTGCAGAATTGTGGTTGATCGTTCTTAAAGAGAAAGACTGCCATCCAGTGGAACATGTGGAACTTGCAGGCATTCACAAAAATCTAATTTCCAGAGACATTTCTCTGTTATACTTTTAAACGTATATTTTAGTTTTTGTCTTTCTTTATTGTATATTTCTGGGGAAATTTCGTTTACCCGTGACACTGCATGTATGAATATGAAACAGATACATTGATAGCTAGTCAATAATGAAATGCTTAATTGTTCAATGAAAAACTATCTATAATTTTCTTTGATAAATATGACTGAGCTGTACTCTGATAACAGCACCCAGTCATTTGCCAGAGAAGCGTAATCACGGTGCTCTAGATTTCCGATATAGTAAACAGAGTTGCATTTCAGCAAGTTATTAAATAATCTTCTAAAGTTATTAGGAATCAAATGGTCTATTTGAATAGACTATACCTACTTTTATACCTAATTATGTAGTATACAGTCATATGGTTTAGGATTTATATGTCCATGTGTTCTACATGTACCTTCTTGATATTAATGGAATTGATGTCTTTACAAAAAAAAAGTGCATCACACAAATTTGTTTTTGTTTCTGCAGCAAACAGCTGAATTCGCTGATTGTGACGTAATCAGTCTGTACTTACACTCTGGCACCTTATTGGACAGAACTGGCACACAAAAAACAAAAACATCTGATTGCTGAATCCTCGCCCACCGGAGATATATTGCATAGCAAAACATCTGCTCCAGCTCGTCGCTGCGTGGCTAGAGGTCGCTGTTTGTCTTAATTGTTTCCAAAAGGCTTTGATTAAGCCTGCTTTAGCGCGGTTTGTCATTTAGAAGAGTGCATTCTCCTTTCCGCTGGGAATCTGCTCGATGTTGGTTATGGTGAGTTCGGCTTGACTAGTTAATGAAAACCAACCAATACTGATATCCTTTTATTGCCATACAAAGAAGTTTTGCGCTCCACATTTCACTGTACTCCTGTCTGTTTGTTCTAATTTATCTGTGATTGATTTAATGTTTGATAAATTCTTGTAACCATGGCAATGTGTATCTGTCCCTATCATTTTAGAATGACAAACCGTGTTTAACATGTTTGTCAACATGTTTGGATCTCCAAACAAGAACCATTTTTTGTTTTAAATACTTTGTAACCAAATTACACCACATTTAAAAAGTCTGTGAGGGTCCCTCTGAATCACGTTTTCTGCTTTGATTATGTTTAATTTGTAAAGCTAAACTAATGCAACTCAGTACCAAAATGAAGCAGGAAGCTGGATAACTTTTAACATTAACTTTAAAAAGTACAGTACACATTGCAATCACTGACAATGGCCTGTCAGAGCTTTTCTTGCATGTGTAGCATAGCTGATTATAACTTCTTAGTGTGCTGTTTATTTGCTAATGTCAAAAATGTTTTCTGATATCAGGTTGCATCATATTTTTCACTTTTTAATAAAACAATGTTCACTTTTTTCCCATTTATGAAATCATAATTTCTTTACATTTTTGTATAAGATACAATTTGGCAGTTCACTCCAGAAATTGGACCGTACGTATCTTTTTTTTTTTGGTCATTTTTATTTTTGAGTCAATGGATTCCATGCTGTAAATAGAAATTCACGATGTCACAGCCTGGAAAATATATTAAAAAGGATGAGCACTGCATAGGTCCTTCAAGAACCATGAGCCTAATAATGATATTAATAATTATAAAATGCATTAGAGTAGACACAAACAGAGTAATTAAATACATTTTCTGTAAATCTAAAAACATGTTCTTCATATTTCACATTATATTTAGTAAGAAAAAAAGTAGCATTTTCAGTAAAGAAATATTTTTTTTAGATTCTACCCCTTTTTGCCAAAAGTAACAAACTTTATTTTGACTTTCTTTTAATCTGTTTCAAAGATGAATTTCAGTAAAAACACCCATCGTGGCAGTCCCGCTCACAAGGAAAACATTCCATCTTCAACCAAACCAGAATCCTTTCAGTACCCAAGGACCATACAGCGCACAGTCCTCGGGTCCTTGTCAGAAAATGAGCAGCGTGGACGATCCCTGAGCCAGGTAGGTAACAGTAGCATCTCTCCGCTTTGCAACCAGAGAACTTCCATGTTCCAGACGGCTGATTTCCTCCACAGGGAAGCCAGTTTTCCAAGCACAGTTCTGTTTCAGACAGCTCGCAGCTCAACTTTCTCGGCTGCCCATCCAGCTCCAGTTATGATGTGTACGTTGAGGAGGCTTGTGAAGTTGTTCTTGCCGCTTCGGGTCAGGAAGTCATTTCAGATTGTTATGACCTTGAGGTTGATGCCAATCCGCTGCAGAATGAACATGTTAGGCTCTTGATGGAGTTTAGTTCAAGTAAGTTTGGCCTGCACAGAAAAAATAAAAATTCTTCAGTGCATTAGAAAGGTTTTACATCTGTTGAACTTTTTCTACATTTTTTCTCACAGCACAACCAAAAATAGTAACATATTTAATTGTTTATATTGTTGTATTGTTTTGATAAATAACAGTGAGAAAAGTTGTATTGTGCTGCTTTAACTCTTACTTAAAAAATCTTGAGTGTTTTGCAAAGGTTGATCTATAGAAAGCTCATTTTAAAAAATGCAATGGGTGGATGTGCATAGTTGAAAGAGAAAAAACCTAATGACTACTTGCTGATGTAACTGCAATGAAATGCATTTCTGCAATGTCTTGATTAAAATGGGATGAATACAAATGCACACCGCAGACTTCAGATGTTTTTTCATCATGTCCTTTATCCTCAACTCTATAAGTATGCACTGTCACTTAAAATTTACAACAAAATACATTGCAGTTTTTGACTGTAATGTGACACAATATGACAAACTTGAATGCTTTTATAAAGTACTTAAAATGGTACTTCTACTTTTCCAATAATTACTCTTCGCCAGGTTCATGCCAGGATGCCTCCATGCTGTCCGAACCAGATGAATCCTTGATATCTGGAGAGACTTTCTGTTTTGATTATGCAGAAGATATTTACAAAAACTTAAGGGAGAGTGAAGTGAGTTTTTTTTTTTTTGTTTGTTTTTTTTTACAAATTATTTCTTTCTTGTATTGATCATTTTTGTGCTATTTAGTCATGCTGGTTACTAATTCCAGAAGCAGTTCAGGCCAAAGCCAAGCTACTTGGAGAGACATCCAGAGATCACCAATGGTATGCGGGTCATTCTGGTGGATTGGCTGGTGGAGGTTGTTCAGGAATACAAGCTCGGTTCTGAAACTCTGCACCTTGCTGTAAACTACCTGGACCGTTTTCTGTCCTACACAACATTCATCAAGAGGAACAAGCTGCAATTGGTGGGAACAGCTGCATTACTGATTGCCGCGTAAGAAAGTCATTCCTGTCCATTCTGGTAACTCCACACATGGCAGTTGTTGGTTGTAATTGTGATGCCATTTGTTTTGTAGAAAATATGAAGAGATCTTTCCTCCTGAACTGAACGAGTTTGTGTACATCACAGACTGCACCTACGCTAAGAAACAGCTGCTGCGCATGGAGAGCGTTCTGCTAAAGGTGCTGGACTTCAAGATGGCAGCACCCACCACCAATCAGTTCCTTCGCCTATTCATGTTCATCCACTCTGTCTGTTCAACAACAGAGAACCTTGCCATGGTGAGTTCAGTTAATCGCATCTCCTTTTGTAACAAAAATGTGGCAAGAATGGCTTCTCACTAAACTAGACATATGTCATGATTCTAGCTCGGTCATTCTGCACTTAAATGTTCTTGTATCTAAAACATTCTCAATTGTGAAGTTAAATTGTACTTTTGTCTGATCTGAGCACCTTCTTTTACATGTTTGATGTGTCCTCTAAATTAGTTGTAGCACTCTAAAAACCGGACTTCTAGTGGTTTTCTTTGATCACATACTTTCTTCTTTCTACTCTTTCATTAACACAAGATTAATGGAGTCCATAACTAACATCTCTTCAGCTCCTACAGAATTACTTTTGGCCGCTTGGCTGTTAATACTCTCTTTGCCTGGCCTATCCATTTCGGTGGACATCCATATGTTTGCAAGCGCTTCCTATTTCCAGATGGATTTTAAAAAGCATTGGTCCTTTTCCTTCTACATCAAGTGATGATATACTTTGTGTTGATCTTTCACATAAAAGGAAAGAATGAAAAGTTCATGACATATGAATAACTTTGCAAGGCGCTGTGTATTTTTCATCTTTTCCTTTTCTTGTAGTACATAGCAGAGTTGAGTCTACTAGAGACCGATCCCTTCCTTCAATACACCCCATCCCTACTGGCAGCTGGAACCTACTGCTTAGCTACTTACACTATACATAAATCTTACTGGGTGAGTTGGTCCAGATGATGTTGTTTTTCTGAATGATAATTATTTGGTTCTGGTGTTTTTTTTTTTGTTTTTTTTTTTGTAAAATGATACCAATATTTATTATTTCTTAATAGCCTGATTCTTTAATTACCTTTACTGGGTACACGATGGAGGAAATTATGCCCTGCCTGACTTCTCTCCACAAGCTGTACATCAGTGCAGAGACTCGACCACAACAAGCTGTCAGAGACAAATATAAAACATCAAAGTAAGGAGAGGCAGAAAGTCCCAACTGGAATTCATGAAACTAGATTTGTCATCTTAGCTCTTTATGAATAAAGGACATTTTTAAAAATATATTATTTTAAATGTATATTCTTTGTCTTTGTCTCCTTCATAGGTACCATCGTGTTTCAGGGATCTCTCCCCCCACTGCTCTACCTCTCCTGTGACTCCACTCCTTCACATTCCTGATCCTCCCAGCAGAGCACAGTTACAATTCACTGAAAACAAAGCAGAGCACATTAATTTTCACCACACACATGTGGACTCCTTTACTTTTCTTAATCCAATGTAGTTATTTATACGCAATTAAAGGAGTTCAGTTAATGTTTGAAACTCCTTGTGGACGTAGGTAACAATGATGTACTTTCATTGTTATATAAATTATTTTGATTTGAACTGTTATATGCTTTGCCTAATGCATGTATGACTGTTTCTCTTTTCAAAATCTAGCTATCAGGTCATGCATTTTACAGCAGTTAAAACAACTAAGCACTTCATGGTTTGATTCCTTTGTTTTCACTTCACTTATAGACATTTTAGAGTGTGTGATACTGTATTATAGGCCTCAACACCTATCACATTCTAAATTATGATGAGGTGAGCACAGAGATTTCAATCCTTATAATAAGACATGTTTCTGACACCATGTAATTCAATCATCTTGGGAATTAATAGAAGTTTTAATTCTTCACACAATAACGTCAAAGGTTTCATATGTAGCCATTCAAAACCCACTGAACTAGTCTGATGTATTACCAGCAACATCATCAGGAAACATCTAAATAAAGGTAGTTATGTTGTCTAATTCTGTTTGTCATTGTTTTATAGTCAAATATGTCGTAAAGCGGTTTCATTGTGAATTACACATTACCAGCTTGCTTGATGTTCTTCAACTCCTGTTGAGCTGTTTACAGAACTGAATGGTATTTCAAGATATTGTAAAGTTTCTCTGAACATTGTTGTTTTTATAAATAAGAAGTCAAAGTCAACTTTTTTGTTTGTTTTTCACCATGTTTTGATTACGTGGGGATTTTTTTTTTTTCTCAGCCCATAGTGGAACATATAATCCTTTATTAAAACACTGTTCTTTCACACAAATACTTGTATTGTTTTAGTAAAAACAACTGATATCCAACAAAAATACTTGCACTTCAAAATGTGATTATGCAAACATGGTGTATAAAAATGTACAATAAAAGTGATGTTAACCCAAATAAGTTTCTCATAAATATTTATTACTCAGCTCAGACATTGGGTGTGTACCATTTGTCACCTGCTGTGTAAATACAGCTGCTGTAATTTCCCTCTCCATTCCTCCCTCCTCCCTACCCTTTGGGTATTATAAAGGTTTTTACAAAAAAAATCATCACCATAAATCCTTAGAGTGAAAATTAATTTCTACGAAATGACAATGGTTAGTTTATATTCATAATGTGGGTGGTTCATAATGTGATACTGCATCATCGTTCTGACAGGTTATAGCTGAACTTTTCCCACCCCGTCCGTTTAAACTCCTCCCATTCCGCTTGATGCCACTTTCCTTCCAGCTCGTTCCACGGCTGACCGTTAAGGAGTGTACCCAGATTTCTCTGTAGGTAAAGTAAACGAAATACTTTGTACTTTACGGAAGTAAAGTACAAAGTATTTCCTCTCTGTGGACGATGTTTGGCAGTAGATGGCGTCCACAGGTGACTGACAAAGTATTTTAATTATGTGTGAGAACCGAAAAATGTTGAAAAACTGCAGTACGGAGCTGACTAAACTTTTGCTGTAGGTTTCTGTTGGCATGGAGATCTGTCGGTAGACTCGTTCTGGAAAAACCTGCTTTGTTTGGCAGCGCTCAGACCTAACCTTTGAGCAGCCAATAATAAAAACCTGACCAGCTTTGTTCACGCTCGTTGCCGTGATATTCCAGTCAGACAGCTGGAGTTACGTACTTTTTGATAGTTTTGTCAACAGGTAAGCTACAATTCTTAATTGCCTCTGCTTTTATTCTGACAGTAAAACTATAGAAAGCTGAAGTTTAACAATAAATCAATGCAAAATGACCAAATCTTACCTAGGATTTTTGTTTGGTTTCGAGTGCACATATTTTAGTACACAAGACAAACATACAATTTCTTTTCAGAAAGAATAGGAGCTTGTTTTAAGTCAATTCCTTAATATTGATTGAATATTGATTCCACTGGCAGGTTATTCCACTTATTGCATGAGATTTTCTGATGTTATCAGTGAAATAGTGGACCTAGTATTTTTATTTATTTATTTATTTTTACAATATTAAGGAATTATTTTCTTAAAATAAGCTCTTCTTTTTTAAAGAAAGATATTTAAGATATTTGCATTAGAACAAAACAAAGAATACTTAAGACTTTATGATTGTGTAGTGTATAATTTCAAATTAGAATAAATCTCATTGGAAAGTTAATTTATTTTGGCAATTTTATAGCACAGCTGTTTATTCATCTTAATTTAGATTGGTAGCCTATTACTTACAGATAATGAAAACCCAAAATCAATATCTTATTACATAAGAGCAAAAGAAAGGATTTTTAATACAGAAATACTAAAAGTATGTTTGCATCCTGTAGCTCGTAGGATATGGCCTCAAAACTTTGTCTTTTTCTTTGAATTATTACATCAATTAATTCAAACAGGTTTATTTGGATCTGATAAGATGACTTGAAAGCACTGAGCATAAGTGCTCAGGTTTGCAGTCTTTTTTTTTCTGGTTCAGGAGCGATTAACACAGAATTCTACATGTGTATGGTTTGTAATCAGTGGATATATCTAAGTTGCAGTTTTTTTAGATATTTTAGGCAGCTGTAGTACTGGTCATGTGAATCTTGACATGACTTCAAACTATTGAATGAGGTTTGTTTCACAGTCATCTCAAAGCTGCTTGAACACAGTTTTCCTTCCACTCCATTTTCCATTGTTGTACTTGGATACAGAACTTTGTAAACAGTCAGGATCTTTAGCAATAATCTCTCGTGGCTTACCCCCTTGAGCAGGGTGTCAATAACCATAGTCTTAACCATAAGGCTTTAGTATAACATTCTTTTTAAAAATAAATTTTTTTGTTGGTCTTGTCATATTAAATTTTTTTAAGAGACTTAATTATTTAAATTAGCAGGAGTAAACACTTAAAATATGTATCATATTTTATGTCAATAAAATATGAGTTTTACTTTTTGATATTATATTAAGATCCTCATATGGCTGTACATTCTGTGATAAAACTTAATTGCATCCTAAAATTGCAGGTATTTTTTGTTAAGGGTTATGTATTGTCATGGTTTCTGTTTCCCCTCTGCCTTCCAGCATGGCTGAACCTGCTGAACTGCTTGTCATTAAGGATCAGTATGAGCTGGCCCAACAATCCATGAACCATGGATCAGCGGCTCAGGAAGCTGACAACAAATCAGAAGCTCTGGTGTATTACAAGAAGAGTCGTCTGCATCTTCATCAAGGACTGGAGATTCCTACTGCAGGGGAAAGGCATCAAGGAGTGGTCTGGGACAAGGCTAGGCAGCTTCAGCAGAAGATGAAGGAAATGTTAGGGACTATCGACACCCGTCTATCTAATCTAGAAAAGTCCACACCAGGGGATACACGCTTACTGTCCAAATTTTCTACTCCTCTTTACCCAGACTTGGTAATTAACAGTCAACCCGCCAATAGTTCTGTCCTCCATCTGTACCCCACCATACCAGACTCTACCCACAGTGCCTCACCAGCCTCCATCAGTTCTATTTCCCCTGCTGTCCCAAACACACACACACTCCCTTCAGCTGATCTGGAAACTGTGTCCATGGATAGCTCAACAGACCTGCCTCCAGCATACACTCCAAATCCAATGGATGGGCACCGCAGCCTGGTTTACGATCCTGCTGGAGGCGGCCTCTGGTCAAGGGAACCACCAGATGGGAAGGAGCTGCTCTCCATCCCCTCTGGGGTACAGCTGTTCTTTGTCGAACCAAACGGTCAGGTCAGCTCTCTCTCCTCTCCGGGCTACCTCCGTATCATCACAACAGATAATCAGCAAAGTGATTGCAATGCTGAAAAACCCTCTGGATTTTTACATGTAAGTTAAAAAAGGCATTCATTAGAGCTTGTCTTTGTTTGTAAGAAGGTTTGGGTGTGTGTGTCTTCAATGTAAATGGGTGACGTCACGCATAACCACTTCTTCATTTTTAGAAGTTTTCCCAGTATGAGTCATCATAATGTTATGTTGCTGGAAAACCAACTAGAAAGTAATGTTTGTCTCACAGATGACAGGGAGGCTTTTGTAAAGCATCTTAAGATTTATTTTTGGATTAATTTGAATTTAACCCTCCTTAATGTATTGACATTTTAAGTGTTGACAGGAGCAACATCTGTGTTATATGTCTTCAATTCTAAGTTTGCATTGTTTTCTTTTTATGAACACCAAATTTTGAGCAGATTGTTCAAATATCGAACAGTCTGGAGGAGTAGAATTAAAACCAGTTAGCTTTTGCATTGCAAATCTCCATGATGTCCACTTATATTAAATGGCATATCTGTTTTTAAATCTCTCTTTCAATTAATTTCCTTCAATAGAAAATGTCTGTTTTGGCATCTCCACAAAGCATGCATTGTCTTGTTTTGTATTTCACTGTAACCCATGACTATGCTTCCCACCAAACCAGGCTGGTTCTGTGGCTGCTTTGTTTCTGCTTTGTTTCCCAGTAAGACAATGGTCCCATTAACAGATGACTCTGCACTTCTGTTGTGTTGTTGGTCAGGCTCCTGTGTCCTCACAGGGGTCATTCTGACAGATCTGCACACCAATGGCAGTGTGCAACAACAAGTTTGGATAGTTAGCTTCATGGAAACCATCCATGGAATGTTGGGGGTGTTGGAAAAAAAATGCATTAAATAACTTTGGGACTTTCTCAGTGATATAAAAAAAACAACCTTTGATAGCTTGCAGAAGTAGATGAAATGTCGGAAATAAAATATGAAAAAGATCTCAACGGAAGTCCTGCATTTTCTGCTTTAGATTTAGTATAACAGATACTTCAAAACTTGCTTGATAGAAACTTAAAATCATAATATGAATAAACTCTACAATCACTTAATTGGAATTATTATTGTTTTAGAAACTACTTGTGAAAAGTGTGTTTAAAGAGGCTTAAGTTAAATAGATTTTAGTAGAATAAAATAAAATCTCTTCAGATTCCCTGTGTAGAGCTTTGATTGTCCTGTTTTGTTCTGTCCTTGCGGTTTTTAGGTATGTGACCGTCTGTACCCCCTATCACCAGACACCCCGGTGCTACTGGCTAACTCTGGCATCTACATGTTCCCTGACTTCTTGGCAGAGTTACCCGGCTCCTATGTGGGTTTAGTGTTGTCCTCTGAACTCCCTGTGGCGGACTGTGAGATGTTTCAGGATGTTCTAACACAACTCGCTGATCTCAGGATCCAGGTAAGTCCTAACTAATTTATGCTGAATAAAAAAGAACCTTGAATTAATATGAGTTACCACAATATTTAGGGAATCAATATTTTACTAATTCCCTTTGGGATCAGTAAAATATTTTGTAAGTATTTATAGTCTTCTTTTTGCAGATTGAATAGTTCAGCTTCCTAAAATTATGACATTTTAAAGGTGAAGAAAGTTATCTGTATATTTATGTAAACAAACTGATAAAGCAAGCAAAAATTTTTAGATCATACAGGTATCTTAAAGAAACAACATTGTCTTAAAGCTCACCATTAAGAATGGAACTTTGACCTTTTTGACAGGGAACAGAAGGAGCGGAAGGAGAGGTCATGAACTTGACTGATAAAATTCCCTTGAGTCCTCCGCATGAGCAAACAGATCAAATGGTACCAGAGGGAGAAAAGATAACACTTCTACTTCCTGGATGGAGTGAGAAGATGGCTCAAGGAATTTTGTCTGGTGGGTTTTGCAAAAAGACTCAGAATGAAAACTCAAAGAATGTCAGCACAGAGTTACACATCAGTTGATTACAGAGTGGATACTCCTACTCCGCCAGTAGGTGATGTTTACCATGACATCAGTCTAGTCTATACTTAACTGTACTTGGTGTTGGAAAAACTAAAGCTTGATGTTTTGAAACTACAATAAATAAAATCTTTATCTTTATAGGAGCTACAAAATTGAGTCAGTCATTTTCAAAAGGAGCAGAGGCAACTGGGAATATAATTCAAAAAGGAGCGGCCAAGATCCGGGACCGCATCACACCAGAGGAGACCCCATCTGAGGTCAGTCCACAGGTCACCAGAGGTCTGAATGCTACCAAACAAGCCACTGGGGGTGCTGTTCGAGTCAGTAAATTCCTAGGTAAGAGCAACCAGATTGATATTACTGATAAGGTAAAATCTATTATTCTATCCTGATCTGTAAGTATCAGTACGTTTGTACATAAATCTATTTCTTTGGTATAACTTTGTGCATTTACAGTGAATGGCATAAGTTCAATTGCAGAACATGTGGCAGAAAAGGTGGCACCTCATGTGAAGAAGCACGGTGCTAAGCTGGTCCCAGAGTCTCTGAAAAAAAGTCAGGATGGCCAGGCTTCCAACTTCGACGGAGCCAAGTTTGTAGCAGCCAGCAGCATACAAGGTATTTACTAAGTTTTAGAAGACAAGGTTAAGGAAACACAAACCCATTCAATAAACTAGAATATCACTGAAAAGCCCATGTATTACAGTAAATGTATCACTAACTGAAACACATTATTCCATTTCACACAAATGGAAGTCTGAAACCATTTATTTCTGTTAATTTAATGACTGAAAATGATAATTTTCCACTTGTGGGTAATAAAAACATGACATTTAAAATTGGAACATTATATCATATTATTAAAAAACATTTAATTCAGAATTGTGGGCCTTAATGAAAGGATTATATAATACCTGATTAAAGTTGGTTAGATTTAAGACAACAATCTGAACGCATATTCTAATTTAATGAGTATGAGTGTACACAGGGTGGTAAATTTGGACCCACAGGGTGGTTTGATATGGCTGGTGTACATTTTTAAAATTGTCTTTCAAATTAGGTTTAAGCACAGTTTGGGAAAGTCTAGAGACTGGAGCAAAGCACGTCTGCAAAAGTGTTGCAACTGAAACTGTCACAACAGTAAAGTACAAGTGAGTTGATCTCTTGACTTGATACCTCTTGAAAGCGTTTCTATGTCTTTATACCCTCCTTTTTTCTATTTGATTGCTTATTTAAACTGGGGATGTCTTTGTCAAGATTCGTTTGATATATCTGACATAATCTGTTTGTGTCATGAATAGAAAACTGACAACACGATTCTCAGATTCGTCATACAATCGATGCCTTGTAATTTTGTAAAAACTAGCTTTAAAGTATAGAAAACATTACCTCACCTCATTCACCAGCCACTTTTCAGGCACTGCACTGACAGTGTGTCAGATATTGTGTTTTTTTTAATCATTTTTCTACCCTTCTTCTTTTTCTCTTGGTTTTCTTGTGGACTGACTCTTTTTCACTGTTGTTTCTTTTCAGATTTAGGGGTTTAGAGAATCTTTTAAACATGACTGGGAAGATGTGACTTCACTGGGAAGTAAAGGTCAAATTAACAACTGATCTAATCTTGTTGTGCTTCTACTAACCCAACCCAGATTAAAGAATAACCTTACACAACCTGGAAAAGCACAAACTAAATTTGTATTTTTCGAACTAATTTGTTCACTTATAATATGCTTTTCAGAGGTCTTTTTTTGCGTTAGGCTTGCATTTTATATCCACTGTATGCTGATAGATGCAAACTGATGTCTGTTTTTATCCTTCAACTCAAATAGTTATGAATTATGTATTATAATCATTAAGCCTAAAAAACAGAAATCTACACTTGTTAAAACAAGAATTTTTGAAACTGCAGACTTTGTACGAATAAATCGAGCCTCTCCTCTAGACTGATTGTTGGTGCATGTGTGTTGCTGTAAACTACATGCCAGATTAAGTAACATCATTACATATAACACTTTTCAACATACAAAAATGTGCTAGAGTTGGTGTGTTTTACCTTAAAGCAATGTTTTGGTGTGCCTGCAACTCTGCTGTCATTTGTTTTCTTCTACCTCACTCTTTTCTCTAACACTTCCAAATTATTTATGATGAAGGTACGGCAATGATGCGGGCCAAGCCACAGATACAGCTCTCCGCTCAGTGGGCAACATTGGTTTGACTGCACATAATATTGACAATCTGGGCCTCAAAGCCTTCCTGAAGACTACTAGCAAGGAGACGGCCAAGGCCATGGTTATAGAACCTGACGAGGTAAAGGAAACTGAAGAGAATAAGATGCAAAAAGACGACCATCTCACACAATCTGAGAAGGACGTGGAGATGAAAGAGGAGGCAACAGCTAAGAAAAAGGATGTGAATAAGAAACAAGAGGGAAAGTAGAAAGAATAAATTTCTACTAGACCTAATGCTTTGTTGTCATACAGTATAAATTAATGGTGTACTTAAATTAATATATTATGGTATTAATTACAATAAACTCAATTTTAAGTGTTGTTTGAATTGGATTATACATTTATCAGAAGGTGAGATTGTGGCTGAGTGGATAGAGTATATTATGGGCTTGATTTCAGCTTCCACTGATCACATGTTGATGTACCCCTAAGCAAGGCACTTCACCTCCAATCTTTGTATTTGTGTATGAATGTTTGTGAATCTATTGTGCTTTGAGTGGCCATAATTTTGAAAAGTGCTATTGAAATTTGGTCCATTTTCTGTTTTGCCAGACAAACCTTTTCTCTAACTACTTTGGTTGAGTCAGTGATAAAATGTTATTTCTGTTATTAAACATACTTCCCAGATTGATTCTGTTTTTGTCATAATTAAATGTTTGAGATCAAATCAGTTCTTTAAGTCAAACACAACCCGAGTTGAAGTAACATTGATAGAAATTGTCTGACCAAAAGTAATTGCGCTTAAAGTAAAAAGAAATAGGCTACATTTTGATTTACATAAATTAAAAACAAAGTCAATGACATCCATCAGTTTGGAAGGGTTAAAACAGTTTGGAAGGGTTAAAACCTGTTTCTAAAGTTTTATGTTACAGAAGAAAAGCCGATTATTTCAGACGCCTGAAATATTTGATTCCCCCCATAACTTTGATAAATAAAGAGGACATGTTTCAGGGATTTGCTGTTCATGAGGAGAGGAATAAACACAGTTAAGAAGTTTTTGAAATAATAATTAGTTCCCATGTTACAAAGGGGGAGGGGGATTTGTTTCTAACAGCTGGAATAGTTGAGTCCCCCCCAATTACTTTGGCAAATAAAAATCAAATGTTCAGAGGCGCCGTGAAAATGGTGGGATACATGCATAACATCAGCCTCTCTGGCTGCAGTTCGCGCTCCCGACACAGGGGGAACCAATGTTCACAAGGAAACAGCATTTTGCAGAAAACAGGAAATGTCGGTTTCCATGGATACCATGAGCCACAAACTTGCCTGCAGTAAATTTTCGGAAAAATGGCGAAAGGGAACGACTACCATAAGTACGATTTGGCCCGGCTGCAAGTAGAAATCGAAGAAGAAAGAGAGCTAAAGTGAGTGTCCCGCTCCTTGAGAAAATAAAGCTTTTCAGACATTTGAGACTTCAATCTAACTTTGGTTGCAGAGAGATGCTCGTAGGATCTGTGTGCGACTTGCGATGTACTGTGGCAGAACTGCAAGAAAGATTACGTAGTGTTGATGGGGAAGGTAAAAACTTTGTCTCAGTACATTATTTGCGCATTGCGTAAAACATTTCAAGCATTTATTTCCTGTAATTTTGATGATATTGTGAAAAGTAAAATATTTGAAACTCATGCATGCCGCACCCTAATCAGACAATTAATTCAAAATACCTGCAAAGGTTTCCTGAGCAGTATGCTGCACAGACATGGACACCAGATTGCCATCCACTACAAGGAGGACAAGACACCAAAGATCATTTCTAAAAAAAGTTGGTTACTCACAGACATATGCAAGCATTTTCATAGAAAGTTGAGCAGATGAAAATGTGTGATAACAGCAGCCTTGAAAGGATTATTAAGCAAAATCCATTAAACAATTTGGAGGAGTTTTATAAAGAGTGGACTGAGGCAAGAGTTAATGAAGATCTACACCTGATGTCAAAATCCTTGTGTCAAACTACTCTTGTCTCTGGTTAAAAGTCCTCTGTAGGTGAATGTGAAGTTTGCATTTAATTTGAACATTGGTCTTGTTAAAGAATGGAGAGACAATTTCCATAGTTGGTGATGATTTGGTGTGCCATAGTATCAGGTTGTGTTGGTCCAATGACTGATCACCTCCATGGTTCTATGGATTGATGCAATGTATTTAATTAACCCAGTCTCAATGGTGAGTTTCCATTACCTATAAGCATTGATAATCAAAATCAAAACCTGTGAAGGCTTGAAATATTTCTCTCTATATAATGGATTCACTTTTTAAAAAGGAGGTCAAACTTATTGAACTTTTTCCCAATATACATTTTTTTCAGATGTAACTGTGGAAATGTAAGCTTTCTCTCGTGACTTGTCTGTTTTTGTTGGTTATCAGGTAATGAATGGAAGACGAGGTTTGAGACACAAGTAGAACTAAATGGACAGCTAGAGAGACAGATTTCACACATTCAGCAGAGGCTGGAGATCATCAAAGGAAACCCCGTTGGTGAGGCTTCAATTTCTTTTAGTACTACAACCCTACCGGTTGTTTTGAAACTACTTCTCACTGCTTGTTTTGAAACTACTTCTCAAAGTAAAAACCTTAGTTGCATTGCTTTTAAGGGAATTAATTATTAGAACAGACTGGGCTTAAGAAGGCTGGTGACCCGCCTCTCGCCCGGAACGTAGCTGGAGATAGGAACCAGCAACTCCCGACCCCACTAGGGATAAGAAAATGAATGGATGGATGGACATATGCAACCAGCTTATTTATTATAACATAAGGGGTTCACTTTCTTAAATGAGTGACAAAAATATTGAGATGTAACTGCACACCCTATATTCAAGTAAACCCTTTTATACGTGTGCAAAAAGTTTTAATTTTTGCTATTATTTGCCCACCTACATTTACAAGTTTACATTGTGATCAAAATAATAAACTCACACTTGCCCTTTTTTCCCCCAGATCGATTGGCTTTTATCCGATTATACGAAGACATGGGACTTGTGAGTTGACTTTTGTTTCATCTATTGGCCTTAAATTTTTTGCAAAGATTTTATTATTTTCTAAAACCTATGATCATTCTGTCCACAGAGAGTATGCAAAGAACCACACACACCAGCAGAGAGCGCTAGAGACAGAGAATGAGTTTATAGAAAACAGCAAGTGTTGTGACGTCAGCTGCTCTCCTTCCTTGTTGATATAGGCTGCGAAAACTAGAGTTTAATCACAGCTCTGTAATCATAGGATTAACGACCATGGGAGAGTAATGCAGTCTAATTACAATGCTTTAACACACACACATACACACCCGTCCATGCGACACTGAAAGGTTGCACAATAAAGCTTAACCACCCTGGTGCCTGTAAGCCTAAACACACAACTAACAGATGCTCATTAGTGTGTCCAAGAAGTGACTGTGAACAGTTAACATCAGTATAGACTGAACGGCTGAGATGAATTTGGATTATCATTAGAAATTGTGACTGAATAATTTATGAGTCTCATCCATTTTTGTACTATTGTTGTCAACATGAACTATTTGCACATTGTTTGATCGTCCTGTACAGTATTCCACCGGGTAATTGGTCTTCACCAGAATGACATAAGAGTAATTTAAACTCTTCCTCACAGGAAATGCTTAAAGAACACCTAACAATTCTGACTGAGAAGAAAACTGACCTCCATAATCAGCTGAAGAACTGCCATCTTCAAATGGAACAGGAGGAAAAGGTCTGGGCCTCATTGTTCCTGTAGACAACGAGCAGTGGGAGGGATTTATAGGCATCAGAGTGTCTGCTGGTTTACTTTTGTCATTGTGTGTTAGAAAAGAAGCTTTAGAGTTTTTATTGCCCACAAAGTAGTGATTTCAGATACAAACAAATCCTAATTAGTAAAAAATTTAGTTCTTTGTTTATTGTTCTACTAAAATAACAGGGAGGTATCAGTTAAATACAGGCTTAGCACTCAGCATTTGTGACCAGTAATCCCTAATCTGTTGCCCATTACCACTAACACATATTAAGGGTTGTATCCATGAAGTGACTGTGTGGTTTTCTATTTCTTTCACTTCTCAGGCATTTCATAAAACCAATGATGAAAGGCGGGCATATCTTACAGAAATAGCTATGGTGAGCATTTAAAAATGTCATTTCTCTTCTCTGCTGTTTCTGCAAGGAAGGTCAGAAGTTTTTATGCAGTCTCCATGTTTTATGTATTTACTGCCTGCAGTTATCTTCTGTCCGTGAGCCGCAGAGACGGCAGTACGCCAACCAGCGACAGAGGGCACCAGAGAGCAAACAGATCAGGTTTGTAAAGTCCCACCTCTGATCAACAAAATCTTTATGTTTACGAGTTGGCAGTTTTAAATTTAGGTAATTTTGTGACAGTGGATTATTCAATGGGGATATATTATGTATTTTCCACGTATCTAGTACTATCTCATAACAAAATCAACTAAGTATGTTACTATCAGTTGTACGATCAGTGGGCACCCTGTAGGAGATTGAAGGATTTCTAAAACATGTGTGAAAGAATCAAACCAACTCTCCAGGTATGTTTTTGATGAGGGAATAAGATTGTAACATATAAATATAAAAAAAATAAGTTTATTTTACATAATACCCACCATATAATACAAATGAATATGCATTAAAAGCAGTATCTTTAAATTTAATGTTAACTGATTTTAGTAATTTTTTTTTCTAGTTTTACTTTAAAATAATTTTAATTTATTTCACAGAGGAAAAGATATCCATAGGAAAGCACAAGCTGGTTCTAACAAAGGAACGGAGGAGGGATTAACAGAACGTCTGAATGAAGGCGGTGGAGGAGGAGGTGGTGATTCAACAACAGAGAGAGGAATGAAGAAGAAATCCCAAAGGGAAAGCAGGTTACCAACCCTGAAGCATCAGGGAAAACATAAACCTTAACCAAAATCTGTTCCCAGGGATATTTGCAGGGTTCTTTTATTCGGGGTAATTATCCTTGTGCATTTCTGTCAGCTTTTTGTTTAGGCTTTTATTTATTTTTTTTAAAAGTCTGATTATATAATGATTTCAATACTTTTTCAAATGTACTTATATAGAACTATGAACCATCAGAAATCAGATATTTTTGCACGCAAGAAAATATATAGGCAGATATTTCACTCTTTTACCAAGACATTTGCAAAAGTCTTTCATTGTGACTTAAGAATGACTTTATTCTGCTACTTTAGAACTCAGTAATCTTGAGCACAAACTGCTTCCAGCCAGTTAGTAGTTGGTAGGTATCTGTTGTTTTGGAACCATCTGTTCCTGAAAACGAGTTTTGCAACGTGGGTCATTCACATCAAGGACTACGACTGTCATGAAGAGCCCAAAACTTAACTTTTACTTCAATTTATTCTAATTTATACACCTGTGCTGTAGAGGAAACCCTGTTCACTTAACACGATTAGTGTTTGTTTTGTTGCCAGCTTGGTTCTAAATCCAGGAAGCAGGATGTCTGTAGAGAACTTTCAGGATAGAAAAAACTACAGTGAAAGCCATCTTCTATTCAAGACAACAAAAGAGCTGATGCAACCAGAACAAAAACAAGTTTGTTCAGAGAAAATAAACACCTTTTTTTGATGTAAAGTTAGGCTCCACGTATTAGTTTAATCTATTGTGATTCTGGTGCTGGAAGTTAATGGAATAAACTTTAATTAATTAAAAGGATTTCTCCTTTTAATTTTTCTTTTTTTTTCTCTCAACATTTTCCTTCAGTCAAGTGAGACAAAAATAAATCTGCTTTTTAGTTTCATAGACTTTTGATATAGTTAGATCTCCATTCAGCTAATAATACTTTGACCTTTCATTCTCAGGACCCTTTGAAATGTTTAAGTAGTTCCATGTTTGTCTGTTTTTTTATTTGCTTTTACTTAATTGATTAAAAATATTCTAATATTATTTCAAATGACATATTTTGTTTTTATTATTGTTTCCAAACTGACAATTCTACCCAGTTTTTGTAGAATTGTCAGAGTTCAAATTCTCAGAATAAACACATTTTAGACAAATGTATTTCATTCCTTGTTAAAGTCTTCTGTAAATTGTAAGATGACAATTTACTTTGAACTGCCTTGTTGCTGAAATGTGCTAGGCAAATAAACTTGATCAATATATTTGAGACAGTTAAAATAAAAATATATTAAAAATAAGACTGATAAAGTGCTGATACATTATCAAATGCACTTGTATCTCATAAAGTAAAATGTTGCAAAATTTTTGTAGTATTTGTATACATAAATATATTTTGAATCTGATCTAATTTGATTCTCTTTCATGCAGAAAACTGGGTGAAATGCGAGTATAAGGTTTGAAACTGGTGAATTTAGCTGCTACATGTTAGGAGCCTGCTGATTTTTACATTTCTTTTACAATATTTTTTTTAAATACCACCTACTTCACACATTACGTAAAGAGAACCATATCCACCAATCACTCTGTGAAGTTGAAACACAGAGTAAGCAGTCGCCCCCATCCTACCCACTGACCATCTTTATATGTGTGGGTGTTAAGACAAAAAACAACTTTCCCTGTGAGATGAAGTAGTGTTCTGTAAAACTGCCAGAACCGTTTTCACAACTTTGTGTTTGAGAAGAAGTGTTAGGGATCATTTGAATTTTCACATTGAATAAAAAGGTGATACAGCAAAGAGCTAAATTAACTCATAATTATTGTATTTTGTTCTTCAAAAATGTATTAATTCCATTAAACTTTTTGATGTTTTATTTTAAGCCAGAGACGTCGGATCTGAATATTTGGTTGTGACAGATTATTTTTACATTTGCTATGTCTTGACATTCCAAGATCCATGATGATTTTAGGAGTGGAAATGATAAACCTGTATAGGACTTTATCAAATCCAGAAGACCCCACGGCACTTCATCCCACATTTTAGTCATTCATCCATTCACACACTGATGATGACTGGCTACTAGTAGCCACAGTTGCTCTGGGGCACCACCAGCAGTCAAAGTGGGTGAAGAGTCTTGCCAAAGGACAGACTGGGTTTGAAACCGACATGCTGTCATTTTTGGAAAAAGTCAACACTACATTTGTTAAAAGCAACCCTAAGTGATGTCACAAACCCAACACTGAAAACAATTTCATTTACTGTGCTCCATCTCTGGTCTTCATTTTTAGTCAGTGTGCCTCATGCTGTGTGCACCCTGCTTCCTCAAGATTAATTTAGACAAGAGCACCTTGTCGGGCCTCAGTTTGTGACGCACACTGTCTCCCCGTGAGTTTGTCCCCAAAAAGAGAAGACTGTACACGGCCAAATACATTTTCGGGGGAAAGGGGAAGGGTCCCAATCAAAGAATCCCCAGGACATATTATTCAATCACTGTACTTAAATGGCATGATTGGTTTATTTATCTTATAAATATGAAGATGTATAATATTTTTTTTGAATGAACAGACTTGTGACCTTCATAACAGAAATGACAAATGAGGACATCTGACTTCAGGTATTAATTGTTTAAAGAAGCTTTTGAATGTCTGACTGGCTGCATCGTTTAGTCTCGTGCAGCACACATACAGTATAGGGTGTGACAGGATGTTCGTCCGAATCCAGTGAATGAGCTCATCTCTGGAGGCTTTCATGTAGGTCAGTTGCTTCTATCTTTTCCTACTCAATGAGACTTTTACTGCTATGTCAGGAAAATATTAGATATGTCAACTACATCTCTCACCTCTGAGCTTTTTCCAAAAATTTTAGTGATAGTGTTAAAGCAGAAGCATGCTGTCACATATATCCAACAGTCTCCGGATTTGCAGATCAACACAGTAAATACATAAAATATAGAAAAATATTGGGCATTTAACAACAATTTTCTGTCTATTGTTTTGTATTGATAAGTATTGTTCAATAACAGACTAAATTCTATCAACATTAACAACTTTTTCAATTGTTAGGTTGGATTTTAAAACAATTTTCACTGTATAAATGGGATCTTTGTGTAGCCGGGGCATTATGTCCATTATGCACTCTTCCGGTTGCCCATATAAGTAAGACGCTGTTTTAGCGCAGCTGATTCATTACGGAGGCAAGCAATTGGTATTTACATTTAAAAGCGGGTAGATCGCTGAGAGGGTGAGAGTCCAGGCTGATTTCTCTGCAGGTATGGTTAACATGAAGTGTGCGCTGGGTTGAGAATTATTTCTGATGGCTCCATTTTATTGCAGGAAACCTCCTCTTGGAGAGGATATACAGAGTTCTGCTAGCTTTTAGCGAAGTTAAAGGCAGTTCATTATTATGTGGTTATTTAAAATATCTGTTTAATTTTATTCTCTGTTGTGTGCAGGTTGGCCTGCTACTGTTTCAGTTTTAGTTTGTTTTGGTTATTTATGGATTAAACTTTTTATTCTTTTGGGAGTTTTTATTGTTCAGCCCTCCAGGCTCGCTTGTAGATAACCTGTGCTGTCCCTGGTTCCAAGCTGTTTTATCTAGATTGAGGAGACTAGTGGGAGGGGAGTTTCTTGTTTTGTGTTATTCACCAGGAGTTTCTCTTTTGTTGTGCGAGTGTTTTTTTGTTTGGAACACCAGTTACATTTGTTTTTTTTAATTATTATTTCTCCCCCAAGCAGTCTGATTTTATTTAATCAAAGTAACTGGTCATCAGCGGTAAGGTTTCCAGGGCCAGCATAGATTTAGGACTTTAAAGTGGTTGATATTGTACAATAAAAATGAATTGACTATTTATGCCTAGCATTATTGTGATTAAACAAACTGTGGTTAATTTGCATCAGTGCCTCTGATCATTTTCTTTACAAACTTATGTGTGATCTGGTAAAAAGACAACACCAGAGGATTTAAGGTTTTTCACACATAACTAAGGTGGTAACCGAGGTCACATTTGGTTGAAAACTGTATTTTGTAATTTATTTATTAGAAAATGTATTTGTTTAATTGGACACAGTTTTTGTCAGAGTATGCTTTTGACTGTGAAAATAAGTGATGTGACTCCCCCACGCAAACCCCCCACCCCATCCATCGTCCTCGGGGCTGGCAAGCGAGGGGGATACGATCAGATGCATCCCCTTCCACGAGTGTGAAGTGTGGGTTCGCATGGAAATGAGGGGGCGCGGGTGCCGAATGGAAATCACGACTGAGTGACGTGAAGATGTGGGAGTGGGGAGGAGAGAGAGAGAAAAAGAAAGAGAAAGGGGGTGGCTGGAAGAGAGAATGGGAGGGTAAGCAGCTGCTACCCAGTCAATTTTCAAAGCACTGCCTCTTGATTATACACACGTTTTGTTTTGCCTGGCGGAGCACATCAACAAAGGACACTGCCACCGTCCAAACTGCGAAGAACCAACTGAACTCCAGTGTTTGCTTTCGCATCTGCCTAGAAGGAGTGCATTAGTTCAGACTGGAGGTCACAGTGACAGAAGCGTTAATTGCTCGCGTTGGTAAGTCTGTCAGTGCGCAAAAGTAATTAGTCATTTCTCTGCATTAAATAACTTTCCCATACTTTGCTTCAAGTTGTATAATCGTGATCTAAACATGCTGTTGGTTTTAGTCGGTGCATGGTGTTGTGGATAATGTGATTTAGGAGATGGATGAGGCTGATGTTTGTCCTGCTGAGTGCGCAGCTTCTGAGTATTTATTAATATTAATAAGTTAAATCGATTCGTGACTGTCGCTCTTCATCCAACTCAGACGCACCCACAGACCCACGGGGATGGACGTCATGAAGCACCCTGTCCACTCCCTGCTTAACAGCACTTAATCCGTCATTAGGGGGTTATTTTGAGACAGCGCACCGGCGGCACACACCGGCTGGCTGCTCAGTTCGCCTCTTCTGGTTTTACTTCGCAGCCTTTGTTGTTTGTTTTTATTTCCCCAATTCCTCTGCAGTGAAAAGTTTTCATCACAGCCCTCTTCCCTCTCCCCCCTTTTTTCGTCCCCCCCAGACAGTACAGCGGTACTCATCAGCTTAGGCAGCGAAATAGAGATGGAGCATTTCGACGACCGGGACAAAGGTCAGAGGCACGGCCGGTCCAACGCTAAGATGAACGGGGTGCCTAGCCCCACACACAGCGCCCACTGCAGCCTGTACCGGACCAGGACCTTGAAGACTCTGAGTGCCGAGAAGAGGGCCAAGAAAGTTCGCTTCTACCGCAACGGGGACCGCTACTTCAACGGGATCGTGTACGCCATCTCCTCAGATAGGTTCCGGACCTTTGACGCACTGCTAGCCGACCTGACCCGCTCTTTGTCTGACAACGTCAACTTGCCCCAGGGGGTCCGGACTATCTACACCCTGGATGGCAAGAAGATCGCTAGTATCGATCTGCTGGTTGAAGGTAATGATGTTTTATTGCACTTTCAGAGCTGGCACATGATTTAATAGGGCTCCCTAAACATGACAATTATCAACATAAACTCTTCAGAATAAAGTGTTCTAGAATGTCAAAGTTCAGTTTCTGAGATGTTTCTTTCCTGATTTTGCTTGCATTTCATTTATTTGAATGGAGCAAGCTCACATTCGCTACAGAAAATATTATGTTAATTAATGAAACTCAGCAGATAATGCTTTGCATCTGACGAGCTGAAAAAATATTCATATAAATTCTTAATCGCTATTATTAAATATGACTTAAATTACTGTATCAAACGTAAACATTTTTAGATATAGTTCACTTATTTATTTAAATGAATAATCTAATAATAATTTTCTAAAATGTCATTTTCATTTATATAAAATCATTAAAAAAGTCAATTTGCTATGTGACAAACAATAGAGAGAACCTGAAGTTGCCTAATTCTTCATAAACTTGAATACAAATTATAAAAACAAAAACACAAAAAACTTCTGAGCTCAAAAATGTGTCAAATCTACTCTTTCTCTAGGGCCTCAAGTTGTGGTTGAGTTTGTGTATGCCTCAGGATGCCTCTGCATCTGTTTGGGAGTCAGTTTTACACTAAAGAATCTAAAACATCTCTCATCCTTTCTTAAGGAGCAAACTCTTCATGACCGGTGAGCCTCCAAGAAATCTGATCTTGCCCAGCTCCCTTTCCTGATAAACTTTAGATGAGGCTAACGTAACGGGGACATTTACTTAGACGTCCCACCTTTGGATTAGACACGAATTCAATGGGATTTTCAATGTATAAAAACCTGAGTAAAAATGCAGCTGTTTCACATTATTTGGGCTAGTACATAAAATAAAGAAGATCTTGTTATTTGGCCTATTTCTTGTTATTTTTGATGCATTGGCTAAAATACTGACAGTGACTAAACGGTGGCTTATTGCAATATTAAAGCATTTTGCTATTCTGCACACTACTAGGTCATTCTTTGTTGAAAAATTAGAATTTACCCATTGGTATAAATGAGTTTTTTTGTGGGCTGTGCTCCATAAAAAATCAGTTCAAACCAAAGTATGTCATGCATTTGATGTCCATATGTCCAAACAGATGTACCCTTTGTTTCATGTCAGATTAGTTCTCTCTGGATAATTTCTCTTTTATGGCTGTCAATGCTAAAATGTCAGGAGAACTAATAAGAAGAACTATAAGTTGTTAAAATGAAACTCAATTTTTCATGTTTCATCTTTTTCCAAATGTTTGTCTCTTTCACAGGTGAAAGCTATGTCTGCAGCTCCATAGAGGCCTACAAAAAGCTGGATTACACAAAAAACGTAAACCCCAACTGGTCAGTGAATGTCAAGGCCTCGTCCTCTTCATCACGTGGGCCTCCGTCCCTGAGCTGTGCCAAAGCTTGTGCCTCAGACGGCCGAGAAGGCAAGGACTTCATCCGTCCAAAGCTAGTAACGGTGGTTCGAAGTGGAGTTAAGCCCCGCAAAGCCGTGAGGATCCTGCTGAATAAGAAAACAGCCCACTCCTATGAGCAGGTTCTGACCGATATCACTGATGCCATCAAGCTCGACTCTGGGGTGGTGAAGAAAATCTACACATTGGAGGGCAAACTGGTGAGTTTGCAGTATTAAAAGATTAATACGCTAGTCCTAATATTCCTTGTGCATTGCACTCAGCTTAAACACTGAGCTGCTGTTTAAGCATATCCTGCTAATAAATATTACTTGGTGAGATATATCATCTAGAGATGACAATGAACTTTGAACTTTGACTTTATTGTCCCTTCGACAAATTCTTTTTCACGTGTTTAACAGAGAAGACAGTACAACTAGAAGTTCTTTGAGTAAATGGACGAAGTTCTGTTCTAGTGAAATTGTGGGAAAAGCTTGTGTTAAGTTTTGTCTAGTTTGCAATAAAGACCTTGTTGACAAAGCAGCAGGTTAGGTTTTGCTGATTGTCGGGCTGATGATGTCATGTATGTAGAGAGTGTTTTACAATGGACCAAGCACACAGCCTTGTGGTGCTCCAATATTCATGGTCAGACCAGGAGATGTGGTTGAATCCACTTGTACTTCGTATAGTTAGTTTCTCTCTACCCTAACTGCCAATTGTAATTTGTGTACAGGCTTTTCTGATATTGTGTTTAATTATTTTTATGATGTCAGAACAGAAAACATTTTTTGTTTGCAGCATCATTAGCTCTCAGTGTTTGATAAACAGTTCATTGCATTAGTTTTTTAATATCTCTATTTTAACTTTTTATGCAATTTTGCTCTGTTAATGCTTTGTTATTCTTTCTGCCATTCATTTGATGTATTTTTAAGCACTTTGGATTGCCTTGTGTATAAGTGGTGATCTATAAATAAACTTGCCTTGTATTGTATAGGGACAGGTTGGCTATGTTGTATTTTTAGACAAGGTTTGCTGAGTGGTGAGCTGATGCTGTTGTTTTTATAGAATGCGTTTAGGAATGGATTAAACACAGACAGTGGTGCTGATGGTGAAGACAGCAGACGGGGTTGAGCGCATCCACACTTCTTGCTGTCTGTTTGCTTAGGAAATTGTGTAAAAAATGGGTGGATGATAAGGTGGTGGAATACCAGTTGCTACTGAGTTGAGTTAAAGGCAAGACAGAAGTCCACAAGATGTGTTCAGGAGAAATTCTGTTAGAATTATTCACCTTTATGCGCTTTTAAATTTTGGAGGCATCATTGGTTTGCTGTTTGAACTGACAATGGGGCTAAAAACTGAAACAGTAAAGTTTTAAACTGCTTTTTGATTCTTCACTGGAGGTTTTTGCATATCTTATCTGCAGAAAGAGTTAGTTCACGGGCTGCTGCTTGAAGAGCGGAATTAAGACTTCAGAATGTCTAAATATTTAATGAGTACTCTTTCATTTTTCATTCCACACCTCCAATTTTATGGATACATCTAAATTTACAGTTAGAGCTATGAACAGAAAGAGTGACGAGGAGGTCACGTTGAAAGAAATCCATGAATGGAGTCGCTCCCACGCTGCAGCGATGTGTGATTTGTGCAGATCATTGTCTCTAAACACAAAAATAAATCAGCGTCGAAAAAATAGTCCACCCACCAATTCAGCTCCTACTCTCTCAGAACGATACACATTTTCCTTACTGCATTGCTAAAATGAGGACTGGGTCTGCACTGCAGCTGAATCATGTCAAACAAGCCTTCTTTCAGGCACATGTTGATGTTTGTGTGTATTCATAAGCAAAGAAAGAACACTTTGTGTCCTCCAGCATGTTGCCGTTTTATTTTTCATATTTTTTTCCTGTTTGGATTCATGCCACCTGTCTCATGCATCACCATTTTTTCTCTGTATTTTTGTCTGCTCCCCATTTCTCTGTCTGCCTCTGTTTAGGTGATGCTGAAGCTCTAAGTTACTGAATTCAATGACACTGAGCTGCTGTCATCCTGTCAGCAGCGTTATTCTCTGTTGGGCTTCTTGACATTTTGTCAAGAATTGTTGTTTGGAAAGAATTGGGATGTAAATGACCAATTAGTGAATCATGCTCATGGAAATGTTCTTTGCTCTAGGATCTTTTTATGCTCAGTAACGCTTTTAGTAAGCTCTTATTTTCATGTCATTTCATCTCTGTCTGTTTAATGTTGCATTGTTAGCTCAGCAGGATCCTGACTCCAATTAGATTCTAGTACCAGCCAATGAAATCTGAGGATCAGGTTTTCCTAGAGAAACCTTCTGTTGGGGATTAAACTCGCCACATTTGCATAATACCCACTAACGAGCAGTTTTCTTGGAGATTACACAATAAGTACTACTGTTGCTGCGTTCATCCCTCTGTGATTGGAAAGGAGGCTGTTTTGGTGTGCTATTTTTAGACATGGTATTGATTGAACATGTAGGCATGGTAACAGACTCACTGCTAAATTGGCAGGGCTGGGCTGAGTTCAAATCCAGCTCCTCATTTTTATCTTCTATGTTTGGCCTCTGGTTGCTGCTTGACGCAGTTTGGAAAACTGGAAAGTGGGTTGTGGGAGACAAAATTAAACGCAGGATTTGAATTGATGAATGAACTGTTCCAAAACTTATTTCCAAGTCATTTCTCTACACAAAAAAAATCTTGCAGAAGACCTGAATACTATAGAGCAAACTCATTAAATGTGGTTCTGCATGTATGTTAGTCAAGTATAAGTATCGGGATGACTTTGCTTTAAAAGCTAAATGAAATGTGTGTCTAGGTTTGTGCAACCACAAGCATATTTATGAGAATGTGTTTCTCTATGTATGGACTTCTTTCATGAGCTGAACCACGTCAGTCAGTGAGCTTGCACAAAAGTAGGTTTCTGGGCCTGTCTGCCAATAACGTCGAGTCCCAACAGAACTCCAAAGGAGCTTGAGCCTCTTACTTTCATTAACCCTGTAATGAGGCCAGAAACGGAGGGCATCAGGTTTGCATGCACTCTGTTATACAGGGATTGCTATGTGTTTTGGCTGTGGTGCATCTTTCAGGTATATTTTTGTATTTGTTTAAAGTTGATGTTCGTCATTCTTATTTCACGTGCAATCATTCTGTCAGTGCCACCTTGCTGTTAGGATTGTAGAGTGGCACAGCAATAAATCACTTACAGTGGCTCTAGTTGGCTGTATGACATGAAGCTATGACCATACTCACACTTTCCAAAAACAAACCCTCTATTTTAACTGTGATGTTGCTTTATTTGTTTTTTCACATTTTGTTTGATAAGACACGGCATGTGGTGCTTCAAGAATTCAAACTCCCTGAAACATTTTCTATCATTTTTATTTAACAATTACAAACTTAAAGGTGTCTTTTATTCACATTAAAATGTCAAAAGTGAATTTAATTGGAATTTGCAACTGAATACTTTCAGATGTCACCGAATTAATGAATTGAACCAATTAGTGAGCAAATATGGAGACTTAAGAACACCCCTGAGAGATCAGGGATAATGTTGTGGAGAAGTATAAAGTAAATTTGGGCATAAAACAATATCCACAACTCTGAATATCTCCAGTAAAATGATGACCAATGTCATACAACTAGAGCTACAATGGACAAAATTTTCAGTTTTTACATGTGTGAAGCCAGTGAAAACATACCCTAAAAACTTATGATTAAAAAGGTGGTTCTAAAAAGTACTGACATGGCAAGGGCAAAATGCAAAGGCACGTCACAGCTTTTAGGTTATTCTTATTTCTTTTTTTCATGCAATCCCAAGATGCAATCCCAACAAAATACATTAATGTTTATAGTTGTAGAATGAAAACATCTGAACAAGTTCAAGGGGCGTGAATACATTTGATCAGCACTGTGTAACACAGAGACTTACTCACAGAGCAAGTCTCTGTGAGTATCTGATACACTGTGGCACCTCCTCTCTTCTGTGGAGGTGGAGGTACATTTGTATATCTACGTGTAATACGAGAATCTTGCTTCAGGAGCCGAGATCCGATTCCACCTCCAATACTAAACCCATCTGGTTTAGATTCTTCCCCTACTTTTTGTGTAAGCGCAGCCTAACTATTTTGATCTTTGTTTTGCTTGTTTTTTCTAAAAATGTAATCTAGTTGCTAAGGAACTGGTTTACATACTGTTGAATTATCACAGTAGCACACCGGCATGATGTGGTCTGCACAGAATGATCATGACAATAGACGACCCGTAAGTGGCGTAGGGCACGGACGTGGCCGGGATATTAATACTTCTTAGATCTGTTTACACACACAGGCACTATGGCAGACCCCACCTGCTGCCTCCTCCAGCATTTGTATGCCTCATGCATATTCAATGTGTAACACACATCTTTCAATGCATTCATTTAGATTTTGCCCAAAAAAGCATGAAGTGATGCCATAGTTTTATCTCCAGCACATCTTGGGCAACTGTCTTAGTCTTTATAGTATAAAGAAGAAAACATCTAAATGCAAATTCATACAAATGCAAATAAATATGCCTACATTCCTTAATAGTTTTATATATTCTGAAAGTTTAAGGGATTAATTAATGTTTTTTTTCTATGATAAATGTATGTGATCATAAAAAGGCAGAATACATTGTGGATAAGCAAAATGTCTTGGAACAAAGTCTATTGGTTCAGATTTTAGCAGTGTTGACCAATCACAACTTAGTTCACTTCGAGTAAATTTGAATAGTTTGTCAAACTTGTCCAATGGTAACATCTCTCTACATAAGCCTTAATAACTTTATAGAATTTGAATCAATTTAATAATTCCTTCAATATTCCTCAAATATGCACTGTAATTGTAATATAACCAATTTTTTGCATCTTGTGTTAGTTGACAATGCTAAATACTGACTCTAATCCACTGATTATGCTGACCATGTTAATTCTTTATATGATTTAAATAGTCCACTGCTATTACCAAGGATACATTTCTGCTATGTATTGTCCTGCACATTAAATGACCCAGTTTCAATGCAGGTGTTATGTGGGAGAGAAATGAGGAAGAGCAACTTGTTCACAATCTGCAGTGCAGCTCTCAGTTCTTAAACTGCATTGCTGGCATCATTCTCTCCTTGCTGGCAAGGCCATGCAGCCTTTATTTCCCTTCTCTGGTTTCTTTGCATTCTGATAGTTTTTAATCTCATGTTAAGATTTTCCTCTATGGAAATAATTTTATTTTGGCATTTCCATCTGCTGTCCATGCATCATCTTTAAATGCTAAGCAAATTACATTACTGCTTCAGTCAGTCACTTTCCTTATTTTTGCAATAATTTATTGTATAGCAATGAGGATTTATTTGTAAAATCAAGTCTTGTGAACTTCCTTCCATAATTTATTTTAGTTTATCTTCTGTTATTGTTTTTCCAACTCTGTAGAGCAATAGAGAAGGGCTGCAACAGTGTTACCCAAAAGAGCTTCATATTACATCAGAATTATATGAAAATTATCTCATCCTCGCATCTAAGCATATATCTGCTTTTTATTCTCAGATTTTTAGGCTTGTTGATGGTGTCATGGTTCTGCTTTGCATGAGTGGGAAAAGTGCATCTGCTCTTTCAGATTTGCTGAATCACAGCCACTCATCATAGTGCATGTGTGTGAGGGGGTGTGGAGGTATTTCTCTGTGACTATGAGCAGGTATGTAATGTCTCAGCACTACTCTAAGTGCAAGTTGACAGTGTTTGAAAAATGATTTGCTCTCTTTTTTTCTTTATTTTGAAGAGTCTTGGGAGAATACTGCTGCTTTTGTTAGCAAACAAGTTATTTCAAGCATCTTTTTATCAGCAAAGTTGTTGATTCGATTTCATGTTTGCCTTTCTCTCTGACTCATTGACTGAGCTTTTTGTATGTGTCTCTGTATGCCTGTGAAGAGTCACTGTAGCAGATTGGAGCTCTGGTCGTACAGTCAGAGGGTCTGTTGCCAAGTTAGGATTGATGGCAGACTTTTGTGGCACCGACAGACTGTGGAGAACTCAGTCACATCGCAAGTTCAGATGCAGACACACACACACGTGTGCACACAGTTTCAGTGTATTTGTATGATAGACAGCTGTGTTCCAGCTCTATGCTGTTAATTGCACAAAGAACACATATGCACATAGTCCGATGTGCATAAAGAACACACAGTCAGACAGTTCAGTCTGAGCTGTCAGACTGACCTAAGTAATGCTCTCTCCCTATGAAAATGAAAGATTACTGCAAAGCCATAGCCATATAATAATATTAGTGCCTGATGCATCACCACAGTTGGCTACTCTATAAAGAAGAAAACAACAAAAATTGATTGACTGACTATTATCAATTGAGTCTGTGAGGAAAATAAAACATTTGAAATCTGCTACTAGGCAATTGCATCTTTATTCCATTTTTCTTTAGGTCTGTGTATAAAAATATATCATATATAAATGTTTTAGATAACAGTATATTAACTAGATTATTGAGTCAATAAATATTAAATCATGTCTTTTTTAGTTTATTGTAAAATCATAATCACATGTTTATCACAATTTCCCCACATTACAGTATCACTCTTAATGAAAAAAAAAAAAAAAAAACTTGAGACAATTTAAGATCATCTCTTGATCTCTGGATTATCTCTAGCATATTCAGTGTCTGAAACTGCAGCAGAAACTGAAACTCAAGGTGTCTCATCTAATATTATATCTGACCTCACAAATACACTTTTGAACAAAATGTTCAAATAAATCCCATATCTTCATTCCTAAAAGTTAAAGATTGCAATCCTAGAAAAGTAGGAACTGATATAACAGCAAAGTTTGGGCCATATTTTGTATTAAACCATGTTTTTACATAGGTGGACAAGAAAATAATTAATATTTTGCCAGTGTGTTGTAGGTTTTGCATGCAAAGTATGATTTCCTGACATCTACTACAATATTAGTTGTTTATATTATGAATATTGGAAAATACTTTTAGAATTTGTAATTCTTTGTTACTAGATTCCAAGTGTCAGGAATTCTCACTTTGGGTGCCAGTAATATATTCAACCTGTTGGATTGAATTTCATTGTCCACATCTGACCCCTAAGATGCTAAAGGTCACACAGAAGTGGATTTATTGTTACTGATAAAGTCATCACAATATGTAACTATATGTAACTTTCTATCACACTTATTTTTAAAATTTTGGAAAAAAATATCCAACAAATATTGCATTCAAAAACAATTTTTTTGTGGTATTTACATTACAGATGTTATAATTATATTGTACTGTCTTTGCAATACATTGTGCTTCCCTAGGCTATACCAAAGTGACAAATACTGCACTTTTCTTAAACTAGTAGATGTTTTTTGTAAGCACTTTGTTGCTGAAAATGTGCTATATAAGTCATATTCAGGATGCATGTCCTTGAGAAAGCAGTAGGACTTTAGTTCCCTTTTTTCTTTTCTTTTTATCAGAGCTGCCAAAAGATGTGTTTTAACACATGGAGGGTGGGGACATGCTGTCACATTTAATAAAGAAAAAAAATTCACAGCTTCATCAGAAACTTTCTCTGCCTTCCACTATGTGGTGAACAGAAGTGGTTACATAAGGTGTTATGCAACAGAGCAGCCAGCCTGGCAGGCATCTGCTGGTTTGAGGTGAACACAGTTAACTGGCCTCATGTCACCGCTCCTGTTTGTCTTTCTCACTCTTCCTGACTTCTACTGGTCCCGGAAATTAATCATTTCTCATTTCGTGGCAAGTGTCCGATAAAACGTGACCTTTCAGTCTGGGCTCTGCTAATTAATTTGGCTTCTGATGTGCTTAGTTCTCGTGTCCTACCTATCTGAAATTTAGTTTTAGCCAATGTTCCCTTTTTCAGATGACAGATGATCTTGTCCCTAAAATGCCAATCAAATTTCCACTGTTGCGTGTTTTCTACATACAACAAGGGAGAATAAAGACTCTGAAAATAAACTATCAAAATTAGAAAAAACTGAACTAGAACTAATGGCCTGCACAAAGGGGACAATTTAATTTGTGAAGCAAAGACTTCAAAATAAATAAATTCTCTTTGATAAGCATAAAAAAATTATGAAAAAACAATAATAGATTGTTTTTAGACAGGTAGATAATTGATTCGATTGAATTGGTTATGGTTTCAGAGCAGCACGGCAGGCCCTTTAGCTTGCGACTGTGATTCCAGGACCATGGAGAGCTCCACTGATCTAAGCTTCTTTGGCAGAACACAGTAGCAGCTCATCCCTCCAAACTGTGATATTTCTGTGGGCTGGATTACGCTGCCCTCTCCGTGTCCTCTGTGTAAACACTGCAAGTCCATTGTGGTGGAAGAACATTGGAGGTTGAGTTCTGGCTTTGCAGCAATCAGTTAGATTTAGCTTCAAACAGAGCATGCAGGAATTTTGCTGAAATGGTAATTTTTTAAATTATATTTCTTCTCTAACAAGTAACGTATATATAAAAAAAATGTCTGAAATGCCAGCACTCCATATTTAAGTATAATCTAAGAGACATGATGACCCCGAAGCTCAAAATTAAACAAAAGCTCTAAGGCCATTATTAAACCTTTTATAAAACAAGTTTACAGTTACAGGTTTGGTAAGTCTTAGTCTGAAAAAAAAAAAAAATTACAATAAGATATTTACTTTTGGTTATTTTATGTGTTCTTTCAGAGTTTGGTTTAGTTGGCTTCACATTTAAGACACAGCAGTTATTAGTTTCCTATTGTTTTGCTATTGTGAGGCTGTCAGAAGTGCTAACGTAAAACCTGAGGAGCTGAGATATGACTTCTCAAGTAAGACCTGCCATATGACACGCAAGGCAAGAATAGCTGATGTAAATGTGCAGAACAAGAAGCGCTGTCACTAATCATTTGTTCTTAGCTGCTGATTTGCTGGAGCTGCAATTGAGCAAGACAGCCTGTGTCAGAGATCGAGATCACTGAGTGGCTCCGATGTGAGCTGTGTGTGAATCTTGCAGTGGTGTTTAATTCAACAAAACAAGTTTGAAATAGAAACCGTATCTGGCAAATAGAGAAAATCATTACGGCTGCTGAAAGCTAAACCTCTGCCTTCTACATCCAGAACACAAGATTGACTTTTATTTTGCATCCATTTTCAAACAAAACATGACCCACTGTCCTGTCCCCCCCAAAGACAAGCCTCCAGAGTCCACTCTTTCATAAAGTGAGTGACACACACACACATTGACTCCACTTATTCAGTAGGTGATTACTTACAATTGATTGCACAGAATTTTTTTAAGTGTATCAACGTAAAAGGGACTCAAAATGCATGCCACACATTATAGATTTTGAAGGTGGAAATGTTTGAATATCATGTATCATTTTCTTTCCAATATGCATAACTTTATAGTGGTCAGTTGAATAAAATCAAGGGGTGTGAATATTTTTACATGGTGCTGTACTTTATGCCCACAGATTCTCTTAAAACAAGATGAGATATAGTGGTGTTACTTAGTTTACAGTTTAAAGCATCTTGTTTTTTATTTGCTTTTGCTCTGTCACTGGATCTGCATGTTATTCATAGTGAATCTGTTTAAAATACATTCCTCCTTCACACTTCTTTTTATCACCACTGCTCTGTGTTTCAAGACAATCTAAAATCTTTTGTAACCCGATTAAAAAAAATAAAAATACCAGAAATTCAGTTTGTGGACTCTTTTGCTACTAGTAATAAATTGTTGTTGCTTTCAATATCTTATAGTTAAACAGTGCCACCATGTGGTGTTATTTGTTTGTCCAGATGTGGTAATGATTTCTGTAATTGTTCAGCAAATTATATTTTTGGAAGCACTAGAGTAAGCTAAACAAACTAAATAACTAGTTACTAACCTTTTATTAAAACATAAATAACTTATGTTTTAATAAATGATTAGTAAACAAAAACAAGCAGCAGAAACAAGAGAGAATTAACAGAATTGGAGTTTTGTGATTTAAACACTAGGTGGCACACTGATAATGTCAAACCAACTATGGAAAAGCATTCATTTTTTCTGCAAATGGGCTTTTTGAAGAAGGTGATAAATACAATTTTGCAATGTCACACTTCGCTTGTTCTGTCTTGTTCTGGATTTCTATGCCTTTTTTTATTGTAGCCTTTTAAATTTATGTATAGGATGTAAACTGTGCAGTGAGTCATGTGTGTAGTGGGCAGCACTACACACATGGAAAGAGACTGGTTATGAAATTACCCCTCTTCACATCACTCTGCCCCTGTTTTTGTTCTGTTTATTTCATCCTGTCCTTGTTTCTGAAAGTGGCACGTTGTGTGACTCCACTACTTCACTGTACGAACAGAGAACCAGATACATCAAAGCTACTTGTTTTGTCATCTAGCACAATCAGAACTGCAGTCAGAAACAGATCTCCCCTGTTGTGTTTTTTTTCTTCCATTTTTCTTGCTTTGTATTTGCTTTTGATTTAACTCTGGGACTTGAATATTTGATCTCTCTCTCCACTTTTATTTGGTATGTTTCCCTTTGCTCTCCTTCATTGCTTTCTTGTGAACACAACAGTTTAAAAAAAGAGGTATTGCATAACTGTTTCAGCATAACCAGGCCATGCAAAGCGTGGATGCGTTCATGTGGGGATTTTTATGAATGGCATAGTTCTGCTGGGTAAAATACTTAGAGTAGCTAAAATATGAATGATGGCACTCTATTGTCTCTGCCTGCACATTGTGCAATAAAGTGGCACATGGCCTGCATGCATCTATAGCCAAAGGACATTACTGCCATGGAAACCATATTTTTTCACACCCCTCTCAGTTGCTCACAGTTGGTGCTTTTGTCCTGCTCATCAGCATAAAGTTGTCACCATAGATAGCTTCTTCTTCTTCTGAACTCTGCTTAATAATGTCATCCTACCACTAATGTTTTTTAATGTTGGCAGAAGATGATTAAATTAGAACTCAAATAATGCACTGATCTAATCAACTAATTGGAGTTCATTTTTAAATAGTGTGAGCAACATTTAGCTATTTTTATTTCTTCAACATGGTATGTTTTATTTCAAAGGATATTTACTGACATTTCTTTACACAAATAACTTTAAGCCATTCAATAATAATAATAATAATAATAATAATAATAATTAATAATAAATTATGGGCTGCACAGTAGTGCAGCCCATAATTGCCTTGCAGCAAGAAGGTAATGTGTAGGTTTTTTAGATCTTTTAGCCTTTTTTATGCTGTCAGACGGTTCTGATTGTTTTTTTTTTTATCTATAGGTCTGGCACTAATCAGGCCTGTCTGCTTGTGAAAATTGTGATTTAAATAGAAAAAAAACTTTGTCTCCACACTTTATATACCTTTGAACAGTCATGTTACATAATAGCTTCATAAAGGTAGCATCTATGCTTTAAAAAAATCTAAGAAAGTGAGAAGTCTGGCGCGAAATTAAATTGTTGGAACAACATTAATCTGATAGTTGTTATGGTCTTTATTTTCTTTTCTATGGGTCCAAGAAATGCAATAGCTCACAGGAAATGAATAGAACACTGAAATAATACAACATATTACTTAAGAAGCATAGCTGTCTGAAAGTTTTTCATCAGTAGCGTCATCGTCTGTATCATTGTTATGTTTTTGGGAAGTGGAGATGCTCAGCCCTGAAATCATCAGAGCACTGTCAGGGGACATCAGGGAACAAAGCAATATACAATCTGTTATGAAACAAGAGTGTAATTTCCTTTCATGTTTACTTGTGCAGAAGCGCTCATCCTCATTCTGTCTGAGGCCGAATGCATGAACACACTTGGAAATACACACACATAGTGCTAGATTTGAAAAGTTATTGGGAAATAATACATGCTCAGCAGCCAGTTTGTGTCAGAGTGTTTGATTTAAAACTTCTTCCTTGTCTCATCCATGCCTTGTTTAAGGGATAAAACAGTCTCCCTACATTCTCATACTCATCACACAACATCAAACATTCTTTTAACAAGCCCTTTTCTCCTGTTTATTCAGTTTTTTGCCAGTGTTACTGTTACATAAGCTTTGACTTTCTTTTGGGGGCTCTAGTTTGCAGGCAGATGGGAATCTAAATAGATCCTTGGATATTAATTGCTCTGAAAATGCAATAACAGTTGTTTTGTGTTTATGTGTTTTCTCCGGGCGGTGCTACACATCCGAGCAGCTTAAGCTGTAATAGCTCTTAATAGGTTTTGTGGTGAGAAATTTGTCATGGTAGATGAACTGTTGCCATCTCATAAAGAGTGTTTCTGACTGTAATGTTGCCAATGCATGAATTATAATTTAGAATATTGGTGCCTTGGGGCTCAAATGTGATGGTTGACCTGTTGTGTGTAATTAACTCAGTTGAGTAAATCATTCAGAGTCTAGCTCAGTTTCACCCTCTGCCCTTCTCAGATTGATTCCTCTCATTCTAACTTTTAAACCGCAATGTAAGAATGAGTTTGGAAATTAAAAAGCCGCAAAATCCATCTAGTAATGATCAGCTGCGTACGTTTGTTGTAGCAACTTGTAAATAATGTGTATGATATTTATTCATCATATGCTACATTACTAAATACTTATTTCCAGAGGAGGTTCCTGTGATTTGTAAGTTTGCATTTAAATGGTTGCTGTCAGCTGGTATAAACTGCACAGTATGGAGTCTGTCAAGGAGTGACAGTGAGTCATTAAGACTGAGTCAGATGGGTATTTAGTCACTTATCTTCCTATTTTACTGTGATCTTGTTATTTTAATATCCTCTCTCCTGTAAGTCCATCATGTTTACTCGCATAATAAATTTAATCTCATGTGATTGATTTATTCCTGTTTATAGGATACAAGAATTATGAGAAGAGAACCTCCCACTTGCTTCTCTGGGTGTCTGGTTTACATGCTGCTGCACATCAGCAAATTGCAACTTAGCAAGGTCTAATTATAGTTACCAATAGGCTGATAAACAGTGAAGAACTGCAGCGTGCGCTGAAAACAAACACAAACAGACACCCTGGATGATCTTTGTCCGTCTCCTTTGGTTAATTTGATGTTTCCACCAAAACAAAAGAAGGCTAGTTTTTGCTTGTAGAAATCAAATTTGGACTGTGTCACTAAAAAGCCATTATTATAAAATTTGTCAGACCTTGAAGAGAATCTTTCTTTGCAGGATCAGCTCTGATTGCAGAAAACAGCTGTTGTGTATTCTGCTTGGCACTCTGGATTAAACAGTGTTGCTATAAAACCAACTCACATGTCTCTTTACTTCTAGGTTGCATGTCTGCAGGACTTCTTTGGTGAGGAGGATATTTTTGTGGCCTGTGGACCAGAGAAGTTTCGCTACCATGATGACTTGATGTTGGATGAGTGTGGTAAGGGAAAAGGTGCTCTACAAACGTTTTCATTGTTTCTTGCTGAAGTTACAAACTCAAAATTATACAACTTGGTAAACAGTATAGGCATGTATTGGTTGATAACAATAAATTTTTGCAATAACAGACACTCAGGCCATCACAGAAAAGAGATGTTGATGTGTGATTCTCAGAAACCTGCTCACATTGCTCAGCTTCACAGCTGTGTATTTGCAGACCCTTTCGTACACGTTCCTAAACCTCATGTCATAGATCAATGCCAGTTTGAAAAATCTTAACTCTTTTTTCATGCTTTATTTTGTTGTACCACAGTAAATCCTGAGAAAACACAGACAGAATGTGAATATTTTCAATGTATAAAAGAGCTTTGCGAGACACTAAATGCTTTGTGTACAAGCAGAATGGATGTACTGACACATCTATTCTTTATTTATGTGTTTGCATCTCCTTGAGTTGTCCAATTTGCATTTTAAGAGCCAGACCAGAAGGAGATGTGCTACAAATGTCCCTGCATGCGTAATATGCATTCTTTTCAGCATTAGAATCACTCATTCACAATGGGAACTAGAGGGGAAACAAACATTCACTCACATAAAAAGCTGTTATCTGAATCCTTTCAGGGTCTGTTGATCTAATTAAATGAAGAACAAGCTATAATTATGGAGAAGTAAAAACTGATTAGTACAATCTAACACAACAACATTCTCTGTGGAAATGTATTGCCACTAGCAAATGGCAGGAAACAGCCTCCTTAAATACAAACATTTACCATGGGATATGACTTCTGTGATTAATGAACCTGATGTAAAATCCATCTGTTTTGACTATCGCTTCATTTCCTGAAGGACTGCCATCTTTCTGCTTCAGGTTACAAAAGAAATTAAGTCCATGCTGTAATATGTGCTGATCCTTCTTTTCTTATCCCCATCTTGTTTCCTGTTCTTGTCTCACCTCTTATAACCCTGCTCCCTTTCTTTCCATCTTACCGCCACGGCCCACTGAGGATACTCTCTGTCCTCACTTCACCCATCTGATTTGCTGTCTGCTTCTCCTTCTGTTGCCATTTAGTGCTCATCTGTATTCTTTCCCTCCTCTGCTCCCACATGAATCAGTTTGTGCTGGCTTTTGTTCAAATTTTATTCCGTACATTTGTCTAATTTGTTGCCCTTTATTCACCAAATAAAGTCCATCCAACGTGGTTCTCCAGCATACACCCCATTCTCATTATTCTGTCTTTTTTTTTGCACACTATTTTTTTCTCAATTCATTTCCCAAATATACTTACCTGAATCCATTAGCCAGTCTTCTTTAGGTGACCTTCTTCCCTTGTGAGAGGGGGGTTATGATTTTGAATGTGTATTATCTGGAATTACTGATAATTATCTCCAGAAGCGGGGATCTTAGCAGTCAGTCTAGTTCTGACTGTATCTTTCAGATTACACTTTCTTTCTTTTTCAATGTGGGCATCAGTAGTAAAGATGGAACATAGAGGCAGAAACACATCTGTACTGTTGCCCTGCTGTTAATGTTCAAGTTTAATAAAGAGCATGAATCTTTTTTTATACTAGATGGAGTCATTTTTTATATAATAACATATTCTTAAAGAAACAAAAATATGTTTTATAATTTTAAAAAGATTAATTATTATATGGATTTTTTTGTGCTTTTTATGAGCTTTGGAGATGTCCTTTCTCTTTTTATCATCAGAAGACAACCTGACTAAACACAATATGCAGTTTTCAAATTATAATTACATTTATTAATTTAACAAAACTATCCAAAGTATCTTGCTTCTAAAAACTGGTTGTGTCACTCTTGGCAGCAAAAACCACCATCATGCTTTTCTGTCTGGATAAATTTTGGTCCCCTCTTCTTTGCAGAATTATTTAAATTCAGGTGGCATTGGAAGGTTTGAAGCATGAAATGCCTATGTCATGCCTCAGCTATTCATTTAAGTCTGTACTTTAAATGAACTGCTCCAAAACCTTCATTTTGAAGGTTTATTCAGCCATTCAGAGTTGGACTTTATGGTATGCTTTGGGTTATTGTCTGGCAGCCTAACCTTATGTTATGTTAGTTTTATGCAAGGTGTAACATGATTTGTACCTTCCAAAAGGTTCAACTTTTCCACTTCTTGAGGATTTTTGTGAATGTGAGATTGGACTTTTGTGTTCTTTTGTCAGCTGTGGCTTTTGTCTTGGAACTCTCCCAAGTCAAATTGAGCTATTTTTTATGAGCAATCAAAAATAATTACACTTCAGATAAGGATAATTATGAAAATCACCCCAGACAATAATTATTTTAATCAAGGGTTAGTTTTATTATTAACCCCCTCCCTAATGATTTGATTAAGTAAAAAGACAGAAACAGAGCTGAAACACTGCACACTGCACATAGAGTTTTATCAACCAGAAATCAAATGTTCTTAATATTATCTAAGTTGATCAAAGGTTTAACTTTAAATTAATTTTCTGGTCATTGAAGAAAATGGCTTCTCAGGGAAGAATAATTTGATGTAATGTTGATTTCAGGGGCTTATTTTTGGAGAAGCAATTTGATTTCTGAACCACCTTATGATCCATCGGCTTACAGCACCAGCATGGAAATAGAATGGCTACTGTGGGTCAGATGAGGTCATTTACTTTCTTGAAAGCACTTTATTTCTGCTCTACTTGTAGTTCTGCCACCTCAGTCTCTCTGGGGAGAAAGTAAGCAGCAACTCCAAGGACGGTGTCTGAGGCTTACGCCTGAAAAGGCAAGCAGTGCCAGCATCTGCTGATACTTGCTTTTGAGTGTCCAGAGTCCCTTTATTTTCGATTCAGACCTTGGTCTTGTTCTTGACGAACCAAGTCATGAAACAGACTATATCTTGAGCAAGAGAAGGAATTTAAACAAAACTTCGCAGAAAATGTACACAGAAAACATCAGATCTGACAAACTGATCTAACTTCTCAAGTTTGTAAATCAGAACAAAAAAACAATTATGCCTTAGAATTAAATCAGCATTCTGATATTAAATTTAAAAAGTTTCAATTTCAGTGTCTTTTACCATACTTGCCATGTAACTGATCACTTAAATCAAAGACAGAAAAAAATGTTCTTACTTTGTATTTTTCTCTTTCTTGCAAACCTTAGAATTATTTGAGTTTTTTTATGGAATTACCAAAGCAAGACTTTTTTCACAGTATCATTTTATTCTGTTATGCAATTATTTTTATAGCTAATTTCAGTTACAAAAGCTTTTAATAGAGTGAAAAACACAAACAAATTTTTCTCACCCAGGAAAATGTGTGAAGGGAGTCAGCAGGTTAAATATGGAAGTATACAGATTCTGTGCTGCCAACAAACTCAATACTCAGGTAGAACTTCAGGTAGAACTTGTCCTGGCCTTCTCTATGCCACGTTAAAATGAAAAGCTTATTAACCTGGCAGGGCTGCATCCAGGTACAATTCATGTCTGACTTTCTTGTTTTTTTTTTACCCCAAACTTAGATGAAATGTGACCTAAGATGTCTGTTTATTTTACATCTTCAAAACGTAACTAAAAGTTGACTTTCTAGCCACTTTTTAATAATCCTACATTAGTGAAATATTCTCTTTTTGTCCCCAACACACATCGATCCTGAATTGTCTGCGTCAGGGGATGGGGAGTGTAAGTTAACACCTCTTTATCCACCGGCAGACAGCGAGCAATATGGAGGAACAGACAGACAGGAACACAGAGTGACAGACTAAGCAGTAAGGCAGTGAGCTGCAGAAGACGTTGCCTCCTCTCAGCACCGGCTATAATTATCGCCCCTGCCTCAACTCTGGCACACAGTCATCATGTTAACACTCCGTATTGTACATTAATCACTGGGTTACAGAAAATGTCACACAATCAGCCACACAGACACACACAGATGAGGTGGATGAGGCCAGACGTGCCTGGCAGGCTGCGAATTTCTTTCCTTTCCCACTTGTCTGAAATGTTAATGAGCTTTAATGGGGCTCAGTTAATGAGCAGGAGACGAGAAAAGTTTTGGAGGAGAAGGAGGCAGGCAGGTTGGGCGCTGGCGTTCACACGGCTCATTTATTTGGACTGTGTTTCTGCAAAGTACTAGTTCTCAATGAGTCATAGCCGCCACTCCTGAAACGCCGCAATAATTCTGTTTGGAAAGCGAGCCAGGAGAAGGTCAGGACTCATTTTTCCTGGGGATCCCAAGCTAAACCCAATTACAGCTGGATTCATAGGTTATCATTTCTCTGTTAACAATGCAGGCTCAAACATTCATAGTTGGAGAATATTTTTAAGTACTATTTTATCTGAATTAAGACACTATTTGAGCAGATATATTTGTTTGTGCCTACCAAGTTGCCTCAGATTGCATGGTTATGCTGTTTGCGCTTGCAGAATGCCGCAAGATGAAGTCAGTGACCTATGGCAAGATGTCAGGTTCTCTCAACCGATGCTCTCCCAGGACTGTCATGCAATCACATCGCAGCAAGTCCCCAGCTTCTGGTAAAGTGGTTCTCTTTTTCTGCTTCATTTTTGCAGTGTCATCTACCATACTAAAACATTTAGACAACTTAAACTTTTTCACAATTTGTCACATTGCAAGCAAAAACTCTGGCAAATTTTAGTGGCATTTTTAATGTTAGACGAACACACTGTGGAGGGAAAAGGTGCATTTTTTTCCCATGTTTTAATGAAAAAACACTTGAAAAGTGAAGTGCCAGCTGAACTAACTGCTTTCAGAAATCTAATTAATAGAGTCCAGACAGGCAACATAAGCCCTGTTTTCACACCAAGCACAATGTACGTCCTAGTTTTTGTCTAAAATCCCCCAATTGATTTTAGACATAAACTAAAATGGTGGTGGCAGCGTCATGCTGTGCAGATACCTTTCTTTAGCAGGTATATAAAAGTCTTGTAAAGTGGATAGTCAATGGATAAATGCAGAAAAATACTAAACAAAACCATGAAATGGTTTAGATCAAAGCATGTCCTTGTGCTGGAAATACAACAATTAGTTTCTTTTAACTTTTTAATTATATGCTACTTTGTTTTGGTCTATGACATTTTATGCAAACAAGATTTTCATTGCAACAATGAAAAAAGTTCATGCGGTACAATACAAGGCACTGTAGTTCACTGAGTACTTCTAACAGTGTCTGTTTGTACATGAGGAATGTGTATGGTGGCACAGTAGAAATAATTGGGATGTGTTTGTGTCACGATACTCCCTCATCTTTATTTTTCTTATGTTATCCAGCTCATTACTTCCATCCATGTCGCAGCACAGTTTGAATAAACGCTGTAATGAAATCAGTTCTATGCAGACTATCTGGCAGTGTTCACATACATGCGAGCCATGTCTCAGTGCATGCAAAATGCAAATTGAAATGAGACAAGATCCAGCCGAGTTCACCCGGGGGGGGAGAGAAAATGAGAGAGGTAACAAAAGAGAGATGAGATGGAGGGAGAGAAAAGATAAGAGGGCTGGTGACTCAATCCTGCAGCTCCACACAAACTGCTCCTCACCTGACATACTAATGAAATGTCATAAAACATTAAGAGTGTGCACACACACTGTGCCTAGTCTGTGCCTAATAAGACATTTATAAAACTCCTTTAGATTACACAAACGGCCCAATAAGTTAATTTTAATTCATAGAAATTAATGGAGTTCTCACTAATGCACCAGCATTGTTGAGTGCCATTCATTTTGCCTAAATAGCAGTGAGAGGTTTGTGATTAGTTTTCAGCTTTAGCAAGAATTACTTCGTTATTTGCCTGATTGCACAGTTTTGCTTACTTATGCAACAGCACAGTTTTTCATTTCGGCTGTAATTATGAAGTTATTGACTGCACAGAGACCTACCGGTTTGGGGATGATTCAGTAGGCTGATGCAACCCCCAGAAATCCTACGGAAATTATTTGTTCCACCTGCTTTTGAAGTCACAGAAACTTGTTTTTCTTTATTTTTGTTTCCTACAAATATGAAAATTGCAGAATGAAGATGTGAAAAACAAAGTGAAAAGGTGTAGAGGGAAAGATGTCTTTATGCGAAGAGAAGCTTCTGAGTGCTGTCAGACTGAGAACTTTGGGGAAAAGGTTATGAGGGTGAGTCATACAGTCTCTGATCTCGCTCTCAGCATCACATCTGCAACCAAGGTGTAGATGTGTGCATGTGTGTGTGAGAGAGAGAGAGAAAAATGAAAAAACAAAAGTCATGTTGGGTTGGCGGGGGCCTTCTCTTGGTTGCTACGGAAACGTGGCACACTTGGAGCATGTAGCTTGAGACACAATAGGCTCCCATATATGGCAGCAACTTCCTATGAAATGGCCGTCTGTGCAGACACAACTGACATTCCTTTCCCGTCTAGAATCCTGAGTCAGGTCATCCTGTCTCTTTTGTAAAAAGAAAGGAAAAAAAGAAACACCCCACATACCCTCCTGGCTTCACCTATGCTGTTTAAACTGATGTTGTGATCAGCTGTTGTGTTGTTGTTGACTATGTTGTATTTATTTCCTAGAACATTGCCTGACTGTTACAGGCGAGAAGCAGAGAGCGGAGTGACAGCAGAAAAACAACTGATAGATCTGTAAATCCAATCAGGTGTTAACCTGAAGAATTTCATTGGAAATGTGTTTCTTTTGTGGATGAAATGAAACTATTTGCAATGAATATTTTTTACAGTTATTTCTATTACCCAGTTGCAGCAAGACAATAATTGTTTGTAACTCTTAAATAAATACTAAGTTCTTGCATTGCTCCCATTCTTGGAAAAACATGAGTAAAATAAATGAACTGTCCAACGAAATGTAAGAATATATTTCCCTTTTTTTATGTTGGAGAGAAGTTCAATGGATGTATTGAAAATAAGTTTCACTCATCAAAATTTTCTAATAGTATAGATGAACAGCTGCATGTGAAACCTGAATATAATTTGAACAAATAAGCTAAATTTGTTTTTTCTCAATCGTGTAGCAGACTTGAACTCTGCGTTGTGTATAAAAGGGACCAGCAGACGAGGACTCGGGATGTCTAGCAGGTTTATTCTGTTTTAAAACAAAAATAAATCAGTGCAGCAGTCTGGGCTCCGATTTTCCCACATACAGCACACCCTCTCCCCAGCGCAGTTCGGCGCGAACTCACACAGAATTCCATCAGAGGTTCACTAACATTGTTTAACATCTAAACAATCAAAACAAAAACAAACAAATCACCTGCCCAACAGTCGCCACTCCCACAGTTCAAATTGAATCAATAAAAAGATATATATGAAAACATATTAATTACATTACTCTAACATCCAGATAACACTTTGAAGAAACTCACATACCTGTTTTAAAACAAAAATAAATCAGTGCAGCAGTCTGGGCTCCGATTTTCCCACATACAGCACACACCTTAAACGATCAAAAAAAAAAAATTAACCAGGTTGCCTTGGTAAACTCAACAAATGTCGGAATGGTGGGAATCAGACACCCAATACAGTACTGCACCAACATAAAACAGTACAAAAACAATATATAAAGATATATTAAATTAGCAAACATACTTTTCTTAGAATATCTGGAATGTTTTCATAAACAAACTGATGACGGCTCTGTGCACTCACCTCTCCCCAGCGCAGTTCGGCGCGAACTGAGGAGAGTAGCGCGAACACGCAGGATGTGACGCAAAAACAGGAAACAAGAAAATAAACAGGAAACAAGAAAATAAAAGCTTCTTTACCAAAATAAAATTACAACTCAAAATCCAAGAAAAACAAATATACATAGATAATGAAAATGGATTTGGGATGAAATATAAACAAGTTTTTTGCATACTTGCTACATCCACCCCTCCTATATTTCACCAAAATCCAAGTCAGTCTAAATTTCACAATCCTTACACATGAATAAACTGACAAATTTGATAAAATTTTAGCACAGGGTTGCCATAACCAAGTATAGCATTCAGCTTGAGAGCCACCTACAAAACAGGTTACGAAGGAACATGGTTGATCAGGCCTATGCCCTTCTCAGATCAATATGATGCCATTTACACCATACAATTCTGTGCCAGCTTTAACCCAATAATCACAATACCAGATGTATATTTGAGGAAAACCATATTCCACTACAGTTACAATGCTGAACTGTCCATAAACAGGACTCGAAACAAATAAATTCACTCAAAACCATGTAAGAATGGACTGGGACTTTTGGCTCACAGAGTTTGCCAAATCCCTAAAATCAAAAGGTCTTTGAACCATAGACTCAATGAGTCTGTTCACCCTTTTGCTGACCCGACCCACCCGAGTCCTAACAACTTGGTCAGCATTCTCTGGAAGATGACACATGTCCATGTTAGCATCTGAATTCACAGGAAGAGCATCTGTGTCTGTAGAATGAACTTGACTCACTGTGTGCAAACTCTTCTCCTGTCACATGACTATCAGCATGTTCATCTGAGGGTTCCATTACACTGTGAGGCATCACAAGACTCTGGTTGGGTGAGTCTGGTTCTGACACCTCTCGATCCAGAGCAACCTTGCCCTCACAGTTTGTCAATTTACTCATCTCCCATTCATTATCTCCGACATCCAATCTCCTGCCTTCCAAAGCATCAAGGAGTCCAACAGGCCCTGTGCATCCTCTGGGCTGTCAACAGCCATCTCATCCTGAGCTGTTCTCACAGGTAGAAAACTGATGTCCAATATCAGATTCCTGTGCACAATCTTTTTGTTACCTGCTTGTCTTCCAACTTGTATGTGTGAGTTTGGAGATTTCTGTCAACAACTGTGTAAACTTTAGCATTCCACTTGTCGGATAGCTTTTTCTTCCCTCTTTCACCCTTGTTTGCTAGCAATACCCTAGCTCCTATATTCAAATGGGTACCTTTCACTTTCTGTTGTACCCTTCTGCCTGTTTATCTTGTTCTTCCACAGCATGTGCTTGAGCGATCTTAGCTGCCTCATACAGATGTGACATGAGAGTTTTGGCATAAGTTTTTAATCGTAGTCACTGGATCACATAACACTTGCTTGAAGATCACATCCACCGGGAGCCTTGGAACGCGACCAAACATGAGTTGGAATGGAGCAAATCCTGTAGTCTCATGAACAGTTGCATATATATGCAAAAGTCAGGGTTTGTATTTGTTCAGGCCATTTGTTCTTCTCTCTGAGTGGCAGTGATCTGAGCATGCTGCCAAGCGTGCGGTTGAACCTCTCGGTGCCCCCGTTCCCCATGGGGTGGTACGCAGTGGTGTGAGACTTCGATACTCCTGCCAGTCGAAGGAGTTCAGCAATGAGCTCACTTTCAAAGTTTGCTCCCTGATCAGAATGGATCCGTTCAGGAAATCCATACACACAAAATACATGGTCCCACAACTTTTTAGCAACCTGCTTCGCTGTCTGATTGGTGCATGGAAATGCATGAGCTAGCTTTGTGAAGTGATCGGTCAGGACAAGCACATCCACTGAGTTTTGCTTTTATCCTCTGCGCTCCAGAAGTCTAAACACACAAACTCCATTGGGGCAAAGGTTCTTATGCTTTTAAGAGGGGCTCGAGCACAAGGTTCTGGTGTTTTGGCAAGAATGCACTCTGGCAACACTTGACATACTCTTTCACATCAGCATCCATCTTCGGCCAAAAAAATCTTTGTCTCGCCAGGTGAAGTGTCCGTGCTGTCCTTGATGTCCAGCCATGTCATGGACGCCTTGCAAGGCTCTGTCCTTGAGGCTTTCAGGAAGAACAAACTGATGTCTCTTCTGTTTGCTGATGGGATCTCGAGTGACTCTATAGAGGATTCCATTCTGAATCTTGAGCCTCTCCCACTGTTTATGATCACCATAGCTCCTATGCCAAACCCTGCTCTTTCACGTCTGGATGACGCCTCTCTCGAATAATGAATGGCAAGGTCTTGGAAACATCAGGATCGAGCTTTTGGGCATGTTGTAATTCATTCAAAGTGAACATAGGGAGAGAATCTTGTCCTGGTGTGCCCAAATCTTGGACAGACTGGATGAGCGCTACTGCGCGGGTCTCAGCAACCAAATCCCACTGGTCATGCATCTCCAGAACAGCCTTGACTGCATCACACTGGTAAAGTTGCGAACTACAATGAAGTTCTGGACTGACACAAGATAGTTCCTTCACTTTTTGGTTCTGGACCTTTAGGTGAAAAGCATCTTGGATCCCATCTTGGCTAATACTATCAGCTTCCATAAGGAGACGAGAATAGCCCTCAGTGATGATCCTATGGCTGACAGTTGTTGCAAATGGATCCCTACTGAGAGCGTCAGCCACTGTGTTCTTGGACCCAGGTATGTGTTTCAGATCAAAAGAGAAGGGTGCCAGCTTTGCAACCCAACGCTGCTCACAAGCATCAAGCTTTGGCTTTGTCATGATGTAAGTGAGCGGGTTGTTATCAGTCCATACAGTGAATGTTTGACCTCTTAACCAATGACTGAACTTCTCACATATACTCCATTTCAAAGCCAAAACTCAAGCCTGTGAGCTGGGTATTTCTTTTGAGAATTACTCAACGTCTTGCTGGCAAATGCGATGGGGCGAGCCTTCTCTTCTCCAGCTGGTACTTGAGACAAGACAGCTCCAAGTCCATCCAGTGAAGCATCAATAGACAAAATCAGAGGCTGTGAGAAATCTGGGTGCGCAAGAATGACACAATTCAACAGCTTTTCTTTAAGACTAAAAAAAGCTGTTTCACATTCCTGTGTCCAGTCAGATGGTCTCAGTTTTCTGTAAGAACCTGCATTAGTTGTTGTTTTGTTTTGCCCTTCCTCTTCTGTCCAGCGGTTAGAGCAAACAGTGGCTTGGCAACAGACGAACAGCTCGGAATGAATGTTGGTAATAAAATACCATCCCAAGAAAGGACTTGATCCTCTTGACTGAAGGCGTGCATCCATCATCCTCCATCAAGTCAACGTTTGTCATTTTCGTAATGACTTCAACCTTTCCAGGGTCGACAGACACTCCATGGCCGTCTATGATGTGCCCCAGAAACTTCACTGATGATCTCATAAAGTGACATTTCTTGGGGCTCAGCTTGAGGTTGTACAAACGAAGGCGTTGGAACACAACCTCTAACCTCTCCAGAGACTCTTTTTCGCTCGAAGCAAATACAAGGAGATCGTCCAGGTAGCACAACAAACTGCTAAAGTTCAAATCCCCAAATATGCTGAGCATCATCCTCATGAAAGAGGCAGGACTGTTACACAGGCCTTGGGGCATTCTATTATATTCGTACAACCCCATTGGAGTTGTGAATGCCGTGTATTTCTTGTCCTCCTCCGCCATAGGAATGTTGTAAAATCCTGATGTCAAATCCATCGTGCTGAAGTAAGTATTGCCTCCAAGAGCGGCTAAGCAGTCAGACTGATGCGGAAGTGGGTGTGCATCTTTGAATGTCCTTGCATTTAACCACCTGAAGTCTGTGCATATCCTCAGACTGCCATCCTTCTTCCAGACCAGCACAAGAGGAGAAGCATATTCACTCACTGATTTCTTTATGATCTCCTGTTCCTCCATGTCAGATAAAACCTGACGCAGCTTGTGATAATGAGCTGGTGGGATACGGCGATATGGAAGACGAAATGGTCTATCATCAACAAGTCGGATACGATGTACAAAGCCTTCTGCCTTGCCACAATCCAGAGCATGCTTAGAAAAAACATCATTATATTTTTCAAGCAGCTCGACCAACTTTGTTTTCCCTGCCTCATCAGTGTGGCATAAGCCAATGTCGAGGTCACCGAGCCCAACCTGTTGCAGTCGCAGCTTCAGATCTGCGGGCCTCTCTTTGACATGTACCTTCTCTGGAGCAGCGGTTTCAACCTGGTTGATGCCTTGAAAGGTTTCAAAATCTTCAACCGCCAGGCAAGGGGACACATCTGCCAACTTGCAGTTTCTTTTCAACGTGGTGGGCTTGTCTGACAGGTTAGCGACTTTTAAAGGAACCCACCTATCTCCCCATAAAGGAGTGATAATGCGAGCAACCATGATGTTGCGCGGCATTGACTTAGATGAGGTTGGTTCAGTAATTACAGTACTCCCTGGGGACATGGGGACATTATATGGTAGCTTACCCCACACCAGATGTTCAGTCCTTGCCAGTAGAGTAACAGACTGTTGTAATTTGACTGTGCCGATCTTCTCTGGAAATTCTTCACCTCTCCACCGAGAAGTACTTGCCATCATGTCGAGAAACTGCTCACATTCTGGGAGAAGACTGGGGCTGGACACTAGACGCCAATAGTCATCTGTGATCTTCAGCTGATGCATGAGAAATCTTATGACATTTGTGCCAATGATTAAATCGTCCCTTTGGCCTGGCACTACTAACACAGGGACAACACATGTCTCGCCATACAGTTTCATTTCCACTTCATACATACAGCGGGGTTTGCTGAGCGACCCACCACAACCAATGAGAACTATTTCTTGAGAGAGGGGAACAGGTTCTGAAAGTGAGTCCTGATTCAGCATCATTTGTTCCACCTTCTCACTCAATGTGCAGGCCATGGAACCAGAGTCAAGCATCCCCTTTAACTGAAACTTGTTATTTAAAGTCACAGGTGTATAAAACAGTTCATCAAATGGCTCGACTTGTTGTGTGTTTTGAGCTATTACCCTAGCACCAACTGGTGCTGCTGCACATGCCTTTTCATATTGCTGTTCAATGTCATTATTATTATTGAGGGTTTTTTCTTTTGAGCCCACACCACCCCTCATCCCATGCAGGCCAACTAGTTTAAATGCTGGGGGTCTTGAGACTGAAGGCCATGCTCACCTCTGGTAGATAAGCGGTTTGGACAGTCTCGCTTAATATGATTTGGTTCAAAGCATGCTAAACACAAATGTTTTCTGTTTGCAGTGTGAGATGGTAGAATGATCTCGAGACTGACAAACCCTGCATGCTTTGTGGTGCACTTGACTGGGTGAATTCTGTTTGCCTGCAACCTGACTGTTCTGTGAAAGTGCACGTTCAAAGAGACTGACTAAAGTTTTCATGCAACCGTCGTTGCAATGTGACGGGGCTGTGGCACCAGTCTCTCGGTGTGATGGATTGTCTCTTAAGTGGCTGGGTGGTGGTGATAATTGCTCAGGAACAGGAGCTTGAGCATGAGCAGTAGCTAGTTTAGGATATCTTGACCTGGAAGATGTCTGCTCTCTGGTTTCAATTTGGTAACGATCAACGTGTTCCTGAATTTCACCAGCCGTCCATTTGTCTGGTGCCTTGAACTTCAAGATGGCAGCAAGCGCTGGGTCTGGACAATGTTTCACAAACATCATAGTTGCTTCTTGGCAAGGGTTATCCAGATGCCGTCCTAATCTCTTTAAACCCTCTTCCGCTGCATCAACTGCCTTGTTCAAGCGTACCCAGTAATCTAGGGGTGTTTCTCTTGCTAGTGGCACAGTGTTTAAAAGTCGGCCATAGGCATACATGAAAAGGGCACATCACTGAAATGTTGTCTAAGGATGCTGTAGACAATATCTGGTTTTTCCTGAGGCTTTAGTGAAGGGCTGCTTCGCAGTGTAATTCTCACAATGTCCTTAGCTTTTCCCATCAACTTAGAGAGAATCTCAGTGTACTGTTCGTTAGTGGGTGTGCCTCGTTTTCTGAAGTAGATTTTCATTAATTCTTCCCACGCGCAACAGTGTATTTTGTCAGAACCATCTCCCCTGAAAGTGGGGGGTTCTTTGACATCTGGCTGTAGTACTAACTTTGCCCCAGTCAAGTTGAGGTAAGTGGGTTCACTCTGTGATTGGCCCACACTGCTCTGAGATTGCAGACCTTTCACACTCCCTTCCCCACATTCACCCTTAAGACGGTCCATTATGGACTGTCCAACTTGTTGTGCAATGCTTGTAATAAGGTCACTTAATGGTGGATCAGCACTAACTGAATCGTCCGGAACTGCACCATCATACTCAACGCTAGAAGATACATTCTCAACTACACGCGTAGAACAAAAGGCTGGAGAGCCTGCATCATTACTGTTTCGAACTGGGGTAAAAGGCGAAGCCTCAATCATTCTCCCTCTCCCCACAGAGAAGTTAACATGACTCAATGAACATTTATCCTCGTCTGCCTTATTTTTAACATAAGTCATTTTCTTTTTCTTTTTTTTTTTTTTTTTTAATTTTCTTTTATTTTCTTTTTTCTTTTTTTTTTTTTTTTTTTTTTTTTTTACAATCGTTTACATAAATGCAAATATTTAAAATGTATATATATATTTTGTTGTTGTTGGTGGAGCAAAACACTATTCAACATCCAACTCTGTTATACTATTCAGTTTGTATAGATGTCTTAATGTAACAAGCAACCTCTGGTGACCAGCTGACATTGATCCACTCTTCACGAACCACGTGATGAACTTGTCCGAAGCAGTGTGGATCCGGGTCACGGCACCACTGTAGCAGACTTGAACTCTGCGTTGTGTAATAAAAGGGACCAGCAGACGAGGACTCGGGATGTCTAGCAGGTTTATTCTGTTTTAAAACAAAAATAAATCAGTGCAGCAGTCTGGGCTCCGATTTTCCCACATACAGCACACACCTCTCCCCAGCGCAGTTCGGCGCGAACTGACACAGAATTCCATCAGAGGTTCACTAACATTGTTTAACATCTAAACAATCAAAACAAAAACAACAAATCACCTGCCCAACAGTCGCCACTCCCACAGTTCAAATTGAATCAATAAAAAGATATATATGAAAACATATTAATTACATTACTCTAACATCCAGATAACACTTTGAAGAAACTCACATACCTGTTTTAAAACAAAAATAAATCAGTGCAGCAGTCTGGGCTCCGATTTTCCCACATACAGCACACACCTTAAACGATCAAAAAAACAAAATTAACCAGGTTGCCTTGGTAAACTCAACAAATGTCGGAATGGTGGGAATCAGACACCCAATACAGTACTGCACCAACATAAAACAGTACAAAAACAATATATAAGATATATTAAATTAGCAAACATACTTTTCTTAGAATATCTGGAATGTTTTCATAAACAAACTGATGACGGCTCTGTGCACTCACCTCTCCCCAGCGCAGTTCGGCGCGAACTGAGGAGAGTAGCGCGAACACGCAGGATGTGACGCAAAAACAGGAAACAAGAAAATAAACAGGAAACAAGAAATAAAAGCTTCTTTACCAAAATAAAATTACAACTCAAAATCCAAGAAAAACAAATATACATAGATAATGAAAATGGATTTGAGATGAAATATAAACAAGTTTTTTGCATACTTGCTACAATCGCACGAACCAGACCTCTCATCCAGATTACAATTTCAATCTGTTCTTTCTGAATCCAATCAGAATAATCCGATTGGAGCGTTTATATGACACATTTTTATTCAGATTACTTATTCATGTAAATGTGCCTAGTGACCCGACTCTGCGTTCTTTTTGGATGATGGACCTTATGTGCGAGGCTCAGGCCAGCTACCCAGTAGATGAAGCTTGTTTTGTTTTATTTGTGTTTCACTCTTCTTTCTTTATTTGTTCATAATTAATATATTGGTGTGACAAAAGGTACTTCTTGATTCTAGCAGTGACTGGTTCCAACAGTAACCCTACTTTTCAGTATATTTAAATTTTAGTTGCGAGAAATTAAATCCAAAATATTCGTCCCCCAATTAGATTTAGATTGATAGTGATCCGCCAGATTACAAACAAGAATCCCCCAGAAAATCAGTGAAGAGAGCTAAAAATTAGAATGATGCTATGACTCTGAAAGTCATATTTGATGATTAAAAAAACAAAAAGCAACCAAGAACAGACATTAGAAATGCACCAGTATGACTGCAGTTATGCATAGTTGGGAAAGAAATCCACAAACTCAAAAATCAGTTATTTGGTTAAATTTTATTTTTTGCATGTCCTTGTCGTTTTTCTCTAGTTTATGTTTAGAATGAGACAGTCATTTCTGGATAGGAGTCCACAGCAGTCAGATAATGTAGCTTTCGAGTCAGAATGTTTTATCTTTTGTCTAGGCTTACGCAAACACGTTGTCCTTTCTACTTAGGTTTAACAACAAAAGCCTTCCAAGAAACGAGGCAGAATGCCTTATCAATTCCCAGCAGCATCAAACAACTTCTAAACATACAGCTCACAGCAGATTTGAATTTAATTCTCCTTCCTTGTTCTTACTGAAGCAAAATAAAGCAACCTTATGTGTTGTCTGTTTGTTGGGTATTTAATTTTGAGTAGCCACCCCATGTTTTATAATTATAAAATTATATAATCGGATCGTAATGTCAGAAAAAGGTAGAGAAATGAAAATCACATGAAAATAAAAATGGAAAAGTGTCTGCTATATTCTGTCATGTTGTGCTTTATCTGCCAGTGGTTGTGAGTGGGCAGGCTTAACACTGTCATCGCTCGATATTCACTCTGCGATGATGCCACAACCCTGGCTGAGAGTGTATATACACACCGACCCAAAATAATGTGCGAAAACAATTTGCACTCAGACATACAGTAGTTCCTCTCCCCATCTCACCATCTGTGCCTCCGTCGATGCCTCACGTCTGCTAAAAATTAACAGAGAAGTGCAGATGGTGTCATCAGCAAGCATCGCTTCGACACCTATGAAAATTATCTTGCTCTTTGTGTTGAAGCCTCTGGGGTGGGGTGACCCAAAAATAAGATCAAATATGTCTCCAGAGAACCCAGTCCTGTCTGAGAAACTTCATGAACTGTAAATGTGCTATACTTAGAGCATCTGTTACTTTTATGATCCATAAAACCTGTTTATGCAGGCGAACATACACAGAAAACACGAGTCCATTAATGTGTATGAATAATACAGGTCATTCACCAAAAGTCAGTAATTTATGTGTATTTCAGACGTAGAAAACATTTCTCTCAAAATTCAACTGTGACATAATGACAATTACTGGTTGTATTTATTTGCCATTGAAGTTCTCAGTAATTATAGCTGTTATTTTTGGTTGCAGTTGATGTAATGCATCAGATGTTATTGCAGCGCTAATCTCTTATGAAAATATGTGGCTTGCACAATAGAATGATGCTGGACGGATCATTTGGTTCATCATAACTACTTAAAAAAATCACACACTTTACTTACTATTTACACAACATATTGTAGGAAAATCCTACAAGGTTTTCAAAACTTTTGGCAAAGTTATGGCAATTGCTCTAATTTTTAAATCTGTGGTATAATTAAATGAAATATCATGCAACCTTCAGAAATCAAGTTACCTGCAGGTAGAGTCAATGTTAGGTATTTTCCTCGAACCTACAATAAAATAACCACAGACAACGTATATGAATTAAATATGGTCAGGCTTCTGCAGAAGGAGGAATCTCGATCAACAGCTCCTCCGAGCTGGTCAAAAGAGAGTTCTGATCTGCTTTCACGTGAGCTCCCTCTTTATTGTCAAAGAACATCAAACAACAGAGGTCGTAAAACATTTAACACAAACAGACCAACAACTCAGTTCCAGGTGTGATATCTTAATTTACAATCTGAGCCCAGTTCAGCTCTGGGTCAAACTGTCACCTAAGACCGGGCAGATAACACCAGAGAAAACTTTAGGGTCTGAGAACCATAAAGTTTTACTATCTCGCATGAAGACAGTCGTAACCTCCAGGTCAGCCCATACACACATAAGGAAGAGAACACTTTAACAAAATGATAATATCAAAAAATCTCTAACAGTCAACTGTAATGTATTCTCAGGATAAATACAGTTCCCTGTGAATGTTGTACAGGTCTGGGATAAAGTTATGGAAAAGTTTAAAGCTAATCTACCAAGACATGGTCATATGGAGCTACAACATGTAAAACAATGTGTTCTGATAAAATAAGACCATAATGAAATGTTTTGGACATAAATAATTCATACATGATGTTGACTGTGAAGCATGGTGGTGGCGTCATGCTATTGTGATTCTCAAAAAGGACATGGAAGCTTGTTATAGTTGCTGGATGGATCAAACAGGGAAGTGCTACAAGAAAACTAGTTAGAAGCTGCTGAAGACGTGAGACTGGGGGAGAGGTTGACCAACAGAACAATGACTGGAAGAATTCAGTCGGCGCCATAACAGAATAGTTTTGATGAAAGCGTTTGAAGTCTAGACCTAAATTTGATTGAGCAGGATTTGGCGGGATTTGAGCATTGATTTTCACAGATGCTCTTTATCCAGTCTGACTGGACTTGAGCCATTTTGCAGCTCAGGAAGAGCAAACACTTCATTCTCCTGTTGTACACATGTAATGGAAACTTGCAGTTGTAATTGCTATAAAAGGTGGTTCAAATGCATGTCACTCAAATGGTGGGAGTTCTTAGCTTGATGCAATTACGCCATTGTTTATTTTTAAAAAAATTTCATCAAACAATAATTGTGTGATCCCAATCTCTTGGTGCTTCACTATTTGTTACACACTCAGTATATCCCATCTGGTTCATCGTCTGGTCAACAAATTAATTTCCTTCAGCCTGAGCCTTCATTCTCCACATTGGCGCTGTAGCTTTACTTTAATCTGTTATCACCTTAAACACTTGGATGTACAGTCATATTCCTGCTTGGGTATCAGACACCCTTCAGCTGACTTATAATTGTCACTTCAACTACATGTTAAAGGCTTAATTACACTAAAAATAGGAGAGCTCGCTTCAGGCTGCCAGTAGCCCAATTTTAGTTGCATATTTTTTATGTGTATTCCACAGTCACTGCAGGTCCATCTTTTTCTTTTTTTTGTTTTTACCCATCTCAGGCTTTTTCAAAATTTTTATGTATTGTGTCGCAATTATCACCACACATCACATTATCTTACCTTGAATTATGTTTATTTTGCAAATGCAATAGTAAATTTACTATTGAAAGTGTACTTTGGAAAGTACAGGATAGGCAATTAAAAAACTGCATAAAAGTACATCTTTTATGCGCTGAATTTATATCAATTGCATTTCAATCTCTGAGAAATATCACATATTTTTCTTAACTCTAAACATAGTTTTAATGCCATGCTTTTACAAACTATGCAGTTACTGACACTAAAAGTAACAGTAATGAGCTGCAAATATAGCTGAATTATTATACTAATAAAAGGTACCATATTCAAGAACAGCTGGAGCCAAGGTTTGAGTTTCATAAGTGGCAATTCTTTCTGCACAATCCAGTCTCCTTAGTTAGCCCTTGGCTTATAAGACTACTTCGGTGTTTCTACACCATAAACAAGAAGCCGGCATATATTTTGTAGGAGTTTTATGAACAATGTTTCTCTTAATTTATTGTATAAATACCTAGGCATTGTTATCAAAATCAGTCATACAGTTAGAGCTTCCCTTTCGCTAATGTACTAAATTATAGAATGTGTTATGTAACAATTGTTCCCACAAATGCTCTCAAATGAGTGCACATTATGCTCAACCTCATGAAAAATCATCACATAACCTGTTATTTCTGAATAGCCTGTTAAGGATTGTTGACTAGGCTAGTGTCTCGTTTGTTGTAATAACTGCTCAGGTTGTTAAATCAGAATGCATCTGTAATATCTATTGAAAGTGTTTAAGGCAGCCTGTAAGCAGGCAGCTTAGACTAGCAAATATTTACACCTGAAGTCTGCAGCTGCAGGGTAAAATCTGTATCATGTACAAATAACTTTTCTATCTGATGTACAAAATCTGACCCAAATATGTAGTTTTTGACTTCCGAAAATGCTTTTGAGCTCCTGACATTTTTGAGGAACAAAAAATTGATTTTTATTAAAAATTACAGTTTTAGGCGGCTGAGTAATATTCTTGTCATTTTTCTCCTCAGCCCAGAAAAATCGCTCCTGAACTTTCCGGTGAAGTGACATAACATAAGGAATGTGACAGTTGTAGGCTTATGCTGGATATGTCTGAATAAGCACTGAAGCACTGAACTCCTGCTACAGTCCATACATTTTGAAACTTCACCAAACTCTAAAAGGTTTTGCTTCAAAATCCTCACAGCTTCAATTATTGTTGCTCACCATTTTTGATCTCAGTTTTTCTTTCCACAAAGTTTTGCATGCCAATATTTTTGAACACAGCACTCTGTGGATGGAAACATCTTTGGCAATGGCATTTTCTGGATTACCCTTACTGTATTAAATCGCTAATTTGTCAATAGTCATGATTGTCTTGCTTTTACATCACTGTAACATAACTTTTTATTTTATTTGTCTTAAACAATGTTATTTTCTGATAGAGAAAACTTTGTTTTTGTTAAGCCATAATGATCAAAATTAATAAGAATAACGGCATGAAATATGTAACTCTGCTTATAATTAATTTTACATGAGTTATATAAGTTTCATTTTTAAATTCAATTACTAAAATAAATTGCATTTTCAACTATAATTTATTGAAGTATGCTTGTAATTAACATTATACTGTAGCCTATATCAATTTAACTGTATCTACTTCAACAGCATACAGTGAAGGAGAATTGTAAGTGAAGCAACGCCTTTAGTTAAATAACAAAACGTTTTGTAGGATTTGTTGTTAAAAACAGTCAACATTAGAATTTCCAATGTTGATCATTTTATTACCCAACATCCATCACCTTTTGAAATCCCTTTTTATATTGTGGACTGGTTTTGTTTCTTCGGGAATGCGAAAATGGAGGAGTTGAGTGTTGAGCTGAAGCTTTGGGTGGGTTTTCTGGTAATAAATAGAACATTTCTTTATGAAGAAACAGAGCTTTTAGAACACTGTGTTCTGAATCTCTCCACTATCTATCCTTTGCTTTCAGCTCAATCCACCTGGTGGTCATTCTGTTTCGCTTCCAGATTAAATAAAAGCGCAAATTTATTGGTAACTATAACCGACCAGCACTGAAAGATGACAATTTTAGATTTTTTTTGTACTAGTCCTTCCTTCTCTCCCTCCAGCTCTCCATCTCTCCCTCCAGCTCTCCATCTCTCCCTTCAGCTCTCCATCTCTCCCTTCAGCTCTCCATCTCTCCCTTCAGCTCTCCATCTCTCCCTCCGCTTCCCGCGCGCGTCAGAGTTTGCGCAAGCAGCCTCTCCGCCTCTCCGTGTAGTATAGCGCAGCTCCGTCTCCCATTCACACCAGTTTACTACCAGACACACACTCGGTCGGAACGCGTTAAAAAAACAAACAAACAAAAAAGGTGCTGCTCCTCTCCTTTCGCCACTTTGGATTAACACTGTGCTTTTTTCGCCATGCTGGAAGTGGAAGGTAGGAAACTCAGCCGTCGGTTCTGTTGTCATTTCAAGCCCGAAACTTATGTGTTAAAATCCGGTCGGTACCGTTTAATAGATGTTCTATTCCCCGAAATTTGACCTTGACGAACTGCTTTACCAAAAGCGATTTTGTTTGTTTTTGGCACAAAATAAATCGATGGCATTCACGCTGTGAAGGCTCATGTCGGTTTGCAATAGTAAGGAGGGCTTCACTGTCTAACGCTGGTGCTGAATTTCATCAATGAAGGAACGTTTTAATTTATCCTCACACGTGCAAAAAATCAAATGATGAACGTTTGGGTAATTTAATGGTGAAGCCATCAACCGATTGCTGTGCTCATTTTCTTTCTACTGTGGAATAATTCAGAAAGTTCTTAGGCATGAATTGCACTGCAAAAATGTAGTCCAATTCTTGTGAAGAGGCTTTTCTTGTCCAATTCATGCTGAGGCTCGGAATCAAGTGAAAGAAAGCATTAACCAAACAGCTTGTGTGCTGCATCGAGGGATTGACCGTGGAAATCTATGCTGTCTGCATTTAGCAACCTTCAGATGTGTGGGGAAATAAGGTTCAGAAGTGTGGCTAAAGGTAAAACACGGAGCGCAGAGGGGGAAATGTTGAATTCATAAATACCTTTAGTGGATTTTTTTTTTGTCTTACTTTAATTCTTGAATAACGCTACTTGCCAGTTCTTTTGTTTCTTCAAACAGCAGACCTTCACTGCACAATAAATCGGCTTTTGTATAAAATTTCTTCAAAACTCAGTCTACTTCAATTTATAACATTCCGATCCAGATGTGATATGACGGGCTCTCCTTTTTGTTTTCAAAAATAGAAAAAAAAAACAAGTTGACAAATCCAACTTTGTCTTCTTCTGTGCCCGGTGTTAGTGATTCCCTAAATTGAGAAAGGTCAAGCATGAAGCCTATTGTGATGCTTTCAGTAAAATAAGAAAATATTCCAGTTGGAATGAGTTAAAATTCCAGCTGGATTATTAGAATATTTTTCATGGCAATTCTAACAATGCTATTAATAAATCTGTGTTCTCTGTAGAATAATTTGGTTTAAGCAGTTTGGATTCTGAACTAAAGGTGATTAAATGCAATCGAAAGTCCATAAAAACAAACATATAAATACAATTAAATTAGTATGCACAATAGTAGCAAATGCAAACTCCAGAATTTTCTAACAAACAACCCAAACTGGCAGAATCAGGCTGGCGATATCAACATCAAGACCGCCACTCTGTGTAGTGCTAGTCACGTTACAATAGAATAAAGTTAGAATAAAGAATAAATTTGGCTTTAAAGAATTGTGTTTATGGTTGTCCAGTCTGAGTATTTGGATTTTTGAACAAGTGAATATCAAATGTAGTCTAGACCTTCAAACTAACTGTGAGACAGACCCTCAGTTAAGTGGTAAAACTGTCAATAATCCTGAAGCAAATGCATACCTTTGGGTCTGTAAGAGCTAACTTCAACAGCTAATGGTTCACTATTTGAAATATTATTTTAGTGTTTAAAACTCAGACAAGTCTTCTCATTCCTCTTATTTGCTGCTGCAGTACTCAGTTAAAAGGAGCGGAGTCTTAGATGCTTTGGTAGATTTAGTCCCGTCCAACTTGCAGTCTGTACTGTTACATCACAGTATTATTGTTACCGTTGCTAACGGTAGCCACTAAGGATCGGCACTGAAGTTGACATCTATTTTGAATTTAATGGCATTGCTAACCTAAGGGGCCATTTCACAGTTTATTGATAATTCATTTGATAATCAGTTTCAAACTCTAACATTCTTGTTTGTTCTCGCCTGATTGTGATTCATATCTTTGCTTTGTAAAGTCTTCACTTTGCTAAAAACTAAAGAAAGGGAGATTTTCGATGCTTTTGACGTCATACATTTCTCACAGACAAGAAAAGAAATACTGTAGTTACAGGCAGTGGCAGTGTTTGATACTGGTAACTTATCTCAATGCCCACAATGCCGTTCTGCAAGGGGTGGCGCAAGCATTTCTGGAAAAAAACTGCATTGATTACATTGATTTCAAATAACTTGCATTTTCTCACCACTCCCTTTTATCACCATATCAGTTTTCCTATCCTTTAGGATCCCACTCTGTAAGATCCACCCCACCAAATTTTAAATTCAGGCAATGCTTTGTGATTGCAAAATTGTACATGTTAATTTGTACTGACATGATTCTTACTGATGCCCTCAAGTTTATTTTTCTTGACTCCAGGACTCAGGTGAAATGTTGATTAATATAATTTTCTTGTATAACAAGATCCTGCCGCAGGGATTTTTTGTGCTTCAGCTGGAAAAAGAGGCTACTGAGGTCACACGTGCACTGAACAGGCAGTCAAAACGGAGGACAACCTTTGCTTACCTCCAGCCAACAACGTAAATAGTTTGAGCGAAAGGGTTTGAGTCATGGCTGAAGAAAGATACCAAAACATAACATAAGCGAAAGAAGCGTAAAATGGATTTTAGCGTTTCCTTTTTCTGCTTCCTCACTCCTACTCCATTTCATTCATGTGCATGGATATGCTGAGGGCGGAAGTGTGGGCTGCTATAAGTTTCCTGAAAAACACCAGTCCAGTTTTAAATGTTTTTCTTTTTCTGCCTTTCCCTCTCTCATCTTTTGTGTTTTCCACTTTTCTCTCGTTCCCCCCCGCGCCCCCAGTGAACGGGACGCCAGCCAGTCAGCAGTCCACTTCTCATTCGGGGAAATCTCCCACCCCTTCCCCAACCAGCCCAGGCAGCCTCAGCCGACGCCAGGTAGGACTAGATTACACAAGCAGACACACACACACACACACACACACACATACACACAATCACATAAGATTTCCACCCACAATCAGCCCACACATTTTAGAGACTTTTAAGTCTGTAACACACTCCTTTTATGTTCTCAGGAAAAGGACAAAGCTGTGACTGAGCATAGGCCAACTACATCTTAGAGTCACTTGAACATGAAGAAACCAGCACATCCCAACACCTTTAGCATCTAAGATCAGGGTGGAGAGTGAAGCTTTGATCTCATCCAGTACCGCTCAGAGAAGCTCTGAAGGCATATTCGTTTGGACACGTGTTACTAGCCGGAAAAACATGTCCATTGCATTTGCACATATGCTGACGCATTGCTCTTTGCTCCTCGCCGAGAATTCTATCTGCAAGTGTTAGTGCTGCATCGCACAGCGCCAGCCCTCGCTTCTAGTTATCTCTGGATTTATGAGTCAGCAGTTTGTCCAGCATCTGATCTAAAAATGACAAGGGCGGATCTTGTGTCATTTTGTATGTGTACGCCCCTGCAAAGGGTTTAGAAAAGATTTTATAGTAGGAAGAATTCATCAATTCAATTGCTTGTAAAGTTTCATTTTACTGATTAAAACATTTTTTGGAAACACTTACTAAAGAGGATATGAGATAGGATAGTAATAGGACTGAAGCACAAATTGAAGATGTAATGCAGAGAAAGAACATGCAACTCAATGGAAAAATGTTTCATTCAGACAAATTGTTCCTTCTGATTTCATAGCCCAGTTGTTGCAAGCTTAAATTTTACTTAAATGTGTCAAGATGAACATTCTGGTGCAACAGTGATAATGGTGAGCTTTTATTTTCTCCTTCAACAGAGCTACTGATTTCAGCAGGACACATGAAGCTCATTTGTCCTGCTGAAATCCCCAACCTTGTAGCTGAAGGTTACAGCAAGTCCTTCAATTGTATTTTTTAAATGTGATTCAAAAATTTTCAGAATAATTAAGTTTTTGGATTAGTTTCTGTCTCTCCTAAAGTTCAGGAGATTTTTTTTCAGGAGATGTATATTAACTCATTACAACGTTGCTCCTGCTCTGATAACTTTGCTTTAGTTTTTCTTGTCTATTCTTATGTAGGCCTCCGTTTAGGCAAATTGAAATACATTTTAGACTTCGCCAAATCAGCAATGCTACTTTTTTCTTTTTCTGTTTTGCCATTTTTTTTAGTAACATTGGCAACATAATAAGCCAATATAGCTGGCCAATGAATGAGGCTTTCTACTTGGCTTATAGCTTTCCCACAGTATTTAATGTTACAAAACAGTCCTTCTATATTAAGAGCGACAGTTGAGCATCCTCTAGTTTCTGTGCTGTGACCGTTTGCATTTTTCCACATCTCAAAGCTTTGAATACAATTTTTAATCAATGAACACTGGCTGCCAAATGGGATGGGATCAGCTTGACAACTCAAAAACGGCTAACGGCTAAACAAAAACAGAATATTTATTTAACTATTTATTTAACTGTATGAATACAGAGTACAAGGGCATATTAATTTAACATGACTTATTAGAAACTTATTAGAAAAGCTTAACTGGTCTGTTTAAATAGAATGCCATTAATATAAAATGGCATTAACATAAAATATTTATATACCCTTAGATAAGCACTTACAGAGATGCTTGTGAATGTGTTTGAGATAACAAGACCTAGAAGCTTCATAGGTTCTGTTTTGTGCAATATTTGAGAAGCGATTTGATAAAACAAGAAGGATCTATCAGTGGTACAGTTTTTTTATACGCCATGGAAGTTAGCCAGGGCTGTGAGAGCGGATCCAATTTGGGTTTCAGCTACTGAGAACCAAACAGCAGAACTTACGCAGTTGCCTGGAACTGGGTCGACATAAAAGAAACAGGCTGGCACGTGCATACATTACATTAACCCACATTGCCAAACGCACTCAGAGAATAAACAGGGAGAACTGTCATGATGTAGACTACCGAAAATTTTAATTTCATACAGGAAAATATCTTTTCTTAACTGTAAGCACATACCACACCAAAGTAAAAATTAAATTTAACTGCTTCAGACTGGAGTGAAACTTCAAATTGGTAAACGTTGGCAGTTATTCAGCTTTAATGTTGTGTTTCTGGTGACTACACATGTGAATTACCATCTTATTACTCAGGCAAACAGCTTATTCTGAGATGTTTTTTGTAGGCTGAACTCATAATGAGAAAATGAAAGTAAAACACACTTTTTTTGCACAATTTACTGAAAACAGCAGTTAAATTCTTCTGAACATCACAAGCTGAGAGCCTATTTCATAAAGAGAGATTATTCTGAGTTTTGCCATTTCTAACACTTTACACTGAGCCGGCAATAGCTTGACTCGAAGGAGGAGTGGAAACCTCTTTCAGCCCATTATCTCTCCTCTCCACTCTGCAGCTTCACACTCTTCAGCAATATTATGTTATAATTCTCGCCCGTGTGCCTTACTTTCCTGTGCGCCGTGGTAGAGATTCCTTCTCTCCCTTGTGACAGTTTCAGCTGCAGCCATTTCTACTCACTCACAGTGAGTGAGTGAGAATGAGTCCCAGGCTTGGATTCATTTGAAAGGGTGAAATTGTATCCCCTCTTTCTCCTGTGGATAACTTCCTCAGGAGAAATGATAGAAGCAGGCACCAGGTTCAACAAATTACATACATCTGTACTCTCTCCTTACACCTGTCATTTCTGATCTGCAATTTTTGTAAAGCTCTGTACTCTAGATGCCCACTTCAGCTGATTTCTGATTTTTCTTTGAGTAGTAATATAGGGCGATTTTTTGCTGAAGTAAAAAGTCAAGATTTTACCAATATTGTGAAACAAAACATATTATTGATCGCCATGGTTAGCATAACTAGCAGTGCAGCAATTTCCATATGTATTCCTAAAGAATGTTAGCTTTCCACAACACTGCTAAGCCTAACATGTTGCATGACAGATGGAGGTTGAGAACTCTTACGGGTAAAATGGAGCAACTTTGCTGTAGACCTTTTGGCCTTTCTGTTACCTGATTAAAATCTTGTTCTCCAAAAAAATCGTTGAACCTCAAAACATGCCTTAACATAGTTTTTTTTAATAGCTTTCCAAAGAGAATTCTAGATGCAGCCATATTGTTTCAGTCCTCCGGTTCACTTTAACATGTCACCTTGGTGGAATCATCTCTCAGAATGAGGTTGCCTACATTCCTCTGTTCAGGGCAACCTGTTTTCCTCAAGCAGAATAAATTAACACAGTGGCTTTTATCTTTTAAATTTCATGCATGCAAAACTGTATTTACAAAGATGCGCATAAATCCTCCAGGAATCCGAGCAGACATTCATGCAGGCTTCAGAAGAAACACTTATGCATAAAATTATCATTTGTGCTCTGGTGGCAGATGAGCACGATGCACTTGCTGTCTGATTTCCACAGTCTGTGCACAACGTGACCTATTTTTGTAAACTGGCAGCCAAAGCTTATAAAAGTGGTTTGCATCCACAAAGTCACCCACCTCCTCTCTTCACTTCCTCCTTTCTGTTCAAACTTCTCATTGTCCCTTCAAGGCCGCTCACTTCTCAAACAGCAGTCTGCTTCTCTTTCATATTTTCCTATTAAATGTGCCGACACGTTCAGCCACACAGGCTCCCTCACCAGGCTTTGCGGTCCGAGGCGGATGTAGATGAATGAAAGAAGCCGGCGAGGTCACGGCTCTGTGAAAAATATAAAGCGGAGAAATAAATCATTAAGTGAAAAAATTAAATGTGACAGCGACAACTTGGAGGTGAGAGAAACAGACGTTCACGTTGCAGAACCTGTGACAGTCGGGTTGTTTGGATGAGTTGACTCTCATCCATATGATTTCACATACCATCTTTTCACTCTTTAGTCATCCATCCATCAATTGTCTGCAGCCACTTAGGTGTCTTCCTCAAGTGTTCATTAAGCAAGAATTTTAGACAATCATACCAATTTCCGTTGAGTTGCATGCTCTGTCCCTCATCCATATCACTCATTTCTTGTATTGGGTGATTTTTCATTAATTTATTTGTGTGTTTGGGTGAGAAAGAAAGAAACTGTGAGATGAAGAAGAAATGATCCATTAAACCTTGTAACATTGTCTTATTCATCCATATGACTGTTTTTTTTTCTTGTTGTATTGTAATTTTCTGTTACTTTTTGTGTTATTGTCATTATGTAGTCTGTTTTTTCTTAATGTGACTGGCTGCACCACATGAGGCTGTTATTAGTTTCTAAAACTGTAGATGTGTTTATTTTTTAAGTTTTATTAAAAACTTGTAATATTCAATGCTCCTTAAAATAACTCTTTTGCAAAACGATGCAGAATATTTTCATGCATCTTTTTTGTGGGATAAATTACATTCATGATATGTCATGTGAGGCAGCCAGCTCTTCTTGGCTCATTTGTTCCTGTTTTGTGTTTCCTTTTTTTCTGAATGTATTCATTTTCATTTGTTTGAGTCATTAAATTTGTTGTTTCATTTTCATTTTGTGGTCTTTCTTCTTGTGCTCCTTATGTTTCTTATTTTTATGTATGATTGCAATTAACTTTTCATAAGCTGCCCAACTGAGCGGAATAGCTCTGCATTAATAACTAGAAGCACAGAGCAGCTGCTATCCACTCTGTTTGGACAATTTTCTCTTCATCAGTGCATTTTTGGTATATAAAGACATAATTATTACAGCTGCCTCCATTTAGTAACATATATGTTACTAAATGGAGGTAACAGATATAAACTTGTTTTGATTAAAACGTGAAGTTTGACTAATGCACTGAAATGTGCAATTGGTCATTTTACTGGGCTGATTTTAATTTTACTACTTTAGAAAGTGCACCTGAAGTCCTCTCAATTTAAAAAAAAAATTGTCTTGGGTGTACAAAATTAACTATTGTATTTGCAAATGAATTTCAAAATCCCGATAAGATCCCATCACTTTGTTTGAGTGGCAGTTTGTCTGTCTAGACAACAAGTCCTGTAATCTAATCTGTCTTGTTTGCTTTTTAAACCCAGAGAGTCATGCAGGGACAAAACAAACTCTTCAGTTTCCATTAAATCATATTAAATTTTTCCACCAAAAACAAACAGCGTTAAGTCCTTCGTCAAATATTGTCTGGCGCTGAAAGTGACAAGAGAGGTTGCAGGGAAAAAAAAAAAAAGAACCTTGATTCTTTTAGGCCAGAGAGCAGGAAGGCTCCGGGATGTGTCTCCTAATCAGATTCAGACAGCAGCACAGAGGACAAAGCTGGAAATACCTCTAAGTTGGTTATGTAAATGTGCACTGCATTTTTAATCTGCAGCTCTACAGCTGGCAGCCTTTCTTTACCACCACAGAACAGATCATTATTTCTGCCTCAACACATCTGCTTCTGCGATTATGCTTCCCATTTAAAGTCAGCCTCCCTAATTCTCTTTTATCCACTGACCAGTTTTCGGCTGCAGAGGGCTCCCATTGCAGATTTGAAGAGAAGCATATCCAAAAAAAATTATGTGAAAGGTTTTGCCAAGTGTGTGTTTTAGCAGAGTGACTCAGTTCAAACAAGAGTGCCGAGCTCTGGAGTCAGAAATAACAAAATGAGCCAGCAGGGAGAACGCTGGGCTTTATGATATAATCATGATTAACATCACCCAGAACAGACTCCTCATCCTTTCTCTCTCACTCTGTCTGCCGCTCCATCTGTCTCACCGGCATCCTCACAGAAAAGACAGGCAGCGTTTTCATCGAAGGTTGAGCTCACCTCCCAGTCTGCAGACAGGAAATGGCCATATATAGGCTTTCTGTCTCCTTGCTGGAAGTTTCATAAGCTGCTGCTCTCCTCTCTCTGTGAGCAGTCTCCATAGCAACAGTATTTTGTTTCCCTCTGTGGCAGGAAGCAAGAGAGAGAGAGAGAAGAGAGGTAGAGATAGGAGTTTGAAACGAGACGGCTAGCGTAGATGTACGATTAGGGCACAACAACAGAAATGGACATACGGAGGAGGAAAAATACAAGAGCAGAAAGAGGAGATGAAAAGCACCGCAGGGCCGTCGGGTATTAAGTGGGTTTTCTTGTTCTGGGAACGAGTGCTCGACCAAACACAAACATTATATAAATCTGGCTTTAGTCTGACTCATGGCTACATTCAGATAGGTGTTTTTAAGGTCACAGCAAAAGAGATGAGTAAATGCACTGACAGCAAGTCAGGTGAAGAATTAGGGCAGATCACTTCTGTAAATAGGTTCAGTAAAACAGCCTTTTCCGTTTCTGTAACGTCGGTGAAGATTCTCATAATCTGCAAGTGTCAATCATCATTTTTTATGAGAAAATCTGAAAGTTTTGACACAGAAAAGGGTTTGTGGTTGTCAGCAGCACAATCGGCATCATAACGTATTCAATTGCCTTTTAGGAGATTTTTTTTCTATTGACCAAAATAATTTTTCTGCATCTGACTTCTTTTCTCTTCATTTGAAAAATAAAGGTATATATTTACATATATACAAGAAATACCAATGATGTTTTCATAGTTTATTTCAATGCATGGCATGTCTATTATAGATTCTGATCCTTGATGTTTGCTGGGATGGACATTTTACCTGTTTTGTAGCAGAAATTTTCTAAATCCTAACATAATGCTGCCAGTTCAAAGAGAAATTATACTAGGCCACCATGAACTTTGATTTATGTTATTATTGAAAATTTCAGATGTAGTTCTTCATTCTGATTGAATTGTTAGGAACCAATCAGCAAAAGCAGTTGTTTAAATGTTAAGATGTTTTCACTGGACATACAAAGTAATGTGGCACTAACATTTACCATTCCTGCAAATTTGGAAGTCAATTTGCTTTTCACCTCATACCATTTGAAATCCTTTGTGAAGTGTATTCTCTGCAGTCCTGCTACTTCCATAAAAGGAAGTTACAGGTTAGAGGAAATTCTGACATTTTCATCTTTAGAGAATGACAGATTATTCATATTAGACCTTCTAACTTGTGGAACCTGCTGTTATTAGTTTTGTATGAGCAAGCGGCAGTGATGAACAGAGGTATCTGTGATTAAAAGAGATTCAATCATGCATCAGTTCGAAGGAAAATAAAATGTATCCATTGCACATTAGAATCTCTATGTTCTGCAGAGTTTGTGGTGTGTTTTATGCAATAACATAATTTTAAAGTGAATTTTTCTCCCTCTTTGCAGGGGTCACTGGGTTCCTCCACCTCTTTGTCTTCCGCCCAGGTTTCTAGCCCAGCGGATGACAGCAATGACGTCAATCCTGAAAGTGAGGAACATTTATGTTGCAAAATTGTTTTATTCATTATTTAATAAGGAAAAGCTTAACACGTTCAAATGTCAAACTTATATGAGTGACCTTTGACGCCTCTTTTTCTACCTTCTTTATGCTCCTCTGATTTATACATTCTGTTCTCAACATGGTTTCTCACCACTTCTTCCCTCCTTTGGCGCTTTACTGTAAAATATTGATGCTGTTTTATATTGTGTTAAAAGGTCAGTCACTTATAAGCTTCAGTATCTGGAGAGAAAAAAAATACTGATCTGGAGAAAAGGATGAACATGTTCAAAATGACATCTTAATAGATTTTTTATTTTATTTTTTTTTTTTACTCAGAGCTCTGAAAACTATTTTCATAAAGTGGCACATATTTTTTAGTCTGTAAACTGATTTGAACCTTTTGTGTCCTATGCCTGCAGCTGAGATTCTCCAGGACGAAGTTCCCGCTGTGCCGTCCTACATATCGGACCGCTACAGGGTGGGCCGGATGCTGGGCGACGGGAACTTTGCAGTTGTGCGCGAATGCGTGGAGCTCTCTACAGGAAGGGAGTACGCTCTGAAGATCATCAACAAGGGCAAATGCAGAGGCAAGGTAAACAAATGTCCGAAAGCAACTTTTGAATTTAAACTGTGTTCAGTCAAAGAGAGAAACTGTAAAGTCTGTGGAATGGAAATTAAGTTTTTATAAAGAGCATCATGCATGAGCTGTAATTGAAGCTAATTTTGTTTAGCTTCAAACATGTTTTTGTTTAAATATTTGGTTATTTGGTTAAATAAATCTACTTTTATTAATTCAAATATCTCACTTAGTTGTTCAATGTTCTTCTGTTTGCTCTAAGGAACACATGATTCAGAATGAAGTGGCCATCCTCCGCAGGGTCAAACACCCAAATATTGTTTTACTCATTGAGGAAATGGACACTTATAATGAGCTTTACCTGGTCATGGAACTGGTCAAGGTATGTTTATTTCATTATTACTGATGTCCATAGAATGTCTTTAAACATTTTCATGTTTTGACACATAAGCCCCAAACCTAAGTGGAAATAATTAGGATGTCTATGAGATAGATTAACACAGAGTAGTGCAAAACTGTGAAGTGCAAAGGAGAGGATTCATGGTTTTAATTATTTTTCCAATTACTATTTGCAATTATAACTGCAGTTGTCAACCTCTCTCCTTTGGTTTTGTGCTTTCAGGCTAATATTGCAAATAAATCTTCCTTAATATTTTGCCTGGTGAAATAATGGTTTACCTAACTAACCAACTAAAAATCTGAAAAGTGTGGCATACATTTTGTGTACGTCTTTACCAACTCTGCACATCTAAAAAATGTTTTCTTTTCTGACTCATCGTTTTAAAATAGCCAAATCTCAGATTGTCCTGATGAAGAGCATTAGTAATTTTCTCACCTTGCCAAACTAAAATCTTAAATTTGATTTTAGTTTGGCCTTTGATTACGACAATTTAGTACTGAAACATGCTGTAAACCACTTCATGATATTTCTAGCTGTAGGTTAGATTTAGATGATATGGTTTTCCTCCATATTCCAGCTGTTCAAACATTTTCTTCCAGGGTTGTTCTGTATAGAACTTGTCCCATAAAGAACTTGTGGCAAACTGCAAACAGCACCTCTTTTGGCCTTTTTCTTTTCCAAAAAGGGCTTTCTTTCTACCATTCTTCAACAAATCCTCAAGTTCAGCTGTCTTGTCAACAGATTCATGGCCATTTGCTCTTCTTAGGGATACCAGGCAGAATTTTCAGTGTATATTCTATTACACATAATGCTGATCCATATCTTGAGTGGAGATGACGACAGAGACAGAGGCGTAGCAATCAAGCAGCGCAACTAATGACGAAGTCACGCAGCATGAGATGGAGAGAATCTCTCCTTGGCTCCAGGCGCTCTTGTGCTCGCATTCTTCATTCTCTCTCCTGCTCTGCTCTATGAGTTGAGAAATGTCTGTGCATAATTCAGGAGCCAGGAACGCGATCCATCTGTTCGTTCTGTTGTATGGAGTACTACAGGATACAGACGTGAGCCAGTCTGTGGGAGAAATGTGCGTACTTGTTACCATGTCCAAAAGAGGGAGGAGGATGGAGAGGAGGCTGGGGATGAATGAGGTGGAACATAGTCACTGCCAGGGACCGAGAGACCGAGAGAGACAACTAATGCAGAATCAGATGATAGTAATCATGTACATCTGGGTTCTTTTGTTGGCTTCTGATTTGGGTTTGTTACTTTAATTTGAACTAAGGGAGCAGTCAGAAAACAATTTGAGATAGTATCTGGAGGGGTGTTACCAAATTAAACCCCTGGAGAATTTATGCTTTTTTGGTAAAAGCATAATGTCATTTTGACTGAGAAATGACGCAAAAGAATCTAATTGAAAAAATATGCGATGGATGTATTGTTGTTAGAGTTTCTTGATAATGAAAATTAACATCAGCCAGTGTAAGACAGGAGATTATCTAGACCCAGGGTTCCTTTTAGACTGACTAATAATGAAAGAAAGTCATCAGAAGTTATGTTTGGCATTGTCCACAGCTCATATAAGGGATACAGTAAACATGTGAAAGAATGTACAAATTCATACTAAAACAGGTGACTTTTATGGAGGACATAAAAAAGTCACCGTTTACATTGTTAAACAGGTGACAATGCAGATTGTCACCTGTTTAACAATGTCACCCATTGTTAAACATGACGGTGGCAGCCCCATCCTGTGGGACTCCTTTGCAATAAATTATGCTAGAAAATTCTGGGAAGCTGCAAAAAACTTGACGCTGAAATGGAGGTACTCCTTCCAGCATGACAACACCCTAAACAAGCAGAGGTACATAGAAATGCATGCCAGACTTTTCAGATCTTTTATTTTTTCTAAAAATAAATAAAAAATTTAAACCAATCATCAGTTTTCTCCCACTTCACATCTATCCACTACTTCCTATTTGTCTGTTAGGTAATGTCCTGTGCCCACTGAATTGAGGGTTATTTCCAGCTCTCATTTAAACAACTGTCAGCCCGGAGGTCAAACCCGGATAGTGTGTCTGGCATTTTCTTGTGCTACTTTGTCCAAAGCTTCAGAGAGTCTGAGAAAGTGCTAGATGACAGAAACCGGAGTCCTATTTTAGTCCTCTGCTCCATTTAGCTCACTTGGAGAGACGGTCTCAGAGAGCATGAGAGAAGAGAAGAGGCTGAGATATGGAAAGGTGAAAAATATGACAATCTGAAACCTGAAATGGTTAAAGGAGTCAACAGCAGTAATTAGTAGAAAATGCAAATTACAGATGTGAATGAAAAGTTTCAAACAAGCTAAGAAATGGGGTCATACATCACCCCTATCAACCGCTGATCCGACAAAACATGCACTGTTCAATGAAGAAAACTATTTCCTGCAGAAAAGACGAAGCGATTCAGTCGAAAAGATTGAATCTGAAAATGCCAGACAGTTTCCCCAAAACAGTATGGTTCCAGTCCTAATAACTCACATCACACGTCTGCAGGGGGGAGATCTGTTCGACGCCATCACCTCTGCCAACAGATACACGGAAAGAGATGCCAGTGGGATGCTCTACAATCTGGCCAACGCCATCAAATACCTCCACAGCCTCAACATCGTGCACAGAGACATCAAACCAGAAAACCTGCTGGTGAGTTAACACATGTACAGTAACTTGGTGATTTGTGGTGTCCTGCATCTTCTCTTGGTCCCTGAAGGATGTAGCATCACTCATTTCTGTTTTTATCTTTCTGTTCAAATTCTTCTTGTCATTTCCCGACTCCAAATTCTGTTGTTCTTCCACCCAAAAATGTGCCAAATGATGCTGGGTGACATTCAAACTTCAGGCAGCTATTAGGATAGTTTGGGAGTTTTCAACTGATCTTCCGTTAAAAGCTTTTGAAAGGTTAATATTCTACTGCAATATATAAAGCTATTATTTTCTTTATTAATTACTTGCATTCTTTACTTTGCCCATTAGCACCGAGAGCTAATGGGCAACAGGGAAAAAAAACTAAATTGATCAAACTTATGAGCACAAACACTTCACTTTATATCTTCCTAAAACCAAAAATCAAAGCTTTTGTATTAAAAGCTTTTATTAAAATAACTCATCCTGGTCTTTTATCTTCCCACTGATTACTTTGATATCTCCCACCTCAGAGCTAAAATAGGTCAATGAGCTGCTAGCAACTGACTGGTCAAAATACCTGAGTAAGGAGCAGCAGTTTATGCTACCTTAAAAAAATCTAGTTAAAGTACTGTGATATTGGTCAGTCATTCTGTCCAGTATTGGTCTGCCTGTTCTATACTCAATACAAAGTTATTATTTTGGCAAATGTTTCTTTAAGTAGCTTTCATATAGCTTTTAAATTTTAAGACTGGGTGTATTCAGGTGAAAGAAGTCTACTTTGGTCTTTAATCCTTTAAGGACAATGTTTTAGTATTTACAGCATATAAGATTTATTAACTGCTTATTACTCTTTCATAGAACTTCACTTTTCCTACTCCACCGTGTTACACTCTGTGGATCTGTCTAAAACCAAACCTCTAGTCAGACCGATTTTTCTTTCTGTAAATATGTAGGTGTATGAACACGCAGATGGCAGCAAAAGTCTGAAACTGGGAGACTTTGGTTTGGCGACGCTGGTGGATGGACCCCTCTACACAGTCTGCGGGACCCCAACATATGTAGCACCTGAAATTATTGCAGAGACAGGGTAAGAGCAGTACGTAGTTCAGATCAGATGTGATGATGGCTGCAGGGCAAAATAAAATCCTATCTTTTCAGCAGATCTGAGGTATTTCTTATTCTAATTATTTCTTTATCTTTGAATAGGTACGGCCTTAAGGTGGACATCTGGGCAGCTGGAGTCATCACCTACATCCTATTGTGTGGTTTCCCACCTTTTCGAGGGTAAGCTTATAGTTATCTACAAACAAGTTTTTCACTGCATCGGGGTTCCAATATGTAGCTTTGATTGACAGAAACTTGAAATAATTTTTTGTACTGAAGTTTAATTGGAGTTGGAGTTGTACTATTTTTTCTTTGTATAGGCTCTTTAGACAAAACCTTAAATGAGCTTTTACATGTTTCTTTTCAAGGGCTATTGTTTTGCAATTACTTTTTTCCACCACTTGATGTCTCTATGCTACACCTGAAGTCTTACTGTATCTATGAAAATGCTCTGTCAGAGAACTATTTCGTTCATATCTGATATCTATTATGAACATTTTTGCAGGAGCAGTGAGGATCAAGAAGCCCTTTTTGATCAGATACTGATGGGGCAGCTTGAATTTCCTCTTCCGTACTGGGACAATGTGTCAGAGACAGCGAAGGTAAGTAATCCTCTGAATGCATCGTGACTGTGAAGAAGATGATGTGCTACCACTGGAACAAGCTCACCCTCCGCTGTTTGTTTCTGCAGGATCTGATCCGGTCCATGCTGGAGGTGGAGGTGGACCAGAGATACACTGCCCTCCAGGTGCTGGAGCATCCTTGGGTTACTGTAAGTATAGCATCTGTGAGTTTGTGAAGCTGTGTTTCCTTCAGAAACACTGACTTGCTAATCTTCTGCTCAATGTAGAATGAGGGTTTGTGTGAAAACGAACACCAGCTGTCTGTAGCGGGAAAGATAAAGAAGCACTTCAACACTGGGCCCAAGGTCAACGACACCAACGCGGGGGTGTCAGTCATTTCTGTAAGTAATCAACTGCAGACCACGTTATTCCACTGCTTTGATAACTATTTCCAAAATTAAAATGTTCTATACAAAAAAAAAGAAAAAATGTTATTCTTCTTTGTTCACATAGTTCCAGCTCTTTAGACAGTTCCAGCTTTCTGATTGACGTTTTCTTACGTGTGCTGGTGTTTGGTTTTTCTTTGTGTTCAGCTGGATGACAGCTTTTCTATGCAGCGATCTGGGTCGTTGGATTTCTACCAGCACCCAGCTATGTACTGGATAAGGTACGCCAGGTTTCAATGGAGATGTGAAAGATACCACAAAGTGGTCATAATTCAAAACAACCTAAAATAGTGTGTATGAAATTGATGGCCCCAGTCCCATCCATCGCTGAGTGCTACCCCGCTGGTTGGCTGCTGCTACTGCTGTGCTGCTATTTCAGCCTGATTTGGTGTTTGTACTCGGCTTTCTGCTTCTTCTTTTTCATCCTCCCCTCGGTCTGAACACACATTTCACACCTGCTTAACCTGCACTATCCTGTGTTGTGTTCATTTATTTGTGTCGCCTGGAACAAAACCACACCTTTGATAGAAAATGTCAAAAATTTATGTGACAGTGATTTCTTCAGAGAATGTTTTTATGGATCCTGCTTTTTTTAAACAAATGCTGTTGTTCTTTGTTTGCATCTTTAAATTCCTGTGGTTTTACTCTTGTGTGCATGAATATGTTAATCATTTTTTATGTGTGTTGCTTCCAACCCAGCTCACTCTTTTAAGAACTGGCCTTGCTCTTCAGCTTCACTTCCCTGGCTTCTGTTATCTGGTCCAACCACTGACATATTTATGACCTTGAGAGTCACAGTTTTTTGAGACACCAGCGGCAAGAGGAATTGATGACACATGAATAAATTAACAACAAAATTAGCAGTTTGATGAACCATTGTGTCTGATTTCTAGTTACTTTGGTGTATATTTGGGTTCAGAATGATGAATCTTATGAACAAGTTTTATGGAAATTAAAGGACTGATGAAGGATTCTTTTGCTACCTGGAAAAGCATATTTATTTATGTATTTTCCAGATCTGTCTGTCCAACAATACTTTTCTCCAGGCCTCCTTCCATTTTCTGATTATGTGCAAACCCTTACATCTATAGATGTAACCCTTACAATCATTATGAATTACTGTATTTACAATTTTTAACTACCTATAAAAAGAATGAGAACTTAGAAAATTTGATCCTGTAAGTGTATGGAATCGTGACAGAACTGTATAGGAACCCTGGTAAAGCTTTGGAAAAATCAAAACCCTTATATAGACTATTTAACTTGGCAATTCCTCTTGTCACTGCCCAACTACCCCCAAATCATTTCCTGACCAGCATGTGCAAAACTTATCTGTCCCCCTTACAGGATTACGCATGATGAATCTGATCATGATGTTCTACTGTGTTTGTCTCTGACAGGCCACCCCTCTTGATAAGGAGGGGCAGATTCTCAGACGAAGACGCCACCCGAATGTGAAGCCGTCGCCTTTGCAGATGATCCAGACTGTGAACGCAGAAACGACAGCGAGGGCACTCCGGCCTGAGCCTCCCAGTTGCCTCCCCGGCTTGCCCGCAGACCCTCCCTGTCCGACCCCTGACTCTTGCTCCGACCCCTCCTCGGATCCAAGCCCCCTGTCGGACTCCGATGATGTCTCCATCAGCTCGGTCAGCACAGTCTGCTCCCCCAGCTCACCCTTCTAGCGATTAGATGGAGGGGGAGGGGGAGGAGAAGCAAGGAGGAAATCCTCATCCAGCTCCTCCTGTACAGAGGAGAAGGAAGAGGAGGAAAAGGAGATGAAACTCCATACCTGACTGTGGAGAAAAGACATTTAAGAGAGAATTTTTAAAATCCCCTAAATCCATCTATCTAATTCAAGAGGAGAGATTGTTGGAGGGGTGGAAGTAGAAAGATGAACTTCCTTTTATTTCTTTTGAACATTCTCTCATCTGAGCACATGTCGAGCTCAAGGAGCAAGAAAGGGCGAGAATTGTTTGCCTTTCAGTGATGATCCGGGCCAAACATGGAAACTTCCTCACTTCTGGAGTGGCTCAAAATGGCAATATGAGAACATTGATTGATGTTCATGTTTTATTGAACCTTATTTAACCATGATTTATTTACTACATTTTTTATACGCATTGCTCTTTTTCATAGAGGTAAAAAAAAAAAAAATGTTGTCGTCCTAAAGAGCGTAGTGGAATAAAAATGAAAGAGACATGTAGAAATAGAACTGGGACATATTAACCTAGGCTGAGGTAGACTTGGTCAACACTGGAATCAGAGCTACGGGAAGCAGAAATTTGTAAAGATGTTCAGAGACTTGTGCTACAGCTCTGCTCCACTTGAGCTTCGCCTAACACAGGGTTTACATGTTATAAAGACGATAATGGTGCATCTTCTCTCTTCTTTACACCTGCTATGGTCACAACATCTTAAACCAGAAGATACAGCAGCATCCAAATGCTTGTAGCAGACATCTGGACCACTTTTTCTGAACACACTCATGTTGCACTGACACTTCATTGATCTTTATTTTCAACCAACGCCACCGTTGTAATCCATTAATATTAAGCTGCATCTCATCAAATTAGAAAATAATTGAAAAGTTCATTTATTTCATCAACTTGATTCAAACTGTGAAACTCATATTCACCAGATTTATAACACAAATGAATTCAGATGTGTATTTTAATATGACGTTTCAAAATCATCTTAAGATTCCCCATACACTTTTTTCTTCCACTCAATTTTCCATCCGTATTCTTGTATACAGCACTGTGTGCAAAGCTAACTTCTTCTGCAATTACCTTTTTTTGTTGATGTTGGTCGGCTGGACAACTATCAAGTCATTACTTCCACATAACTGTAGACTCTCATAAAATAACATTTCCATTTTAACAGTTTTTTATTTGTCTTATGTGATAATCTGGTTTTTCATGACATCAATTATTATTAGCAGAAGTAAACTATTTTAATATATTCCTCAGTTTATAGTATATTTTCAGTTGTTGAATTTATTTAATGTCATCAGTGAACTTTAATTCTGATTTACTGAGATGCACCTTTATGCCAACATTTAAGAACAGTATGATTGTTGTGGTCCAAATGCTTCTTAAATGTGTACTGAAGGGTATGAAGTGATACCTATTTACACAAATGTTTTGCAGTCTTTTTACAGTTAAAGATGACAGAAACAATGGCAGGATGGATGAAAACCAGCAGCACTCGTGCAAAGCAGTTAAAACATGGAGGATGGCTTGTTTAAGCTCTGTAAACCTCATTCATGACTTCATTTATTTAGATGAAAGCATGACAGACATACAGTAGCCTATTCTTATAATTAAAAAAAATGTTTAGTGTTGAAGTATTGTTTATATGTTATGTAAATAACAGTTTTATTTATTTTGATAGTTCACAATACAGTATATTTCTTTACTAGTAGTAAATATATGACAATTGTAAAAAACTAAAAAAAAAAACTAAAAAATGAAACAAAAAGAATCATGTCTGATTCAATAAGCAAAAAGATAAAGAAAAAAAGAAATATAAATTAAATTATCTGATCAAAATGGAGAAAAAAAACTACAATTGAAATGAATAGTATCATTTTTACCTGATGTTTCACCTAGATAAATCCACACAGTCAAATATACATTTGTGGGGGAAAAATAGAAACCATAATTTTTGCTTCATTGTCAGTTCTAACAAAGATGCCACTGTGTGCAAAATCAGACAGTAATTTTGATTTTCAGTTACTGATGTGAAGGGAGAAATGCAGAATTGCACTTGTTTTTTATTATTATTAATTTTAGAGATTTTAAAGCAGTTGTGTAATTTGTCTGTGTTTCTGCATTTCTTCCTATTGAGACATTTACATAGTAATGTGCTGCAGTGTGAATATGTTGTGCTGATGAAACCCACACTCTCCGGTACACGGTTAACCAAAGTGCTCTCACTGCTGCTCTACTGCATTCAGCCTTTCCTGAATACTGATATCTGTACCTCTCTTCATCAATGGTCTGTCAATAATCAAAAATAATAATTAAAACACCTTTAAAAACTAAACTGTTTGCGTTTTTTTTTTCTTTTGTGAGGGGGTTTGGGGGTTACTATTGCTCAGTTGAATAATTATCACACAGATTTGCTCTGACTGAATCTTTTCAATAAATATGGCATAAGTCACCTTAATATTTTCAGTCTGTTTTCCAAGCATTTTTGTCAAGCCGTAGAAGACTAAGGAGTATACTAATTTGAGGAGGTGACGAGAAAATTGAAATTAAAGAGAGGTAGAACAAGTATGAAATGTTTTTTCGACTTGTTTAGGGAATTAAAATTGAAAACATTTTTATGTGTAGCTCTCGTTTGAGCCAAAAGGCGTCGCTGTTGTCAGACGCAAACACAATGGCAGAGAAGAAGAATATCATCGAGGAAGTACAGCTTTCGCCTATGGGCGATTATGTACATTTGTTTTACGAAGACAATGCATGTTTTATTACAAAAATATGTACTATTAACTTGAAGCTGCGTATCAAAGTGAGGTTGTTGTAGAGAACCGGCGATTAGCTTTGCGTTCACTGCCATAACTATGAGCAACAAGGACGGTTCTTCGTCCGTTGCAAATAAAGACAAGGACTCAACTCTTCTGCTCACTAAAGACGGCCAACGGTATTTCGTAAGTAAAAGCGGAGCTGTGGACAGCAGAAACGTGACGACGCCGCATGAGTCGGAGAACAACGTGTCCTCTTTCAGCGTGGACGATCCGGACGAAGAGAGCGACGTGCTGGATGCGTCTGATCCCAGAGAAGGCGCAGCCAGCCCGGAGGAGCTCAATGAAGAGGAGATCTCGGAGGGCGACAACGCCCCCAAACAGTGCACGTACGAGGGCTGCACGGAGACCACCACACAGGTGGCCAAGCAGAGGAAGCCGTGGATGTGCAAGAAACATCGCAACAAGATGTATAAGGATAAATATAAGAAGAAGAAGAGCGACCAGGCTATGTCCAGCGGAAAGCTGGATGTAAGGAAAACAGTTTTTTTTTTTTTTTTTAAATCTAAAGGGTCGTTTTAAAAATTGCAAATAATTTATTGCGGGAGTTTTTCTCTGGTTTCTACACTCCAATGTAACGTAACTGCTCTTTTTGTGGGGATGACCAGGAAAACTCTGAGGAGCGTCCAGTGTCTGTGAACAAACAGCGCCTGGGAGCCATGGGGGACCGTCCAGCCAGACCCTCCCTTATAGAGCAAGTCCTCAACCAGAAAAGACTGGTGAGTCTTTGACCTGATTCTGCTCCCATGTGCTGATGAAAGTTTCTCTAAACTTGCAGAATACTTTCTGGAATGAACAGGTTACTCTTCCAGAATGAATACCTATTAAAAGCTTGCTCACCTTTAGCCATAAACTCTGAGAAAGTAAATTCCAGAGATTACGTTTCAGGATATGAAAGATAAAAGAAGAGTTACCATTTAGGAATTTAGAGGTTACTTTTCTGGATGCTACAGGCTTCTTTAGTTTACTTTTCTGTAACCTTCCAGGAACGTTCCTTTACCTAAATGGTAACATCCCAGAATTTAGATGTTTCTTTCAAGAACTTAAACTAAAAACATTGACTATTAATTACTACTGTGTGCTTCGCTGTGACATTGTTATTGTCATACATGTTGTCATTGTGGTTTCTCAGTTCTGTTTCATTTTCTCTCTTTCTGCAGGTGTAGAAGCACACTATTAGTGTTTTCTTGAATTATCGCTATACTTTTTCTTTTATTCTCATCTTTCTGTCTGTTTTTAACTTTTTACACCACCTCTCTCCCTTTCTTTTTCTCTTTCTTGTTCATCTTTGTGTCCATTACATTTGAAAGGCACACAAATAATTTTCTAATAAAGTTTTTTTGTAAATATAATCACGCATTATAGCAAAAACCTTATTGCCACATTTATGAAAGTAAATCTAGTCTTCTCCTTGGTCCCCAGATAACAGTTCTAATTACCACACTTTTTCTGGACACACAAGAAAAATACTTCAGGGTTATTCCCCATATCTTGAAGTTTACATTTTTCAAACTCTGAGGTTACATTGCATCTTGGGACTTAAATATTATTTCCCGGAAGTCCGAGGCTACTTTCTTTAACTCTAGATGTTGCTTTCCTGAAATGTCAGGTAAATTGTCTGGAACTTAGATTTTACTTTCTTCCAGCATAGAGATTGCATTCCTGAAACATTTGCTATTTTGTTTTAAATAAGAGTTGTCCTCACCGTCATTCATATGTTTTATTTTTTTCTGAAACTTGATAACCTTTTTCTAGTTGCATTGAATAAATAAAGCACTTTGCACTTAACCCACATTCAAATATTAATATTCACAAACACACACATACACCAGTATGCAGACTGGTAGGCCACATGTGGCAGATCCCTGATCTACTGTATCGATAGATCAGTTTTTTCCCCTCTTTTTTCCATATTTGCATTACCAGTCTAACATGAATTTCTCTGTGTTCCAGTCTCTGCTCAGGAGTCCAGAGGTGATCCGGTTCCTGCAGCAGCAGCAGCAGCTCCTGGCTGCACAAAGCCGCAGCCAATCACAGCAGCACTTTCAGGGCTGTTGACAGTGACTAGTGTGTATTTGATAGTATTTATGACACATCACAAGGGTTGTGAAAAAAATACAAATAATTTATGCATAATTAGATGAAGCTGCTCAAAATCTGACTTTGAACTGGACTGAAAATCATTTTTAATTTGTAAGCAAAACGTTTTCTCCGTTTGCTTTATGTTTTAGTTTAAAGTTAGTTGGTTTTACTGTCCTTTATATTGGTTTTAATCAGGACATTTAATTGTAATTGTTTGTAAGACATTGCATCCCTGCATTGTTATATTTATATTGTGTCTTCTAATTGCTTATTTATCTTGTGTGTTCTTGTTCTTCCTTACTGTTTTTGTGGTATTTATGTGTTGTACTATTGTGAACATCAACCTGATGTAATTCACCTAAAATGTTCAAAAGCAATTGTAGCATTGCTTTAAAAGAAGTGCTGCATTTGTGCAGTTTAATGTTTTTCCTTGTGACAATCAGTGGTCATATTTTCACCCAACAGAGTGTAACGGCTTATTTTTAAAATAACATTTTGTATGTTCTTTTCATCTTACAGTTTAGCATAAGCTAAATTTTACTAGATCTAAATAAGTTAACACAAACCAAATATGTGATGTGAAAATTATGACATCTGTCTGCTGAGCCTATGAAAATAAAAACATTAATACTCAGACACTGACTACAGAATGAATTTACAGTACAGTTTGAGCTTTATTTTTAATAAGGTTGCTAAGGCTTCAAAAAAATCAAAATGTTGGAAAAACATGATAAAGAAAAACATTTAATTGGAGATGTAAAAAAGAAACAGTACATTCAAACATTGGTCAACCAACACATGGAAATACACCACAAATCACTATAATATGAGTACCTCCAAATAGATCCCATTTCGTTTTTGTACAGCTAAAGTGTCTGAATCCAGAAATGTTTCATTATGCTGAAATTACGTTGTGTCTTTACATCATGTTAAATGCAAAAACAGTTCTAGAGTACATCCTTATGAGTCCCAGAGTAGTGATCATGAGATGTGATGTCATAAACCCACGGACAGAACATATGACTACCTGTGTGAAGACAGTGACCACACACTCAAAAGTGTGTTTGTGTTTACGTTATGATACAGAAGAGATGGGGTTGTGCGGGGATCCCATCTGCGTAAGCACCTTGTCCAGCCACTGCAGGGGTCCATGCAGGTGCACTTCTATCCAGCAGGGGGTGCTTGTCACATCTTGACGGTGGTATTCAGCACCCCAACCCTGAGGAATGGAAGTGGCCATAAAGCTCAGCTGGTGGGATGGTGGTGTGGGTGCTAACAGGAGGGAGAGTTACCCCAACCTTGTATGTGGCAGGATCTGACATGTCTGGCAGCGGCTACAAGGTCTAAACATTTCACTGCTCAATAAATTACAACCAACAACGTACAAGCACTAACTTTTTATTCAGCTTTCAGGAAGAATTACTAGGCCTGTTCATAATGAAAAACGAACTCTGTTACCTTGACGAAGCTCATGCGGATGGTGCACATCTTGGTGAGCTCATAGACGACCTCGAAGCCGTGGTTGACAGACTGGGCGAGAAGCTGAGCGAACAGCTGGTTGTTGAAGATCTTGAGGCTGCAGCCGCTGGGGATTTTGCACACTGTGGTGGTGTGGAAGCCATGCTGGAAGTTACAGTTACGGCTCTGCACAAAGATGCTGCTGTCACTCAGACACTCTGCATAAACCTCTCCTCCCACATAGTACAAATGTAAACCTGAGAAAAAGCAAAGGGAGGAAGTGTTACATTCAAGTTTGAGAAAGTCCAGTACAAATAAATCACTAGAAAACTAGAAGATTAATCATGCTTATGTATTCTGACATAGACATCATCACCAATGACTCAGCAATAGAAGAAATTATTATTCCAATACATTTTGGCCAATTAGTCTTAGATTCATATTTTCATGCATGAATTTAATGAATTGCGAGAAATATTTATTGTACTAATGCATTCCCATTTTTTGAAAAAGCTGCTTTTTTAGAAAAAGGGAGCAAAATCCCTTCACATCATTACTCTATATTTGTTTTACAGATATATATCTCCAATATTAAATTAAATCCAGATAGCCTATATAATTCTGATAATAAAGTTAGCATCCAATAGGTTATGTTCAATCTCAGTTTGAAAATCAAAATTTGTGAAAAGACGCCTTTAAAATATTTCACTGTGTTCATTTTTACACATTACTTATCTTTTTTTCTTCTTGCGTTACCTTGTAAATGCGCAAATAAAATTAGATTTTTTTTAAGACTATATTTGGGCCATCAGACTAAAGAGGGCTGAATACAATTTACTGCATTATTTGCTGCATAATTTTCTTTCTATTCTACTACACCACTTTGTGTTGGTCTGTCACATAAAATCCTGTTCAAATCAACTGAAGTTTGTGGGATTAATGTAACTAAAATGGCTGCAAATCAGCTGGAGGTACTCACCTTTGCCTATGTGCCTGCGAGTGTGCTCGATGGTGGAGTTGCGGTTGACATTGGAAAGCAGACCGAGACAGAATCGGTTCTTGTTATTGGACGGGTCTGTAAAGCCGTCAACCAAGACGCTGCGGGACGAGGCGTGGAACGTCTCCCCCACCCGGTTGTTGAGCTCGTAGTAAGCAATGGAGCACCAGTACTCAGGCTCTTCGTAACAAACAGGCCTCATATCTAAAGACAAGGTTAATTTAGGGGGATGGTGAACTTTAAAAAAAAAAAAAATTTATAGATTTCAGAATGGAGGAAAACGACAAGTTACCTCTGTGTGGAGCAGAGAATGTGAGTTTTGGGGTTTCTGAGGAATTGCTTGGCTTCATATCTTCTTGAGTATTTGTCTCCATCATACTGTATGGAGGGGGAGGAGTCTCAGCTAGATTAACACAAACATCAGAAAAAAAAAATTATCAATGTAAATTGATCAAGGTCAGAATCTTTAACAGCTGGGATTTTTTGTTCCTACCTGTGATGTGATATGGACTGCCAGGTTCTGCAGAGCTGCTGGGGGAGTTGGGATAACTCTGTGAGGTGGGTGACTGGGCGAGGGAGGAAGATGGAGAGGAGGAGAAGGAGGAGATGGGAAGCGGCGGGAAGGAGTCCGGGTAAATGGCATTCTGTGGCATCAGTGGCTCGTTGTTCAGGGAGGCATTCCTGAATTTGGCCAGTAAACTGTGCTGAGGGTTGAACTCACTGTGGCGTGGGACCAGAACTGGTGGAAGCACTGATGGCACAAGAAAGAGAGAGCTGATAAAACACCCAAAGAAGACGAAGCAAACTCAATAAATACAATCAGTTTAGAAATCCTGTCTTTCACCAAATATTCTGGCAGAGTCTTTCTTGTACCTGGAGTCTCCACACGCCTGTAGTGGTAGGGGTTGACACAGATGTCTTTCTGTTTGGAGCCAAAGGGGAACTCGCAGCATTCGAGGGGTTTCAGTTCATGGTGGGACTGCAGGTCAGGCCAGCGCCACACCCTGCAGTAGATGACATGGGGAAGACCCTTCCTGTGGGACACCTGCAGTCTCCCATCCAGTGACCGAGGAATTGTCACACACTTACCTGAAGGTTGAAATAAAAACGGAAATACATGTAAACATCTGGCTAAATGCAGACTAAAACTGAATCATTAGAGCTCAGCGATCAGGAACCATGTTACTGTTGTAGTTAGAAAAGACGCAGCTGCTTTATAGAGACTGATATGTCAATCAGCTGGTATTTTGAACTTTCATTTTCAGAGTTGTTAATTTTGGTAAGATGGTTGGTCATTTATCAAAGTTAGACCTTGTAAGAAAGTCTAAATTATTACAACTTCTAAAGTTCTTAGAAACTGTTTAATATATCTTTCAGTGGTGAAAAACTACAAAACAAAAGTCAAATTCACATTATTTTATTGTATTTTCCATTGTTTTCAATTTTATTAACTTCTTAGCTTTAGTTCCACCTTGTATATTCATATCTCAATTTCATACCTACTTCATCAAAACCTACCACAAAAAATGATTAGCCTCCTATGTACCAACTTCTATGTAGTTTATTTATCTTGGTGGTTAAGTATTTAAATTAATTATCTACATAATCATAAAAAAGCTAAAATTGTATATGTATATCATTAGTTACAGATTCTGCTTTGTTGACCTTGTATTACTCTTGTATTTCCATTGATTGTGATTCTAAACCAATTGCCTGTTATGAAACATGACAAATTATTGCCCCTAATGATAAAAACTGTGAACTAGAAATGAGTTGGACATTTATAAACATAATTCCCTGTAACCAATTATATAAAGGCACCTTCAGAAATTTCAAAAATTTCTAGCAGGATTGGGATCACTAGTAATGTCTTGGTATCACCCTATTGAGAAAACAAAAAAATGACATAAGAATAAAAAAATACTATATATAAGTGAATCAATGTAAACATGTGCTCTCCTGGTATAAACTGATTTATAAATAACATGTTACCAAGAGGACTATCTGGCAGGGGTTGACTAGAAATTTTAAGCAATCCCTTTCTTGTAGCTGGAAAGTCCATTTCTTCTGGTGGCTGGTTGTCACTCCTTGGTAATCACAGCTACAACCAAACCAACGAAAGACCGATACAAACTGATGCAACACTGGTTCAAAAACCATCTGGCACAAGGCTCTCACAAAAAGAAAGATACAATTCTGTATGTATGGTATATTACTCTGCAGAAGGTAATGTGCAAAGAAAGGCTTATGAAATACAGAGAAAATTTCTGAAGTGGGATTTTAACTGCCTCAGTAGGGGAGTGCATTATGTGTTACAAAATTCTACATCACGTTTGTAATATTATATACTAATATGATGTTTTTACAGGTAGAAGCATCATGAAACTATGGATAAAAGTATGAAGGTCGCATTTTCTTAAGCTCATCTTGGGATTGTCTTGTGACTCCATTTATCAGCTTTGCGTGCTGCTTTAGGCAGCACGATTGGCTAAACTCTTCTGTTTATCAATGTGCTACTCACTGGGCTGCCCAGGGCAGCTGAGGGCTCGCTCCAGTTCCTCCATTGCTCCCTTTTTCTTCTTCAGTTTCTTCACCAGAGAATCCACAGCCTTTTCTGCCCACTTTTCCTCCTCGTCTCCTTGTTTCCAGCCGAGCAGACGTTTAACTGCAGGGCTGGTGAAGGAGAACAAGGACGTAATCGACGATGAAGAGTTCATTGTGATATGGATACAGAATTGGCAGGATGGGCTGAGATTAGGTCCAGTTAGCAGTGCAATCGTTCCCTTGAGGCGAAGGAGTGATGAGGCAAATAACTTACAGCCAGGGCACAAGACAAAAAAACGGAGGATGAAAGAGGTATTATGATGAGTAAACAGAGACGTTTCTTTTATTATTTTGTTTGTAACTTCCAAGCAGCTCCGGGGGAAGAAGCTGGACTTCAGCCAGCACAGTGTAAATCGTAAATCCCTTCTCTGTGTTGGCACAGATGGGATCCGGCAACTTTGGCTTCAAAACCTCCTGCAGAGATAGTTTTTCCTCACGCAGCCAGACATCCAGCTCAGGTTTCAATCATCTAGCAAGAGAGAGGAGATTCTGAGTTAAGGAACAGTTTTGCTAATTCAGGTGAATGGAAGAACTCTTTGTACATGTTGAAGCCAAAGAGATGTATTTGTGAAGTAGAAGAGAAGTGATTCATGCTTTGAAAAAATGTGACATTTATATTCAGCACATCTCAGTGGACACTATAGAACCACCTGTTGCTGCTTTGCAGCTGCAGGTATTTTTAGGTATGCTTTGTCGAGAGACTAGAATTTATTTCTCATCGGATCTGACAGAATGTTATGTAAACATCCGTTTCCTAGTCTTGCCACAAATTCTCAATTGGATTTAGGTCTGGTCTGAACCTTTGCAGCACATGGATGAACTTTAATCTGAGCCATTTCTGACTGTAAATTTAGATCTGTTGTGTAAATTTCATCATGTGAACCTGCCTGCTGTTTTCCACAACGATTCTCCTCATAGTGGAGAATTGTAGCTGCATGCAGCTCAGGTTTTTGTGACAGCACAGACTGTACACATCAACGGTGACAATAACGTTGCCATTTGTAACTCCAAGCAAAAGAAGACGTTGTTTTTTCTCATTTGGATAATTTATCTTTTAGGAAGAGCAAAATAACAAAAGTAATTTGATTTCGTTTAGAGAAATCCCCCATTTCATTATTTTCAACATCTGAGTAGGGAGTGTACAAGTTAGCAAGGCAACTCTACTATCAGGATGAAGAGTGCGAATCAACTGGGCCAAAGATCGTGAATATGGTTCAAGTACCTCATGTCCCTGGATGTGGAGTTTGGAGTTGTGCAACACTCTTTTGGAGTTTGGATTGAACAGTTCTCTGAGATTGTCAATGCTTTAGATATGGATTCATTTTGAGGCAGCAGAGTAACAGGGGCGCGATGCTAATAGATGTCACACTTTCCAGACTTTTACTTAATTGTAAAAAGAGAAAAATTAATCACAAATCACTTTCCCTTCACTTCACTAATACACTAATATGGGAAAGATTAAAATGGTCTGTATAGGCATTGTAGGTGGATTTCCATAATCAGGAGGCTCAGTCAGCAGGGTCTTCCACATGCTACACTACATTTTTCTCAGAAGGGGAACATTAAATGTTTAACAAAACTGTCTCAGTTAGAGAAAGCCAAGATGGCCAGGCTTGTTTCTAGATCCACCAACAATGAGGAATGTCCTTTCTGGCCTCTGTTTCTATGATCATGCCACTGACGCCCAGGAGCCTTACTGTCTGGCCAGAACACATCACAGAACAGGAGGGGGAGAGCGAGACAGGGAGGGAGACAGAAACACAGTCCCTGTTTGTATCTTTCTGTCCGCCTAAATAGCCACTGACTATTACGCAAATGCCCACAGTGAGGTGCGGATGTACAAAAAGAGACACTTTGATGTCCAGCCTCTAAAATATTTACACTGGAATTATCTGAGACTGAAGCAGAAGATAATAACTTGCCTGCTTGTTTTTTTTTTCTCATTGTGTGGTTCAGCCTCTCAGCATTTTCACTTCATTCTTGCATTGCTGATTACAGCTTTGTTGCACATTATGCATATTATAGGGGTTTTGTGCATTGAATGCAACTTTAGAAAAAAAAAAACAACAACAACAAAGACCGGAAATGTAAAAGATGACTTAAAATGAACCTTTATTTTAAAGGTGACTATGGTATAATGTGTATTTAAAAGACTAAATAACAGATCCACATTTGAGCAGATCTCAACAAAAAGACAACGCATCTGCATACTTGTGCTTGTTGGTTGAAATGTGACCAGTTCTGTGGTCCCTGAATGGCAGACAAGCAGACAGCTGAGGAGGGTTTTTTTTTTCTCTTACAATGACAGCAAAGCTGCATCAGTCCGTCTCTGCTGCTGCCGCTGCTTTATGGAGCCTGGCGTCACTCAGTCTGCAGCCTCAGATAGGCTAATTACCTAATGCTTTATCACCAGTGCACCCCTTCCCAAAAAAGTAAACATGCCAGCTTCCTTCAACTATCGCTGCATCCAGTCTCTGTGCCGCTGCAGGATCCGGTTTCTGCCCTAACCTCTGCGCACACACCTTTACTCTGCGCAGGAGAATGTGACATAAAAAAAAAATCAAAACATAAAGTATCCATTACTTCAGGTCTTACATATAACGTTTAACAGCATGTCGTCACCACAGGAAGGCTTTTAGAAATAAATTAAAACTTTTTAATCCAAAAAAGTCTAAAACTGACATCTACTTTTTAAAATTACATTGTATGTTAAGAGAAAGTAATTTTAATAGCAACCAGGATAAAAGTTGTCAGAGTAAACATCGTACGCAACTCCTTTGCTCTTTGTATTGGATGCAAATTCATAACAAAAAGTAAAATGACAAAAACAACTCTCTCAAATATTGTGTTATTTCATTTCTCACCTGTGTTGTCATAGCAAGTGCACCGCTGACTGTTGAGCGCGTGTGGAGGTTTCCGCGTCTGCAGCGGGTCAGGTCGGTGTGCTGAGGTTGTGAAGGTGTGTTTCTGTCTGCAAGTGTGCGTGGATGTGTGTGTGCGGAGTGGGTTGTGACTAGGAGCGTGTGTTTACGTTGAAAAATAAAGAAAGTAGTAAAACAGAAGTGCATCCAGTTAGTTCTATTTCAAAATAAAAGTGTCAGAGAGAAACTCGGGTTGGTGGATGAAGAAATGAAGAATCTTTTATGGAGTACTACTTAGCATTTCTTGTTTAATAAGATATATATTAATAAGATTTATACTTTTGTAATTGCTATATTCTTAAACAATTACAAAAAGTGTCCATCTGCGCTATCTATGAGATGGAGGCCCAAATTTGCATCATTTTCAAACTGCTGTCAGGGACCTGCAGGACAATCCTGCTCTTGATGTCTTCATGAACTTTTGTTTTATAACCTAATGCTTATAGAATGAATTAATTATGTAATATTAATTCATTCTATAAGCATGAGTAAATTTTATTTATTTTTTCTTTTCATTCAAGTACATCTGAAATGTTTATCAAAGAGAAATGCTTAAATGTACAAGAACATATACATATTACCCCTAGTCAATATTGAACTTGAGAATACACATTCACTGAATGTTTTTAGTTTATTTGTTTGTTTTTGTTTCCAGCTCACTAAACGATGCTCAAAGCTGAAAAAGTGACTAACATAGTCCAGTAATTTTATTGTGAAATACCAGTGACAGTGTCTTCCTGTGCTACGCCACCACGTTTTCTCGTTCTGACGCAGGTTTCGTGGAGCTCAGAGACTCCGCTCCTCCAGCAGCCACAGCCGCGCGCCACACAGCCTCGGCGGCGTCAGCCTGGCTGGAACCGCAGCGCCTGTGTGCTGGATCCCTCCGCCTCCCCCCACCGTCCTGGAACTTTCCCAGGATTTCAGGGATTTCAGATTCTGCGCGCGCGCGCATCCGTGCCACCTGAGCCACGCACAGCGCGCACGTTTCCTCTTTCATCACGTTATACCTTATGGAGAACTACAATCACACCTGTTTTCTTTCAGGCTATTTTAGCAAGTTTCCCAGGGCAGTCAGCCCTGGGAAACTTAGTTTGTCTTATTTATAAGCTATTTATGGTGTACTTCTAACATTAGTTATCTGACCTCTTATAACTACAATACGTTTGTGATTATTTCTACAGAAATGAGTGGAAATGTTCATTTCTTAATGTGAAAAACCAAAAATATAGCATCATGGGACAATTTGCTTATTAGACTCTCGCTTAACATTAACTTATAATAATGCAGAGAAACAGAAACACTGCACCTGTGGTGTGAAGGAATAATAAAACTGGGTCTCATTTTCTGCTACATAAATTCCTCCACGCTGTGAAATGTGAGTTTTCCGTTGTTGAATCCAGGTTTGCATGATCACCCATCGTTGGAAGTCACGTAGAGGTCTTTTTCATTGCGGATGGATACGATCCTTTTATTGGGAGTGCCGTGACCGGTCCAGTTAATGACGCAGACTCGGCTGGCGACAGTGAGTCTACAAGTTTGACATTTTCACAGTTTACAGCAACTGCTGCGGGACGTAACGGTACTGCCAGCACCAAGTGAAACCTCTCAGGAGACCCTTTCAGATAAAAACCCAACAAAAAAACATGCTTTATTCCTCCCTCCACCAACCGTCAGGTAAATCATCCAATAATCCTATCAGCGGCGGACCGCAGAGACCTGCGGAAAAGCCGGTGTTTCCAAAGTCTCAACACAGGGAAGCAGAGGCGTCCCACGGCCAAAATGTGCTCTTTTTTTTTCTTTCACAAAAGAGCTGATTCCGGAGACAGGAAGCAAGAACTGTGCAGATGATGATTCACCGCCTCTGTGTCTTGTCTGGCTGTAAGAGCAGACAGGGAGGACACAAACAGGATGCGCTCCCTGGGGCCCGTGAGGCCCCAGAGACATGCGCATCAACGGGACTCTGGAGCTCAGGAAGAAAACAGCACCATTAAGGATCATTTTAGAAACAAGAAGCGACCCTCTCTGTACATTTTTCACAAAATGTCAAGTTGTTCATGATTAACCAACAAAAGGGAGTAGAATATATTCATCTAGAATTCAAAGGTTCCTTTTTTATTTTTAATTAGATAAATAAAAATACATCCTTATTAGCTAAAACGTAGAACCTAATTAGATATTTAGTCAAATTAAAATTTGAATTAGTCAGATTAGATAAATGTTGCTCTGGGATTATACTGCATGCCATTCTGAACAAAAAAGTACATCTCAATTTAGTTAAATAGAGCACCAGAAAGGAACAAAAAGATAAAAGCTGAAATAATAGCATATAATGCAAAAGTGAAATGAGAACATATCAGAGCAAGGATAGATGGTCATATGTCCTCCAGCAGCCTTAGTCATAGCGACGTAATGTCAGGATCACCTAAGCTACTCAAACTATAGGCTTGATCATAAACAGAACATTTTGAGCGTCGTTTTAAAGGTAGAAAGAGTTTCTGCCTCACAAATTAAAACTGGAGAAGCCTGATGACTAAAATATTTGCCTCCCATTTTACTTTTAGAAATTCCAGGAACTAGCAGTAAACCTCCAGGCTGAGCAAAGTGCTATTGGGAACATTTTGAATAATCAGATCTCTGTTGTATGATGGAGGTTGATTATCAACTTCCCGAAAGCCCCCAAATTTAGAGGCAATATCATTGGTTTCAGGAGACTCTGGGGATCAAAGAGTATCATCATTTTGTCAATATCTTAATGATGAAAGAAGAAAATCATAGAACCAGTTTAATAGCGGATTTAAATGACATGTTCTGGTCAGAGGTAACACTGAGATTCTTTGCTGTATTACCAGAGGGCAATTTAATGTCAACCAGACCAAGTGATTGAGCAGTTTCTTTTTCAAAGAATTTCTAACTTGTCAGAATTCAAATGCAAAAATAAAAAAAACCTTGTCATCCAGATTTTATGTCAAGATAACATTATTTTATAAACACAGTTATCGGTGACCAAATACAAGCAGATTACGCCAAATTATTGCTGATTGTAGAAACTTCACAATAAACTCTTCCTTTCACACTATGAGAAGAGGCTCGAGTTTTTTTTCTCCATCGCCAAAGAAATACTCTTAACATAATCTCTGGTACAGGTGTGGCTTATTGCAAAGACAGGAGACAGCGGTAGTCCATGTCCTGGACGCATGTGTAACTCTAAAAGGTGCTGTTCTCTTTCCATTAAGAACTTTCTGGTCTTAGAGTTTCATAAGGAACTGTCTGATACAGATTCTTGCAGATAATGAATTGTTAAATACTGATATAACCCAGGCTATGGAAATGGCCAACGAAAGAAAATACCTTTTGGCACAAAGTGGTGTTTTATTTTATCTTAAATGGCAAATGTACAGATTTTTAAGATCTAAATCTCAAGTCCATCTTTGTTGGAAAATAAATAAAAATAATGTATACTTTTTAAAGGCTGGCCACTAAAGGGCAGAAAAAAAATACTGACAATGAAATCAATTTTTGTTCTGCTATTTTCTGTTTAATTATGTTTCAAGTCATTCAGCCTATCAACCACATTTGTTCTTTTGACAGACACGCCACATGATCAGATTCTTCACACATATTTTACATGCAACTCTTACATTCTTAGCTGATTGAAGACAATATAAACACCAGGAGACATCAGAACAGGATCAGTCAGATATCCTGCTTACTGTGGCAACAGAAACGCATGTGTAACAGCAGCCAATGAAAAGCCAGCATCCACATAAAAAGGCAGAACCACCAGGAATCCACAACTGTGTCATTATCTCATTTCCAATAATGTTTGGATGGAAAATTGATTTAAGCTTTGCTTTTTCTGATGATTAAGTTGAACCACAGACAGAACTGCCCCTCCCACCCCCCATGCTCACTGTAAGGCTCCATGGTCCTATAACAGGTTGTCTCTGTGACACAATGGCTTGTCCTTTTGGCTAATCAGCCTTATGTGGTGAATGCAGTTTCCAGGCTCCGGTGATGTAGCACAGGCGAATGAAAATCAGATCCCATCCCATTTGCAGCCAGCTCCAAAATGGGACCAGTTTGGACCCTGAAGAGAAAACATCAACACTGCACTTTCAACAGAAGTTCTTTAAAGTCAAACAGTAAAACTGTGATGCTTTGCATGAAATTAAAAAGGACAGACAAAAGAAAAAGTAGCTAACTAGTATTAATTAATTAATTCAGTTTGGGGACAAACAAGAGGTAAAGGGTGAAGATCAAATACTTCATGAAAACTAACCTTCTATTTCTGTCCAATTCACTGCCACTTCTGCTATGGGGATTTTAAAACACTGGGCAATGTACAGGAGCTCCACGTCAAAAGCCCTGAGAAAGTAAAGACAGATACAGAGTAGGCCTTCAGCAATAAATCCAGGTTTCACATCAGCTAAATAAAATTTTAAAAGAGAGGAAGAATAACAAAAGTTCTTCAACACCGCACTAAATATTGACTTCTAACTTTAAATAACTCCTTTATAATTAGTAGTCAAAAACCTCTCCTTTCTTACCAAGCATTTTTAAATAAATGTTAATGACCCTAACCATGTACAGATTTACATTTTTACACTTTACAGTTGGATCACTATGTGATTTATTGGACTTGCAGTTTCTTACCATCGCTCTACATGGAGAGAGGAAAAGGTCTTAAGAGCAGCTTCCCGCGTGAAAAGCTTGAAGCCACATTGTGTGTCTTTGATTCCCCTCACACAGAAGAACCACACCAGGAAGTGGAAGCCATACATTAGGAATGTACGAAACACAGATCGCTGAAGAAATACAAAATTGCCAATTCATTGCTCAAAATAGACATAATTTGTCATTTTTTTTCTCTCAAAAAAAGACAAAACAGTTTACCTGAGCTACTGAGTCCTTTTCTAGATGAGCTCTGGAGCCACACGAAATGGCCAGGTTTTCCTGCAGGAAAGAAACGGAGTAAATAATCAGTGTTTTTTTAGAGTCTTCTTAAAACCTTTGTTTCACTTTTTCTTTCCACTCATTTTAGGTGTGGTACATGGCTATTTTCTAAGTAATGATTTTATTTGTTTATGAAACCATTTAAGGCTAAACTGAAGGAACAGCCACAGAATGACCATTGTGGCCATTTTCTCATATCTGCTTTTGTAAAAATGTGACCTGCCAGCACTGATTTTAGCTGCTTCTGAAGAGCTTTAATATGCAGTGATAGAAGAACAGCATTTCAAACATTTTTTCCAGTCTCCCTGACATTAGAGGTCATATTTTTATTTTAAGAGGAGAGAAACATCACACTCTGTGCAATGGAGCAGTACATGTAAAAAATAAGATTTTAAGCAAAGGTTGTGAAGTTCACATTTCAAACTGCTTTTAACATCTTATATTAACAATTAGGATAATTTCTGCTTGCTTTTCTGAACCACAGATGTGTCATAAAAGCAGATGTTTTTAATGTTACTCTTTGATTTTGTTTTAGACTTCTCCCTGATACAGACAATATAATACGTTCAGTTTTCCTAATTCTGTCACATCCACATTAAAGAGGTTTATTGTCAATACAGGTTAGAATAAGCTGAAAACTTGCGTATTTACATTACCAATCATTTTCTGGAGAAATACCCAGAAACATATCAATAATTTTGGAACCAATTTGGTGATTCTTGGCTGATAATGGGGCATGCAGTAGCTGATAGAGCTTCTCATGTTTTAATTATTTTGAACTGAGGACATTACTTTTACATAGTATTGATCTGATGGAAAAAAATATTTTAGGGTTGAAAAACATATATCACAGTTTACTTGTCCACTGCCATATTTGTTTAAGCATGTGCTGTATAATATATGAAAAAGATCCAGAATTCAAAGAGAAACATTAAGTAACTTTAAAAAGTCTGGAGGACAAATGATAAAAACACAGTACTGTACATTTATAAGAAACTGTATAGGAAAATAAAAATAAAAACCCAACTGGTCCGGTGTTGAGGTCTTTCAGTCCAGCCTCCACTTTCTCTAGATCAGAAAACTTTGTGGCTCCATCAGCATCTGCCATCAATACGAGTTTCCCTCTGGAGCTCAGAGTTCCCTTTAGGAGCAGCAGAGAGACTCCAACATTAGTAATAGCAACACAAAATCAAACCATGTCAGTTACTTCAGAAAATAAAATAAAATAAAAATATCTGCAGCCTCACCATTTTCACAGCTCCTCCTTTCCCCCTGTTCTTCACCAGCGTCAGAACCCTCACTTTATCTGCACTGTATTTGTTGGTATAACGCAAAGCAACCTGGCAAAGCATCACAAAAACATCACAGCTTTAAATGGCATCACTGAGCAAAGTAGAGCAGAACTCATGGGAGCATATTAAAAAGTATGATTCAAACCATTACCTCTGTGGTTTTGTCTCTGCTTCCATCATCGACCACAATGACCTCGTAGGTGAAAGAGGGGTTTTGTTTCTGCAATGAGATAATGAGAGAGATTTTCACAACGATGCTTTTAATTGGACTAATGCTGCCACCTAGCGGTAGCCATTGGAAATAAAGCCTACATCCTGAAATGGGAGCTGTTATGCTCTCTTACAAGACTCTTTGTAGGCTATAATCTACAAAAAGTCTCTGAATCTTTTAAATAAACTGTTTTCTTGAGAGAAATGAAAAAAAAGTTGTACTAAAATAGAATGTTGAGTAGAACAATTAAATTGGTCTACTGATCCATGTAAGTTGCATGAAAAAAAATTATATCAAAAACTAAGCACAGAATAAAAGAATGGTACTGCCATAAAACTTGCACTTTACATGTTAGTAAGTAGAACAAGACTTTTCATATAATCATATTTTTACTCACTTGTCTATTTTCCAAGTACTGCATTGCTTCATCAAGCATCACAGGCACTGAAATCAAAGGAAGATGCAAGAGGTTTCAGTTTTCTGTGGATGGACAGTGACATGAAACCTAGCGGATGAACTTTGATGCATTCTTTGGAGTCTCCCAGTTGTTAGTGAAGGCCCATTGTTCGGTTTAATGATTTAGATTTCATTGAAATCATCAATCACTACTTTCTCAATTTATTTACTTTGCTACTGCAAAAGCAGTCCCTGACAGAAAAGCAGAGATAACTCACTTCGGAGCTCCTCATTGTAGGCAGGTATCACGACAGATAGCTCTCTGGAAAATGGATCATGCAGACTCGGGAAGGGTTTGCGCTCTCCTGTGGCTGTGAGGAAGTATTTCTCATTCTCATGGCGAGTCGGTTTCACCATCCTTGCAGTCAGATGTGCGACTACAAGCACCTACAATGGGATAAATATGGTAATGAATCTCATCTTATATTAGCAACAACATTACACATTTTGTACACATAAGTCTAAAATTACCATGTGCTTTGAGAACAGCAATATGATGCTTGAAGATTATGTTTATATTAAAGCAAACGATAGTGTTACATTGTGCAGACTGGATTTTTAAAAACTATACATTCTAAGTTTATTTTCATCTTATTTGTTGTTTTGAAACATGTATGACTTCTGGGCAGGCTTTGTATAACATTTGACTAAATATTTAGTAAACCCTGCTAAGCTCAGCTTAAGAGTATACCTTATGGTATGTTGTGTGTGCTCAATAAAAAATGGGTCAAAAAGAAAACAAATTGAAATTTAAACTTGATCCAATCTTGGTAAAAACTATAGTTGATAAAAGAAAAATACATTTTCAACTAGACTTAGACTAGTACTTTATTGATCCCTTGGGAAGACTCCCTAAGGAAATTGAAGTTACCAGCAGCTTATAGGCAGAAAAGTGGCACACAGTGCGCAAAATACAAAAGAATACAACGAATACAACAAATACAAATTAAATACAAAGGTACACACTAAATGTGAGTAGCCAAAACCCTAAATTAAGCAAAAATAAGCCAGGAATAAGAATATAAGTAAAGTATAAATACAAAATATAAATACAACACAAGAGAAAATATAGGAATTGGCAGATAAACTAAACACAATTTAAAGAAGTCATAATCCTCTTCCAATTCAATCACATATTCATATTAACACTTGCTGACTCGATCTAACACTAAGGCTACAGTAATTATGCTTACAGGGCTAAAACAATGATTTCTAACCAGCTTCATTACAACTCACTCCTCATGACAACTTGGACTCATTGTACGTTATAAACTGAGAAGGTGAAGTCAGTCTTCATTTTGCCCAGGACAGTCAATTAAAAATAAAAACAACCTTTAAGATTGTAGCCAGGTTCTTGCATCACATCTTAATAAATTCTTAACATGTTCAACCGCATCAACGTCAAATATTACTCACCACAATCAAACCGAGAGCTGCCAAAGCAAAAAGAACTTGGACTATATTACAGAGGATATCCATTTTCCTTAAAACTTCCTGTAACAGACCACCTGCCCAGGTGGCTAGCTGAAAGGCTAGCTTGTTTTCTTGAATTGAAACCCTGCAGCCGGTGCTCCAGGTTCAACCTATCTACATGAAAACGCAAGCCTACAATAACTCGTTCGCAATGAAAATGATTAACAACTCGTCATATATCCATTGTTCTGTGGACAGTTGACTCTGCTTCCAATCACAACTGTACACAGCGGTGACACGGAAGTCACGGTTGTCTCTAGACACATCATCAGTTTGAGACAAGAAGGAACCGCGTCGCTCCTAGACAGGCACCAGTCACAAAACACTGCCATCTACTGGTAATAGGTGGAAACGACGGCAATTATTTATAATTGATTTAAGACTATAAAGCTTTATTGCTGAGCGCAATTCTTGGAGAGCGTAATTCTTGTTTAATTTATCTCATTTCAATGCAATTTATCTTTCAGAATGAGTGCACTTTTAACAAGATGTGACCTCGGTTACCACCTTAGTTATGTGTGAAGAACCTTAAATCCTCTGGTGTTGTCTTTTTACCAGATCACACATAAGTTTGTAAAGAAAATGATCAGAGGCACTGATGCAAATTAACCAGTTTGTTTAATCACAATAATGCTAGGCATAAATAGTCAATTCATTTTTATTGTACAATATCAACCACTTTAAAATCCTAAATCTATGCTGGCCATGGAAACCTTACCGCTGATGACCAGTTACTTTGATTAAATAAAATCAGACTGCTTGGAGGAGAAATAATAATTAAAAAAAACAAATGTAACTGGTGTTCCAAACAAAAAACACACTCGCACAACAAAAGAAAAACTCCTGGTGAATAACACAAAACAAGAAACTCCCCTTCCACTAGTCTCCTAAATCTAGATAAAACAGCTTGGAACCAGGGACAGCACAGGTTATCTACAAGCGAGCCTGGAGGGCTGAACAATAAAAACTCCCAAAAGAATAAAAAGTTTAATCCATAAATAACCAAAACAAACTAAAACTGAAACAGTAGCAGGCCAACCTGCACACAACAGAGAATAAAATTAAACAGATATTTTAAATAACCACATAATAATGAACTGCCTTTAACTTCGCTAAAAGCTAGCAGAACTCTGTATATCCTCTCCAAGAGGAGGTTTCCTGCAATAAAATGGAGCCATCAGAAATAATTCTCAACCCAGCGCACACTTCATGTTAACCATACCTGCAGCGAAATCAGCCTGGACTCTCACCCTCTCAGCGATCTACCCGCTTTTAAATGTAAATACCAATTGCTTGCCTCCGTAATGAATCAGCTGCGCTAAAACAGCGTCTTCCTTATATGGGCAACCGGAAGAGTGCATAATGGACATAATGCCCCGGCTACAATCAGATAAATTAAACATTTTGTCAGAGAATTGTGCTCAGTTGTATCTTCCCCTCCATTCAAATATAGTCCGAAGTAACCCAGACTTGTGCACCCAATTCTTGTTTGTAAATACATTCAATGGAGAGCACTGGCACCATTAGCCCACTTAAAAAAAAGAAAAAAAGTGCACTTCCTCCAACCGGCCACCGTAGTACAAACCCACGCGGTTAACCAAAACATCATGGCGACTGGGTTCAAGTAAGATTGTTCGAACTTTTCATTTTTATTTTAAATGCAAGCCTTCTATTGTAGATTCATTTTGCGTGTGAAATTATTTATAAACAGCGGCACATTAAATATGTTCGTCTCCTGATTCGTAGATAAATTCAGAGCACGAGGAACTCCTGTCAGTTTTTCATTGCCTCTCCTCTTCATTTTATTAATATAGTTTAATGCACGGAGTAGTGATGCCTTTGTAATGTTGTTTCCATCTTACCCATAGGATTGCGGAACCTCTGGAGTATCACAGAAGCTTTTTGGTTTGTGATGTTTTCCATGTTGAGTTCATGATTGTTATTGATCTTCTGATTTAATAAATATAATTTTCACATGAACAAATTTCATGTGATCCAGAAAGAAAACTGTCGACCTGATGGACGGGAGCTGTCTGAATTCAGAACCACAACACTGAACATTGGTGAGCCGAGCTGCTGGTTCTGACCCACTTTTCTAAACTCTAAGGGAATATTTTGGGAGTACGTTCTATATTTTCTTTTTATTTCAGGATCCATATCCACAGCAGATGGTTCGGCATTGGTGAAGATGGGAAACACAACGATTATCTGTGGAATCAAAGCGGTACAGATACAACACTTCTGAGTTTTACAAATTATTTTCTTAAAAAAAAAAAAAAAGATTTTCAATGGTAGTATCAGACTTGATCTGTAACATCAGTCCAGCTCACTTTGGGGAAAGTTAGTCAACAACAGAACAAGACTTCATGGTTAGCTTTTTTATTTGTTTGGACATTTTGTAAATCTATTTAAAAAATAAATATTACGAGATTAAACATGACCATGCCTCTGGTGACATCACCACAGACATAGACCAAATGATATTTTAAATACAGGCCTTTATGTTTTATGACATTCTTTTTGGCTCAGAAAAAAATGACAACAATAAAACATTTGATGTGTGTGGTGAAGAGGATGAGAGAATGGTTATGTCTAAAATTATTGCTGGTCACTCTGACATAGAACGAGTCCAAACCTACAATCCCCCAATCCCCACTCCCTGCATGTTTAGTGTTAAGCTTATGCCTTCAAAATTATTTTTACTGATAATAACAATAAATAAATAATTTTAAAAAGACCTGAAAATTGTCATTTAACCTATAGTTTGAGTTCAGTCTGATTCACTTCATTCACACACTGCTGACCATTTAATACAAGTAAAACAAATAATTTACTAATTTTGAGTTGGTAGTATGAACAAAAACAAGTCAAATATTCAAACAGTAAAATAATGTTGTCATTCTAATACTAAAAATATACATTTGCATTTCTATCCATGTCTCTTTCACCACTCATTGGAGCCAAACTCTGAATTAGATGCTCACAGTTGAACCCACTTGCAGGTTGAGTCTTTCAGAATCGATATTAAGATCTGTCAATTTTTTTTTAATCCACCGGCATTAGTGTTTACTTTTGTTTTTCATGGCTTTTTGTTTTTTATGGCAGTATCTCACAACTTGTTTTTGTGCAGGAGCTGGCAAACCCCACAGCAGAGGCCCCTGGTAAAGGTTACATTGGCAAGTATCACATACTCTCATGTAGAAAATCCCTTTGTAATACTACTAGCAAGGTTTTTAATGACCCTTAAATGTTCATGTTCACAGTGCCCAACGTGGATTTGCCTCCTTTGTGTTCGTCCCGCTTTCGGCCCGGTCCACCAGGAGAACAGGCCCAGGCTGCCAGCCAGTTTATTGCTGATGTTATTGAGAGGTGTGACCAACATTTTACAACTGTGTGTGTGTTCACTGCTTAAACGCTGGTCTGTTTTTACTAATCGGTGATGTGTGTGCGCCGCAGCTCTGAGGTGATCAAAGCAGAGGACTTATGCGTCGACAGAGGAAAGGTAGCTTGAGAAATATGAGCACACCTGTGCCAATTGTTTTATGTGACAAATCATTAATAATGATATTTTGTTATTGTTGCAGCTTTGTTGGGTGCTCTACTGTGACATTATATGTCTCGACTATGACGGGAACATTCTGGACGCTTGTATTATTGCCCTGCTGGCTGCCCTGAAGAACAGTATGCAATTCTACGTCAACTTCAGTGGAGGGAACTAAAATAAAGGAAGAATGCTGGGGACGCACCAATCAGTTTTACAGGGATCATAATCAATTGATTTTTCATTGATCAAAACTAAAAACGTTCTATTTTTTTTCATAAGCACATCAACCAAACATAATTGACCAGAGAAAAAGTTAATATCAGCAAGGCACAGCATAATTCATCCATCTCTTTAAAAAATTATCATCTGTCACGTCATCTATAAAACTAACTTTATACATGCCTGTTATATGGTGCTGCTGGCTTTTTTCAAATGATTTTATGTAGTGAATTATCTGAGCCTTTGACTAGACCTTTCCTGCTCTTGTTACAGCACAGCTCCCAGAAGTCACCGTGAACAAAGAGACATGTTCACCAGAGGTGAATTTGGAAAAGCGACAAAGGCTTCATATTCTCAAACATCCCGCCAGTGCTTCCTTTTGCGTCTTTGATGAGTAAGCTTGCCAAGTAAAAAACTTCTTTTATCCATAATTTACATCAATTGTAATCCCAAATGAGAAGAATAATCAATATACATGATGTCCTAAAGAGAAAACACTAGTTTGGTGGTATGTATGTAAACAAATTAATAACATAATCAAATGGATACTAATTAAAATATGAAATGTCCTAAACTATTCTAATGTATCAGTACTATAGTTATCTTGTTTTGCATAGTAGAAAAACTATTTTGACACTTTAATAAAACTTGAGTTGTACTTCCCAGGTCCTTGTGCAAATTATACCATATCCCATTCTGCTCTTCATGAAGTAACACAAGTATGGCAAGCTAACATTGCTATACCCAGCCAACACTTAGCTTAATAATTTGTGTGCTCGGTTTCCGTTCTACCTTTACAGCAGTTTTAAAACAATTTTACTCTCATACCACTCCAGTTCTTTCTGATATCTTATTTACAATATTTCAAACTGCAGAAATGCTAGGATAGAAATTTGTGATTTCAAAAATGTTTTTTTTTTTTTCCAAATATGTGATCTTTTATTCTGTTACATCCCATGTCTATTTTGATTCTCCTGGCTCCCTCTGCTCAGCTCTATCCTGATTGTAGACCCCACAGCTGAGGAGGAAAGTCTGTCAACGGCTCACCTCACTGTGGTCACAGATGAGGAAGGTCGTCTCTGTTCTGTACATAAACCAGGTGAGATGCATCCTGCAGAGACTTTCAAATGCTTAACACTTGCAGGAATGGGAATACAAATGCTGCTCAGTTCAACAATGACTGTTTTTTCGTTTTTCTTATAATTGTTGCTCACCTAAAATTTTAGATCTGAACTCAATTTGTCTGGTCGAGAATGGAATAAAAAAAAAAAATTAGCTTGGAAAAATATTTGTTTTCAGACTTTAAGGCCCATTCCATTGTCTTAATTTTGGTGTCCTCCAATCCTTTTGTACTTCCCCTTTTCTGTTCTTCCTTTAGTTGTTCCTTTCACTTTTACTCTATCCAACTGTCTTTCTTTACCTCTGCTCTTGTTATACCTCTTTCCATATTTTGTGTCCTTTTGCTCTTCTCTACTGGTTCCATCTTTTCTTCTCATTCATTCTGTTCTCTCCTATTCTTGCTTTCTTGTTTCCTACTTCCTGTTCTATACAGGAAGCTTGCCTGGTGTAAAAATATTTATCATTAATTTATAGTGATTCTTTTATACCGGTATATTAAAGCAAATGCAAAACACTAGAAACACATCTAGGAGTGAGTCTAGAATTTTTACATAAAAATTATGCATCTCTTAAAGTTTTATAAAGATGAAAGGACATATAAAAATGCTAATCAACACCTTTTGTGGCTCAGGTGGAACGTCACTTTCAGGAGACAAGCTGCAGGAGTGCATCAACCGAGCAACAGCCCGGCAAAGAGAGATCCACAAACTCATCCACATGGTTCTAGACAGTGTGAAGACGACAAAATAAAAACAGTCAAGACAACATTTTATATCTAAAAGCTGTATTTTCCACTGTCAATATATATTCTTTTTTTAATAACAATAAAACTGATGACAAAGACTGCTTAAAAAATTATTTCTCAGTGTCCAGAAATGCCTCGCGCACGCTCAGCTGATGTCATGTAAAGAATATGCTCATGGCTCCTGGACTTATTAAAAGGTGACACCTTTTTCAAAATATGCTGTACAAAAAGTACACCTTGTCTTGCATGTTGATCTTGAATCCTGTTTGCCGGAACCGCTAACAGAAGAAACACTTCCAACAGACTGAGAGGTAGACAGCTGCCCCCAGGCAATACTCCCAAGATGAGGTTTGCATTTTCACAAAGTCGTCATGGTTACATGGAGGATTTGGTGTCGACATAAGCTCAGCTCGGATCTGTGCTTAAAGGGCAGTATCTACTGGGGCTTTTTATTTTGGGAAAGGGGGTGGAGGTCAACAAAGCAGAGGCAGGAGGATCAGACGGCCCCGTGCAAAATCCTCCTGAGAATGTGCATTCGGGCTCCTCTCAGTCCTCACAAAAAAAAAAAAAAGTCTTCCTAACAGGACATTGTAACCATGGAGACCCATTGCTTACCAGACCCACCTTCTTCTGGACCATCTCACTTTATAAGTAGTCCCTGTTGTAAAAACCTGATCCTCCACAGTGGATGTTTTGGTTTTCCAAAACTTCTGAGAACCAATACATACAAATTTATCAGATAGAAAAAGCATAAACAAGTCTTTTGTCTGCTGTCTTAAAAGTGAGGCAAACAAACAGCACAGTATAGATCATTCATGTCCTTTTGTGTGTGTAGGGCTGGGGGTTTAGTGTGACTTCTGTCTGCTATGACTTTGGGAGCGGCTGTGGCGTGCTCCTCTTCCTCTTACTTCTTGGCTGACTGCCGGTATGTTGCCGTGGCGCTCCCACCTGAGGAACCGCTGCTCCCATAGCCATTTGCTGCTGCTGCATTTGGTGCTGCAAGAATTGCAACTGTTCAATAAAAAAGTAAACAAACAAATCAGAAAAGTCTCACTGTTTTTAAGCTGAATAATCACAAAAAGTGAGAGGTTCTTAATCTACATGTTATCTCTGGCATTGGTTAACACTTTAACTGCCCCTGACGCGAAGCAGCCTCCCTCACTTGAAATCGAATTGTCTCTAATATGCTTTGTGCCACGTTAGCGAGGGTTAGTGAAGCTGACTTAAAGGCCAGTTTGCACAACATACAAGAGGAGTGTGCGGAGAAATACAGAAGAGAGGTTAATGGTTTTCAGAAGGGAGGGAGAGGAAGTGTTGGGGAGTGAGGCAGGATGCAGTCAAGCAGCACCAGTTGTGTCTGGAGACGCACATTATTGGCTGTGATCTCAGTGAAGACAAACATGCAGCCCAGCAACCGAGAGTGAAGAAAACCCTTCCATCATGCCTGCAGCCTATCAGCCTATGATCACAGGGACCTTTTAACAGTTTTGCGCCAGCACAGATGTACTGAACATCTGACTGCTAAATGCTGTTTTAGACCATGCCTGCCTTCTGGTCTGACACGCTGTTAGTTGCTGCCATTGGAAGAGCCATAAGCTTTGACATATGTGGGTTGTTGGGAGAAACCCAAACATACAGCACAGCAGAAAGATCTTAAACATATTAAGTTGAGAATGCTTTGGATGAAAATTACCAGAAAAGAACACACCCCAAAAAATCTAATGCTTAATGTTTTGTGCGTCTTTTGGACTACAATACAATATGTAAGTTGTTCTGTTAACATTTAGGTGTTATCAAATTCTAAATGTACTTAGTGCTTTGAAAAGGTATTCTGTTTTAGGTTAACCTTTGCTCATTTTTTTTCCCAGCCGAACTTTGATGTAAAGTGCACGATATTTACAGCAGAATTTCATGACCTGTTTGGTTTTGATAGTCCTGGCACTCTGCAGTACTATAAAATCCATCTGGATGTTTGCAAATGCATTTTTTATGGATTGTGAAATGATTCCAGGTTTATTTTTTCTTTGCTTAGATCAGCAAAGAGGGTATGAACTCGCTCCTCACTTGAGGATGGAGTAGGGCTGACTTAGTCATTACTTGGTAAAGTGGGAAATATTGTTGTTTTCTTCCTGTGGCGTTCCAACAAGCATCGCTTATGTGCACCCCACCGAGTAACTAGCTGTTGTAGTGCAGTATAGAACATGTAGTATATTTGGTGTAGGTACAATACAGGAAGGCTGTTAATACATTTATGATATAATCTTTTACCCCATGTTATATTGTATTGTATTGTATTGTGGGCCACATCAGGCGTAGGCATTAAATGTAAAGTGGAAGGAAAACGACCTTGATTTTTAACATTTTTCACCAATAGAAATCTGAAAAGTCTGGCAACCACACTCTCCCGTCGATTCAACACTTTGTCAAACCACCTTTTGTTGCAGTTTCAGTCCCATGGTTTAGGTGTACTACCAGCTTTGCACATTCAGAAATTTTTAATTTTTACTCACTGTTTTGTAAAACGGATAAAGTCCAGTGAGATTATGAGGGTAGCATCTTTTCAACAGCTAATTTTAAATCTTGCAGCAGACTCTCAGTTTGATTAAGGTCTGTACTGCATTTCACTGCAGCTCTGTTTTTATGTTCAGACAGTGTTATTTCAGCTTAGTTAATATTTTTTACCACCAATTTACATATATAAATGTACAATCAGGTAAAGCTAATCATACAGACTGAATTAAATTCAGTCTCTTAAATTCCAATTCAGAAGAGAAGTAAATGGTTTTTATGTCACAATTCAGTCACAACCGTACAAAAAAGAGAAATCTATAAGGAATCAGTGCTGATTGTATTGAGTCACTGATTTTAACATTATCTGGTATTAAGCTCCACTCTATCCAGGTCTCAAACCTTTTTCATTTTCAAACAGATGTTCCTGCGTTTAGTTTCATTTTCCAATGAACTCTGGCTTTAATAAAGGAAAGACATTGTAATTTTTGTCTCATTTGGCCAAAATACCTTCTTTCACATATGAATTGTATTCACTACATAGCTTGAGGCAAACATCAGACATATTTTGGCTTCTTTCAACAATGTTTTTCTTGCAGCTCTTCCAAACACCAGATTTGTGGATGGGTCCTGTCAACATACTGTCTCATGTGAACTCTAGATCAAAACAGTGCTGTTGGCTGCTTGTATTTTTAACACTGTCCTTTCCTGGCCTCACAGTCAGGTGGATCGTCAACTTGTGGTAAGGTTGGAGTTATTTCATACACATTTTATTTTAAGATGATGGATTGAACAGTTCTTGGTTTTCATAAGGCTTTTGTTTGCTAATGCTTTCCAATTTATGGGTTCTTTAAAATCCAGCTGGATTTGAGTAGACCATTTACAACACAAGTAACTCCTCAAACTATAGGTTGAACTGAATTTTATAAAGAGGTGTCAGAAAATAAATGCCAGAGTTTTCAGATTTTTATTTGCGCCTAAATTCGAAAAATAAAAAGACAAACATCTGTTTGTGATTACGCATAAGTTTGTGTTGGGCTTTTGTGGTTTTAATGTGACAAAATGTCAAGAAATTCTAAGGAGTAGGAATACTTTTTCAATGCACTCTATGCAAAACAATTGAAAAAAAAAAAAGAAAAAATTGCCTGAATTCGAAACACTAAAAAAATCATGTGTTCCCTCATTTCCTCAAAGTTTACAGAACAGCAAAACAAACAGCAGCCTGGTGAATGAAGCCAGGCACAGTTGACTGCTTGCTCCCGTCTCTGTGTTCGCTTCCTACAAACCTCTCTGAGTGTATATGAATGTTAATGTTGCTGTATTACTTGAATCTGTGGCTGGTGCTGCTGCTGAAGCCTTGGAGAAGGCAGCGGGGGCCCAGACCCGTCCAGCCCACAGCCCAACTGGGACAGCACTAAGGGGAGGGAGAGGGGGAGGAGGAAGGGGGAAAATGGGGATCCCCAAGTAGGAAATGGGTGATGATGAGAGGGAGAAGGTCAGAAAGACATGGGGGTGAAGTGTGAGGAGAGAATAGGCACAAAAAGGAAAACATTGGTGAGGATGAAGAGGGGGGAGAGTGTAGTTTCAGTTAAAGTACAACACAAACAGATGAAACGAGAGGGCAAAAATGTGGAACATTGGAGGGAATCCATTGGCACATAAAAAAATTACCATGTGCATGGATTATGGGCAAATAGCATGAATTGAATGGGAAGTTAAGGCGTGAAGGAACAGAGTGATTTGAGAGGAAAGAAGGCAATATAGAACGGGGGAAAGGGTGGAGGCAAAAAAAAAAAAAAATAATAATAACAGGGGGAATGAAAAAAAGAGAGAATGTAGCAGAGAAGAGGGGGAAGTTGAGTCTCTCCTGCCAGTTTTACACGTTCCTCTAAGAGAAGAACAATAACTAACTTCAACAAAATGATCAAGGTTATTTACATATTATGAACAGTAAATGCAATCATAAAAACAAGACATCATGTCTGATTCATAGTCGTGAGTGTGATGGTGTCATCTGTGTGGAATCAGGTTAATGTAGAGATTGAGAGTAGAAGAAGTGTGGGATGCTGTGTTGGTGAGTCGGTGTGGCTCATACCTGCTGTCTGTGGAGACATGAAGCTTCCAACCCCGAGATTGATGACAGCCGTCTGCTGGTTTCCTAAACTCTGATCGGATCCTTGGTCGGTCTGAAATGACAAAAAGTAAAATTACATGCAGCTTACAACAGAGACAAACCTGTACAATCACAAACACGTGTATTTTACAGAAAGAGAGCAAACGTAGAGAAGATATGCAAGTGGAAATAATAATACAGTGCCTTACAAAAGTATTTACAAAACTTTTTCCTTCAACATATTTCCTGATATTTTATCTGACTGACACAATATAAAGCCTAACTGTGAAGTGAAAGAAAAAGACTTAAAAAATGTCGATATAATGTCCCCAATCTGAAACATGGTGGTGGCAGCATCATGCTGTGGAGCATGCCTTATTTAAGCATGAAAAGGTAAGCAAAGTGGATTGTGAAATGGAAAGAAAATGAGAATGTTTTTTTTCTTTTTTTAAAAAATAATCTGAAAAGTCTGGTGTGTATTTGTATTCCAGGCTCCCACAACAATATCTCATAGAAGAATTTTTTCTTGCAACTACAGCTACACTTTTTGCGTGTGTTAAGTTTTATCATGTAAAGCACTTTAAGCGCCTTGTTGCTGAAATGTGTGTTTCAAACAGTCTAGAGAAAACCATTCTTGCCCATTATTCCCCAATCTGAAAATCTGAAATATTGAGGAGACAGAATGGATGGATTCAGCTCCATCCATTCTGAGCTCAGTTTGAATGGATGGAGACTTGAAATAGATTCGTAGTTATATTTTTTTGACTGGGTCATTCTGTGACAAAAATATAATTTCTGCAAACATTTTTTTTTTGGTAATTTTTTTCCAAGAACTTTGTTGGCTCTAGTGGCCCGCATTTTTTGAAAGTAAGCTGACAGAGTAAGGTACGGAGAGAGAGGGGAAGACATATAGCAAATGTCGCCCGGGGCGGGAGTTGAACCATCGCGGACTAAGGTTCAACTTAGTGGAGAAGCTGCTCCAACACTTACTGCAGCACAACATGATCATCCAGCTCCCTTCAGCTGCTCACATGGCATTACCCAGCATGCACCAGTGAACCAGTGCGCTCTCAAGGAAGCAGCTGACGAAAAGACTTAAGGCCTCGACATATGTGGAGGCCTTAGTCCTCCACATATGTCGAATAAATAGGACATATGTAGGTTGTGCTAACCCCCTACGCCACTGTTGCACACCCTTCTGCAAACATTTAATTGTTGCTCTGACTGCTTGTTTAGGTTTGTTTCTTTTGCAAAACAGCTTCTGAAAAGTTTCTGTCCTGTATTCCCAAGTATTCAGCTTCATCCATCTCCCGTCAGTCCAGATCAACAAAAGCATCCCTAGCTCATCATGATGCCACCACCATGATGAAATTTGTTTGGAAATTGTTTTCAAATGTTGCTATTGTCGTAGAAGTCACAGGTTCTAGCCAATGTAGACTTTACTGCTGGCAGTACGTGTTCCAATAGCAGTGTCTCACCATCTCCCCCTGCTGTTGAGGACTGGACGTAGCTGACTGACTCTGCTGTGGGGAGAACTGGGACAGCTGCTGCTGCTGCAGAGAGTTAAGGATGTAAGGACCAGGAGGGATCTGGAGATAACATGGACACACCGACACGCACACACAAAAAAGTAGGGGAGTAAAACACAAGGAGATGAGGACGAATGAAGGATGGGAGGACAGACCAGGCAGAGGGAGGGAAATCGTGTACATGTGATGGAAAGGGGAGGAAGAAGGACATGGGAGAGTTAAAAAGGAGCCCAACATAGACTGTTCCTACAAAGAAATAGTCAGAACTAAACTATTCCCCCTGCAAAGACTAAGCACTTCCAGTCAGACAATAGCAATATTTTCCAATCGAGTATAAAATGTCACTTTAGTAAGAAGAATGGTACATTCTGCTTTGCATATGTAATGAGATGGAAGGGAATAAAAGAAAGTTAAATCTGTGCAACTGGTTCACACATCACATGACAAGGAAGGTAAGGGTGAGGAAAAATCCATCAACATGCTCTTTACCATGAGTGAGAGAGAGGCATACCTGCAACAGGTTCAGCGGTCTCAGTCCAGCACTGTTGTTCAGACCAAAAGGACTCCCTGTAACAAACCAGAACCACACAACAGCATAAACAACTAATACGCTTTTTACTTTCTTAACACAAACTTATCTGTTGACTATTATTTTTAGATCCTTGTGACATCTTTATATTGATTGTTACATATATGTTACATTACATAAGATAAGGCAGGATTATTTTACAATGTTATTCATTTTGAGTATACATTACCATTAAAAAATTTCTTATTTACAGTAAGTTCTTTACGTTGCTACATTTTGGGACGCAATGTAAAAAGATTGAACAGAAAGGATCAGAATGTTTAATGCAGTAACTGATTAATGATACTATTGTAGAATTGAAAGCTCCCATCTATATATAAAAAAAGATTTTACCGATGCATCCCTGAATACAATTATTTTGAAACAATATTTTTAGCCATTTTTTTTTTCATTAAAGAATTGCAGGAAAATCTTTGGTTGTGTGCTTGAACTGTTGTTCATTTCATTGGCATGAAACTGCTGAAGCAACAAATTGTTCAGTCTGACTTCACTAGTGACATGAGGTACTATGACATCCACTGGTGAAACATCGGTATTACAGCTTTTCAAGCAGATATTTAAAAAGAAAAAAGAATCATTTTAAGTTTAGAAATAAAATTGAAAAAAACGGTTTTGTCTAATTTTTGAATGTTTAATATTAGGAACCTCTCCTAATATGTGTCTACAATAAGTCAGAGCACTAGCGCCAGCGAGTGCTTACCAGTCTGGGCACCGGACTGCATGGTGGACATCAACCCTGCAGGTGGCAGGATTCCACTCAGATTAAGACCTGGACCCAGCATTGGGTTGGAGCCACTCATTAAAGTCTGGGGACTGCTACAAAGGCAATGCCAAATCAATACTAGAACACACAGTGACTAGCATATGACAAGGCATCTGATGCTACTTATTTCTTACCAGACAGAGCTGACCACGTTTATGAAGTTGAGCCCTGGGTTTGCCATAACTTGTGAAGAGGTGGATCCTGTGGTGATCGACGTCCCCATGGTGGGAAGAGGGATGGACATGACAGGTAGAGGCTGGCTAAGAGCCAGTTGTTGCTGGGCGAAAGGTGTGAGCAGGGGAGCTTGTGACTGGCTCTGAACCATGGCAGGATCCGAGGGGGTAGGGGTCACTGAGAGGGGCGTGGAGAGCGCATCAGAAGGGTGAGGGGTTGAGCATGGTGTGTTGGTGGGTGTGGGAGTAGAAGGCTTAGGGGTTCCCGATCCTGAAGAGGAGAAAAAATATGTCCAGAAAGAATATGAGGCTTAGAAAGAAGTCTTTTTCTGACCATTTAGTGACAAGATGATATGTATTAAAAAATTCCAACATTTCCCAAAGGTCTCAAGCTTGTTCCCATATTTTTCCAAATTTCTTGAGATTTGGTCTCTTGCTGGGGTAATCCATCAGAATTCATCATAAAAATTCACATCTGTTAAACTTGGAAGCTGGGAGACGAGCTGGCGCAGCACGCTCCAGCACAGCGCATGCTGAGTCCAAGAGTTAGTCAGAGTTGGCCGTACTCACTCTGCGTGGAGCCCATCGGAGAGAGGGAGGCAGGTGACAGCAGGCCCACCTGGCCCAGCTCTATGGAGTGCTTCCTGTTCAAAGTCTGGCTTTTGGCTGGAGGTGGCGGCGTAGGACACTTTAGTAAACCACTCGTGGTTTGCGAACTATACAGATTACCTGGAAAGAAGATCAACACTCTTTACATAAATGTTCAGAAAGTTTTGTTTAACCCTTTATAAAGCTTAAGTTAGATGCTAACAATCCCAGATGGGGCTTTGATGCTTAGGATTAGAAAACATCTCTAAAACAAATGTAGAGCAAACCCCCACTGACATGTTTGTGCACTGGAACCTGAGAAAACTAAGACATCATATGCTGTTCATTGTTTTTGTGACTCTCTTTTTCCACTGGTGACACACTTGTACTTGTTAAAATGAAGAGTAACTTGAAAAGCAATAGTAAAATAATTAAACTTAGGAAGCATTTAACCTGTTTTATTTATTCAAATGAAGGAAGGACGGAGAGAAATAAAAAAGAATGAGAGAGAGAGAGACCTTTAACTCATATCTATTCATCACAATTCCACAAAATACAATTACTCACATGAAAGAAAAGAATATATCAAATATTAAAACCAACTCACACCTAAATCGATCTGTGTAAAAAATTGCACACAAAGAAAGACATTCTAAAAATACAAATTGAGTACGTCATCATCTCCCAGTGAATATAAAACATTTCTAATATCCCAAAAGTCTGTAAACATACAGACTTATTGCTCCACTGTTAGCCTTGATGCAACAAACCCCTTAAAACTTACCACAACATTAAACCACAGTCCAATTCTGTCCAAACATTTTATTCTTTCTTGATTTCCAAATTGCCAATTTTACCATTCTGAAAAGGAAATTAAGTGAAACAAGAATCTTACTTTTACTAGCTGTTACGGTCACTGACCTCTAGGGGCTCTCTTCATGAGAGAGTCCTCTCTCTCTGTGTTTCAGATGCACAGGTGAAATGTGTTGGAGCTCATCAGCCACTACATAAAGAGCTTCATACAACCAATGTTGGATCTTCTTGTTTGGGCCTTGACCTGATCTGACACTTTGACTGGTGACTGAGTGATTTTGGCTGTGAGCCTTTGAAGTGTGTTAACCAAAACCTGTTGTTTTGTTTTTTTTCTTTTTCACAGTGGAAGCTGGTAGGGGTTCTCTGCCATTTGTGTTCAACCATTTTTCTCCTGTTTTGATGGCTAGCCAGGGAGTTCAGGTTTTGTATTTTCTTTTCTTCTATTTACCATTAGAAAGTTCTTTTTAATTTCTTAGCTAGACAAAGGGGGGTGTTTTGTTTGTTATTTTGGCCTTGGAGACCCTGAAGATAAATACTTCCCTGTGTTCTGTTCTTTGTTTTAGTTGACTTACCTGCACTGTAAATAAATTATCCACATTTTGCTACAGACAACTGTTGTTTTTTTTTTGTGTTACAACCAGCGCCAGATTTTACCCTTATTGGTCTTGGGGGGGGGGGGTTGTAACATAAGTGGGGGCTCGTCCGGGATCATTTTGTTTGTGTATGGCGCAATTTAGTTTGAAGGAGTTTTTAGATACTCCAACTGTACAACAGTTTGATGTCTGTAGAAAGGATGATTTGTATGAAATTGCTTCGTATTTTGGTCTCCATGTCCCTAAGTCTTTGCTCAAACGTGAACTGAAGTCTCTTGTCTTTAGTGTCTTGGTTGAAAAAGGTGTGCTCTCAGGAGAAATGGAGAAGGAGGACACCACCTGTTCTGAATCTGCTGATAGGCCTGAGGAGGTAGAGAAGACACCACCTGTTATCAAGCCGGATGGAAAAAAACCACCAGCCTCTCTCCCACGGTTTGAGCCCTTCTCTATTGAATCAAGTCCGACTGTTGAGTCACGTCGAAGGTACGTCTAGTTCGTCTAGAACTTGAAGCTAAAGAACGAGAACGGAAAGATGAATTTGAATTCCAGCTTAACTGCTGGAGAATTGAAGCTGAAACTGCCATTAAGTTGCGTCAGCTGGAGCTACAGTCTCATAAGCCAGCCACTGTTCACACTACAGGTTCTGGTGACAATGAAGACATCATTATGTCACCAGATAAACCTCCCTCTTCTCTAGCGTCGTCTACATTTGACCTCAGCAAAAATATTTCCCTGGTCCCACCATTCCGGGAGACGGAGGTGGAGGCATATTTTAATGCGTTTGAACGTGTTGCTGTTGCCCTTCACTGGCCCACAGATGTCTGGTCTCTTTTGTTGCAGTGTAAACTGGCTGGTAAGGCACAGGAAGTATGTGCAGCACTCACAATTGAAGACAGTCTTGTGTATGACAAAGTTAAAGCTGCCATACTCAGGGCATATGAGTTGGTGCCTGAGGCCTACAGTCAACGATTCAGAGCCTTAAGAAAATCCTCTACACAAACATTTGTTGAATTTGCAAGGGAAAAAGGAATGTTATTTGACAGATGGTGCCAGGCAACTAAAGCTGCTGATTTTACCTCACTACGTGAGCTGGTATTGTTGGAGGAGTTCAAAAACTGCCTTCCAGACCGCACAGTTTTATACCTAAATGAGCAAAAAGCCTCCACCCTACAAGAGGCAGCTGTCCTGGCTGAGGAGTTTGCCCTTACTCACAAAAATGTTTTTGTGTGTAAATCTGACCAACCATCTCGTGACAAGACATGGAAAGATGTGCCACCATCTCCAATTAAGAACCCTCCAATTTCCAAATCAGAAAGACAATGTTTTATTGCCACAAGATGGGGCATATTGTTTCTGACTGTTTGGCCCTGAAACGTAAACAGGCACCCCAACCACCAAAACCTAAGGGGGTTGGCCTAGTCAAGACGCTCAGATCTTCCCCACAACTTTCAAACCTGAGTGAACCTGATGACTGTTTTAAGCCCTTCATTTTTGATGGTTGTCTCATTAACAGGTCGTCCTGAGGATGAGAAACCAGTGAGAATACTGAGGGACACGGGTGGTTCCCAGTCATTCATCCTGTCTGGTTTTCTGCCATTCAATGCTGATACTTCCTGTAATGCAAGTACAGTGGTACAAGGAATTGGAATGGTTATGTACCGGCACCTTTACATCATGTTCACCTAAAGTCCAGGTTGGCCTCTGGATTCTTTAAAGTTGCGGTGAGAAACTCATTCCCTGTTCAGGGGGTTGAATTTATAATGGAGAATGATCTTGCTGGAGACAAGGTTCTTCCTGTACCTGAGGTGGTGGATAAACCCAGTTGCATGATGGGTGAAGATGAGTTGTTGGAAGCCCATCCTGATGTGTTTGCTGTCAGTGCTCTTACCAGGTCTCAAGCCCGTAAGCTGAAGGAAGTGAACTTGGAAGACTCTGTTCTAAGCTCTGCTTTGATGGAGGACAAGCTGCCAGCAGATGACCTTGTAGAACCAGCATCCCTCAAGGAGGACTTCACCAAAAGTCTGAGGTTTTTATCCCGCAATCAATGTCGCGTGAGAGTTTGAGCCAAGCTCAGAAAAGTGATGAAACTCTCATTAAATGCTTTGAAAGTGTGAGTGATTCAGTAAATAATAAGGCCCATAAATTTTATGTTGAGAATGAATTACTCATGAGGAAATGGATCAAGGCCTGCCTTGCAACAGAAAGGTGTTGGAGAGGATTGGGGAGTAGTATATCAAATTGTTATTCCTCAAGGTTATCGTGAACAAATACTGCAGATGGCACATGACCACTCATGGTCAGGTCATTTGGGAATCACTAAAACCCATGATCGTATTCTGCAGCATTTTTTCTGGCCAGGCCTGAAAAAGGATGTTGCCAGGTTCTGTAGGACATGTAAAGTTTGCCAAATAGTGGGTAAACCTAATCAGAGGGTACCACCTGTTCCTCTTAAACCCATTCCTGCAGTTGGTGAGCCTTTTGAGCGTGTCCTAGTGGACTGTGTAGGTCCTCTGCCCAGAACAAAAGCTGGTAATCAATTTCTCCTGACTGTCATGTGTGTTGCCACTCGTTTCCCTGAAGCCATTCCACTGCGGAAGATTACAGCGCCCACCATAACGAAAGCTCTTCTGAAGTTTTTTGCAACTTTTGGTCTGCCTAGAATTATACAAACTGATCAAGGTAGCAATTTTCAATCCAAAATCTTCAAGCAGACACTACAGTCTTTTGGCATTAAACATGTTCCCTCAAGTCCGTACCATCCCCAGTCACAAGGTGCTCTAGAAAGGTGGCATCAAACTATCAAGGCCATGATGAGAAAATATTGCCATGAAACAGACAAAAGCTGGGATGAAGGCCTTCCTTTTCTGCTGTTTGCAGCCCGAGAAGCTAAACAGGAGTCTCTTGGTTTTTGCCCTGCTGAACTTGTATTTGGGCATGGTGTAAGGGGACCACTGAAGGTTCTGAAGGAGCAACTCCTGTCAGCTGAGACGCAGCCACAATCTAACGTCCTTGAGTTTGTCACACAGTGTCGGGAGTGTCTATACCATGCTTGTTCGATAGCAAGAGAGTCTTTATCAGCTGCCCAAGGGAAATGAAACATCTATATGACAAAAAGACTGTAAAGCGGTCATTTGAGCCAGGTGATAAAGTGCTCATGTTGGTGCCCACACCTGGCCCATCACTTTCAGCCCAATTTGCAGGCCCATATGTGGTAAAAAGCAAAGTCAATGACACTGACTACATTGTCCATACTCCTGATAGGAGGCGCAAAATGCGTCTGTGTCATATAAATATGTTGAAGTTGTTTCACTCCAGAGAAGAAGACAAGGACACTGGTCGTGAGGACTCTCCGCAACCTGCATCAATCTCTCTGGTGTCTGGACATACTCCCCATGATGGTTTGAAGAAGAATGATGAGGGCCAATGTGGTAGGCTTTCGAACTCTGTCATTTTGGATTCCTTGGATGCATATTTGTCCTATCTTCCCAGGGTGAGAAGGAGGATGTGGAAGAACTGATCAAGCTGCACCCTATGCTTTTTGGCGATGTGCCCTCTAGGACCTCAGTAGGAGCATGATATTGATGTGGGTAATACCCCACCCATTAAACAACATGCGTACCGTTGTCCCCCAGTCAAGAGGGAAATGATGAAGAAAGGTTCAGTACTTACTGGAAAATGGGTTGGCTGTACAGAGTCATAGCTCCTGGAGCTCCATGTCTTCTGACACCAAAGTCAGATGGTTCTCAACGTTTCTGTACAGACTTTCGAAGAGTAAATGCAGTTACAGTCCCAGATTCACATCCATTGCTCGTATGGAAGACTGCATAGACAGTATTGGTGCAGCCATCTATATAACAAAATTAGATCTGCTGAAAGGGTACTGGCAAGTTCCTCTGACTGCCAGAGCTTCTGACATTTCAGCTTTCGTCACACCAGACCATTTTTTGCAATATACTGTGATGGCATTTGGAATGCGAAATGCACCAGCTACCTTTCAGCGACTGATGAACGTTGTATTGGGAGACATTAAGAACTGTAATGTCTACTTGGACGACATTGTAATCTATTCATCAACCTGGACTGATCACATTAACACTCTGAAAACTGTGTTTGCTCGTCTAGCTCAAGCCTCCCTCACCTTAAATCTGGCAAAGTGTGAGTTTGCCAAAGCGGTGGTGACGTACCTTGGAAAGGAAGTGGGCCATGGCCAGGTACGTCCGGTGAATGCAAAGGTGGAGGCTATCCTAAACTACCCAGTGCCCACCACAAGACGTGAGCTACGCCGTTTCTTAGGATTGGTTGGCTATTATAGGTGTTTCTGCAGGAACTTCTCAGTGGTGGTGGCTCCTCTGACAAATTTGTGTAGTCCAAAGATGCCATTCAAATGGACTACTGCATGTCAACATGCATTTGACTGTGCAAAGTCCTTTCTATGCAGTGCTCCTGTATTGGCAGCTCCAGATTTCAGCAAGACCTTCAAGCTGGAGGTAGATGCAAGTGCCACTGGGGCTGGGGCAGTGTTGCTCCAAGACGGGACAGATGACATCAGTCACCCAGTTTCCTACTACTCAGCTAAGTTCAAGCCTCATCAATTAAACTATTCCACAATTGAGAAGGAAACATTAGCCATGCTATTGGCTTTGCAGCATTTTGAAGTTTATGTGGGTTCAACAAGTCCTGTGACAGTCTATACGGACCATAATCCACTGGTTTTCCTGAACCGCATGTATAACCACAACCAGCGGTTAATGCGTTGGGCTTTATTGGCCCAAGAATACAACCTAGACATTAGGCATAAGAAGGGGGTGGACAATGTGATAGCTGATGTACTATCCAGGATATAATGTTGTTTATCTCACTGTGGTATTGTCAGTTGAAGAAATGTTTTATGTAGGATTTTATGGGGGAGGGTGTTACGGTCACTGACCTCTAGGGGCTCTCTTCATGAGAGAGTCCTCTCTCTCTGTGTTTCAGATGCACAGGTGAAATGTGTTGGAGCTCATCAGCCACTACATAAAGAGCTTCATACAACCAATGTTGGATCCCTTCTTGTTTGGGCCTTGACCTGATCTGACACTTTGACTGGTGACTGAGTGATTTTGGCTGTGAGCCTTTGAAGTGTGTTAACCAAAACCTGTTGTTTTGTTTTTTTTCTTTTTCACAGTGGAAGCTGGTAGGGGTTCTCTGCCATTTGTGTTCAACCATTTTTCTCCTGTTTTGATGGCTAGCCAGGGAGTTCAGGTTGTATTTTCTTTTCTTCTATTTACCATTAGAAAGTTCTTTTTAATTTCTTAGCTAGACAAAGGGGGGTTTTGTTTGTTATTTTGGCCTTGGAGACCCTGAAGATAAATACTTCCCTGTGTTCTGTTCTTTGTTTTAGTTGACTTACCTGCACTGTAAATAAATTATCCACATTTTGCTACAGACAACTGTTTGTTTTTTTGTGTTACAACCAGCGCCAGATTTTACCCTTATTGGTCTTGGGGGGGGGGGGGGGGGGAGGTTGTAACACTAGCGGTGTATTTAAGACCACAAACAAAAACTGTTGTAGAAAATTGTTCATTCTGAACTTCCAAATAGTCTTGCAAAATCCTAAACAAGCCTTTTAACATTCAACAAGACAAAAAAACTTCTAGTTTTGCTTGATGTCTGCAAAAAGAACATTCCTCCCGAGCAATTGGGTCGAAGTGAGCTCTGCATTGGTTTGTAGATATTGACCAAATATAATCTTCCACTGGAGGTCACCAACCCACTTTTCAACAGGCAACTTATACAAGCTCCTCCATCTGCCTTTAGGGGTAAGATACGATCCAAAAATATGAGTCCACCTCAACTCTGACACCAGCCAGAGAGTGCAACTTTGTCAGAGCTGCTCCCAACACAGGCATTTTCAGAGAAAGAAACAATCTACTCTCAACATACAAACAATCATATAATGGAGTGACTAAAAGTAGTGGAAATATGTACTCATATTCATTGTTCCATTGGTCAACTAGAGCACTGTTTTCATCTAATACTCTAAGTTGCAAAGGTACCGACTGCCGGACTACTTCCATAATCCTCTTCAGAATTCTGACAGACTTGATGTAAGTATTGCATTCCCTTTTCATTGAAACTCTTGCCAGGTGACCAAGTTTCACAAACCCAGCTTGAACAAACTTAGTCCTTATTGTGGATGACGACATCAGTCTTGTGTAACAAAGTCATTGTAGAACAATGGTTCCTCCAAAATCCACGTCGGGTCTAGGATCAGAATCCCAGAAAACTTTTAAGGTTCTCCAAGCATCAATTAATGAGCAATACAAATGTGCTAACAAGCTCAGATCGAGCTTTGATGTTTCTGACATAAAAAGATGTTTGTCCAGTCCAAGACGTGTAGCTTTCTGGAGAGGCAGCAGAGCCAAAGGCAACCAAAAGTATCCACATCCACCAAACAGCTTTTGAGAAATTTGCAGTCTGAAAGGAGAAGTCTCAAATGTAATTTCAATAGAGACTTTGCAGCATGACGTCACGTGTGGAAGATCCCGCCCTCCAGCTCTGTGTGGAAGGCAAACAATTGCTTGCCAATGATGACTATTGTTGTGTTTTCTATCAAATGGTCAACATAACATGTACATTTTTAAATCTATGCATGAAATATACAAGAAAAAGGGATGCAGTACTTTGCTACTAATTGTCAACAAGGTCAGAGAAAGTTTTAATTAAAATAAAATAGCGAGGGAAAGGGAAGCAGGTCAGTTAAGCTAGCTTGACTTTGACAACTTTAACATGTTGATGTGCTGTGGAACTCCTTGTGTTTCGGTTCAGTTAAAGAAAAAAAAAAGAAAACACGACCCACAGACGAACTCTGACAGATCATCAGTAGAGAAAAAGTTTAAATTAGCAAATCAACTAAGCTACCACTGCTGTGTTCAGACAATCACTTATTAAAAATCATAAAATAGTTATCAAGCCTGAAAACATAATACTGCAACAAGATGAATGTTCTGTTCTTTGTGTGGGAAATGTTTTTGTGTTTTTTGGTGTGAATCCTGATACATCAGTGGCGTTGTCAGTCAGTTGCTATGGCAAAGGGACTGTGTGTCATGTAGATGACACAGAGTGAGAAAAAAGAAAACAAGTTGTTTTGAATTGTTCCTCAACAGTTTTTCTGCCTTATTTACCCTTACTGTGGCACACTAAATTAATAATACATCTAGTTGCCCAACATTTTCACATTCAAAATATTTCAAAAAAATCACATAATATCCCTTCCTTGTGTTTACCTTGGAAAGAGACATCTAATGACTGGGTTGGTAAATCCAAGCATGTAAACACCTGTCTATGTGGAGATTGAACGTATTTAAGCTCGGAATCCCTATAGCCCAAACTATTCTTTTGAATCAAGTATGCTCCTGCGCTAGCGCTTTGTGAGATACAAAGGGTGGAACTCTGTTCAGTGAAATCCAGGTGGATGGAACACCTAAAAGGGAATTTTTAATAAACTCATTATTTACTGTGATTCCGCTTTCAGCAAGTTGAGAACCAACTTGGGCTGCAGGACAAAAACAACAACCCCTATGATCATAAGAGAGTTGTAGGCAATATTTCCATGTTCCACTCTCACTTTATGACTCAATAACAGGGACGGTGTCCTTCAGGACGCCATCCCTGCAGAAAAACTGCAACCAGTAACCAAAAAGCACTACTGTTGAAACCAAACTGCAAAGACAAATACCAATCCATACATAAAAACAAACAGAAATTAGTGAAAGAAAAACAATGGTATCTCTTATTCCACTCACCACATGCCCAAACACCAAACCCCAGCATGCAATGCGAAAGACAGACAGAAAGAAAGGAAGAAACCGAAAATATAGGGTGGATAATGACAGATGTGTGGAGAAATAGATTGTTGGAAAAGTTACTAGATTACTAACAAATGTAAAATACATGTGTCAATGAAAGGCTGGATAAACAGAAGAATGATGGACAGATGGATGAATAATGTATGTATAGGTGATGGAAAAGCAGATAGATGAATGGACTAATAAAATCTAGCAAATGAGACTGGGAAAAACACAAAATGCAAATATTTCTCAATTTTTTGCTTACTTAATCCAGACCTCGAAAATACGTAAAATCAATTTCCAGAATTTTCCAAAGTTGGTAGGAACCATGTGGGACGTACCTGAGGAGCTGCTGCCCGATCCTGAAGGCAGTTTTATGGGAGGGGGTCGATGCTTCACCCCTTTTCCTAACACAGACGTCTGTACAAGAGGAGAAATACCATCATCCTGTAGGTGACATTGTGGCAAATCATAAAGGTCTAACCAAGACATCACATAATCTAAAACCAATTCAATTGGTCTTAATGAAGCAGTAGCTACAAACCCTCAAAGAAAGGAAGGGTCTTACCTCATCTTTGCTGGGGGACAGAGACCCCTGTCCCACGTTGCCTGAGTTATGGGACATCCTGACCTCACACTTCACATCTTTCTCATAGACTCCTTTGTACTGGGTAAGAAACCTGTGAAACAGATAAAAAAATGTACAGAATTATTTAAAAGTGCACTAAAAAAACTGTATGACAGGATTAGGGAACAATCGACAAAGATAAGACTGACCTTTCTGCATCAATCTTTGACCCTATGAGGAAACTGAAATCCAACAATGAAAGTAAATGAATTAAATCCAAATATGTCAGGAAAAATTTATTTAATGATGTATCCTTACGTCGGGTGTATAAGCTTTAAATCTGGGCTGTCCTCCTCTGCTTTTGTTTCTTTAGCAGAGTAGATCTTCCCGTAAACCAGCGGGTCCCCCATCGACTGGAAGATGGACACCTTAGTTCTCTGAGCTTGGCCGCCCACTTCACATTCAAATGTGTAGTCATCTATAACTTCCTGTTTAGACATGACCCCCAATGTCATTTCATCCACAAAAGTGCAGACTTTCATCTTTTTTGACACATTGTCTAGTGTGAATATGATAACTTCTCTTTGAAAAGCCACATTTTAATTATTTACACATTATCTGACCTGTAAATGTGTTTCATGATTTCATTATCTTACACTCCTGGTTGATTATAAAAAAATTTTTAAAAAAAACATGCTAAGTGGTCTCCATATTTTAGGCCATAATCTCTTAAAAAATATCCAATCTTATTCCAGTGACCTTTCAACATAAGGAAGTGGAACATTTAAATATCTTCAATGTGTAAATACAAAATTACAAATATAATTGCTATTTATAAAGCAATAAAAAAACAACATAAAAAGGAAAGAAATAATATAGGAATAAATGGACAGATGTCTAGCTGGAACAATGCATAGAAGATATTTTTTCAGCATCCATGAAAACCTAGTAAACACTTGAAAACTATTCCATACATTTCCAGACTTTGTAGGAACTTCGTATCTAAGAAGAAACAATGCAGCCCATAGAAAACAACACTCAGGTTTGTCTAAGGACATAAGTAGAAGCAGGAGTGAAATTTAAAACAGTTCCAAACTGTTCCTGTTTTTATTATTTCCTTTATGCACACTAAATTAAAGATACTGTGTGGTCATGATGCACAATATAGCTGGTCAAAATAATTAACTTGGTTTTTAATAGGGCCATAAACATTTTTAACAAGCACTTGTAGCTTTTTCTTCTGACAGCACACAGGCAGCATTGCTTTTCATCCTCAGGGACTGTTAAATGCAAGAGCCAAACTTACTTCAGCAGGCCAGATCACAGTGGTTTGAGTGTCTCCCAACTGCAAAGATTTCTCAACCACGGCATACTTCTCCACCTACAGAAGAGCCACAGCAAAAGATTAGCATGGCTGGGCCTGCATTTGAACAAATCATCCTTCAGTTTTAAAGTAGCGTTTTAATGATCCCATGTTACTTACATCGATCTCCTTCGGTACTGTTAGCTGGCAGTTGTTCTGCTTCCACATGTCGACACACTGTGAATGTTGAATGTGATTCAGATGACAATAAACAGAGATGTTAACTCTGGGTTAGGCTTGGCTTGGTATGAGATTCTTGGATATGTATACCATGATCTAATATTAAAGTATTCCAAGATTTAATGTTATATTTAAAAACACAAAAGCAGCAATTATTTCTGCTGCTCCGAGATGCCATAATAATGTTGGCTATAACATATTTTTAGTGGTGCTTTAATTTTGGCTCACAAATTTGAGTAAAAATATAGATTAAACAAGCCCTAAATTTAGTACAAGTAGCACTGCAGTATCTCCAATAAACAGGTGTGGAAATGCCCTCAGGAACAAATAACACAGAGAACTATTAAACTCACACCAGCAACAGATGCAGGAAGAAACAAGCATTAAACGACTAACAAATAGATTTCTCAGATGCATTCTTTGGTTTGCAGGTTTATGAAGGGTGATTCATAACTCAGCTGGATAAGGAACCCAGACACATTTTATAACTGTGAGAAATATTGGACGATCAACAAGCATGTTTAGTCTGTTTGGTATGAATTCCTTTTCATGGTTGTCAAACCTAAAGATCATCCAATTATTTATCAATTTTTATACCCACTTAATCAATTACAGTGTCACAATGAGGCTGTAAGAAGAGCTGCACAGAGAAATTAGCTAGTAAACATATTTTCTGCATGAATGGTTCCATCAGTGGACCAGTTGGTTGAAACTTAAAAATCCAGTCTTTGCCTTAAATATAAACCAAGTTACTTTATGTGTACAGCAACAAATTTCAAAGTTAGCCATGTTCAAACCACTGAGATGACAGAATCTATTTGAAAGAGAAACTGCAGTTTTCTGGCTGATCACTGATCTTTATAAGCCTGAGCTGCCCATTTTTGGCCACCTTTTTGTCTGAAAAGTTGATTTATATAGCAACAGTGGGGTGACTATTGTTAAACAAGCACATACGGCTGTGGACGGATGTGTCAATTGGCCCTTTCTTACGACAGAACAAACAGGAGCAGTGGCTAATTTTCATATCTTTGCAGAGGTAGATTAGATCAGTGGATAAGAGATGCATTACTAATGACAGATTTTTCAAAATTAAGAAAATCAGAGTGAATTTATCGGCGGCACCCTTTTTGAGACAGTTTTGTGCTTCATTCAGGCAGCAAGAGAGAGCAAGAGTTTCAGCAGATAACAGTAAGGCTGATTTGAGTACAGCTAACTTGCTATATTTTATCCTTTGAACCTTCCCATCACCATTTGTCATGAAACATATTGGAAAAGTCAATGGCCTTTTGGAAATGTGAGTTAAGATAAGGAAAACTGTTATTTACAGCAACAGTAAGTGTTAAGAGAAAAAAAAACCTGCAACAAAATAAATAGCTTCTGATCATTTTGCCAGTAAATGCAAACTGCACCAATGCATGGACATCATGTGTGCTCAATAAATATAATTTCCAAATTCTTAGAGCCTCTGCTTTTCAGCTGCAGGAGAAAACTGATGTATTTGGATAAAATGATTGGGAATAATCCTCAACTTACATTTCCAACCTTTGAGATTTTTAAGTCTATGACAGGAGCAGGTTTCCTTTCCTTCCTCTTCTGAAGGTAGTCGTAGAGTCGTAGCTGTGGTGGCACGGGCAGATGAGACAGTTCCTGCTGCCTGTTCAGAGCAGCCCGGGAGTGCCTCTTAAAACATCTACAAAACAGATTAAAAAAATGTTAAAATTATTTTCCTGTTTTCTTTTCACAATTCCATGACTTCACTTTTAATAACCACTGTTTAAGATTTTCCCCTTGTATGACTAAAACCAAGCTAAGCTCCTGCCAACTCTGTCGGGTGTACCGTTTCATCGAACGAGTGTTCATTTTCTGTTTGTTGTAGAGCAGACGGTTGGCTGTGCAAGTAACAGAAATGGAAGGGTCCAGGCACAGAGGTTCAGCTGTGGCCAAAATCAACTGACTCTCCAGCTGCAATTTATCATCCTACAGAAGGGAAGAAACGAGAGAAAAGGCCAACAAATGAGTTGGCTTCAAAAATGACTCAGAAACATGAGAAGTGGATAGAATGACAACATACATATATACTACATGTGCTTCATTCAAATAAAAGTAGCAGAACAGAAAGCTTCCTAACCAGTATTAGAATTTAAAAAGATAATTTTTTGCACGTAGAAACAAATGGAACGGATGAGAAAGTTCCTCAGTTTTGAAAGAAATCTTGAAGCAATTTCAACTATTTTCAGAAAAAAGGTAGACATTTGCATTTACAATAAAATCAAAGCAAGACATACATACTTTGTGATCTTATTAACTTCTACCAAGTACAAGTGACATTGCAGAGTAAAAAAAATCATTACCATCTTAGCAAACATAACAGCTTTTACATTATCATTCATTTTAAAACTGAATAAAAAGGAGTAATAATTAGAAATACATCTATGCAAAAGCATAAAACAACAATAGACAGACACAAAAACCCAAAGAGACAATATCAATGTCAGTAATCTTAATGCCATTAAAGATACTAGAACAGTGGCATAGGCTCTGATTAAAAGCAGTGACTTAAAAACTATTTATATATGTTTATATAAATGTATTAAAGCTTTGGGTAAAGAATTGCTGACCAACGTTAATGCAAGGTGGAGCATAGGCAGCTTTCAGTAGTAGGTGTTTTCTGGTACTGAAAGAAAATGTGTTTTTAAGAAAAACATTCAGAATTTTCAAAACAAAACAAAATCCTACTTCAGATTTGGTTTGAATGAATGATTGTGCAAATTTGGAAAAAAATGAAGAATGCAGCCGTGAGGCTACAATTTAACCTGAGAATACAAGAGTCTGAGATGCATGATAGTGATAACAGGAGACCAACATTCATAACTCTATCACCTAGCATGGTCATTTACCTGTGTCCACTTGTGGTGGTCACTGGTCATGGCATGTACGTCACAGATTAGAGTCTGCAGGGCAAACAGAGTTGTTTTAGTTTCTGGATAACAGTCAGAAAATGTCCCAGCTATAACTTAGCATCATATTATGTCAGTCAGTAAATTACCTGCATGGTTGGCCGCAGAAGAATGTGCCTGCTCTGATAGGTGGGGATCTTTGTATTACCAGCTTGCCTGTAGTCTCTCACCTCGACTATTACACAGCCACAGTGGAAGATGTTCACCTGAGACACAACCCACAAATCAGCAGTTAAAATTTAAGAGAATACCTAAACTAATTATGTCAGAGATTTAGAAAATACTGTACATCTCTGTTTTTTCCACCTCCTGTATATGGTTTCAATCTGAAGCTGTTACTGCTCACACACCTGTGATTTCTCCAACAGATCCACCAGAATGGGAGGCAACTCCTCCGCATCCAGGTACTCCAGAAGCTCTCTTTCTTCATATGGGAGACGGATGGTTTCAGAGTCTAGACAGCAGAACAAAACGATCTGGTTAGAAACACTGTATTATAAACATGTAGAGGTAAAAAAACAAACAAAAAAAACTCTACATAACTAGTTTTACCGGATCCATTTTTGCCCCTGAGCATTAGCGAATAGCCTTCATTCCCAGGGTACAGGTTGACCACCAGACACGATACAGACTCCTGAGACACCAGCTTTTCTAGTAGATTCACATTTCTTCTCAGATTCTGAAAAAAGAGTTGGGAAAAGACCTACTCAGGGAATGTTGGAACTATTTTCCAGAATACTGTACAACATATGGTCAGCATATGGCTTTATTTTACAAAATTAGGTGGATGTTTTCAAGCAGCTCTAAACTTGTGGCATATGTGTAATCTGTCTTTTGGAATAGCATAATATGTGCATTTTAAAAAGCTGCAAAAATATATAGCCTGAAATATTTTAATGTGAAGGAAAAATTCTAGCAGTCTGAATAAAAAACAGCATCATCACACTCAGCTTGGCATAAGTAAATAATGATTACATGGCTGTAGTTATTTCTGAAAAATGCTTCCTATGGGAAGATTCCTCAATAATTTTATGTATTTTTAAAAACAGTTAGGTGACACAATCAGAAGAATATTTTCATTCTTTTTATGGATCTTTCTTTGCCTGCTTAAGTTAAATAACAGTAGCTGCTAACACTGAGGCAATTTAAACATTGATATTTACTTCCACACATTTAGACAAAGCAACTCAACCTTTTGCCATTTTTTTGTCTACAAAGCCTAATATTTGAAACATCCTTGTGCGTAATTTTATTTAATGCAAATTACATTTTATCCCATGTAATTGATATGCCTCAATTTAATATGCCTTAAATCTTATCACAAAATTTTATGCTATATATTACGATGACAAAACCATTAGTGATTAGTATTAAACGACCATTTGTAAAGTGCTGAATCCAAGCATATCAAAGTAAAGCCAAGTGGAAGGAAAACATACACAAGCAACAGGAACAGGGACAGCATTGAGAAAACTGAAACTGTCAAGAACAGAACACCCAATCATGAGGCTCAGATTTCTTTCATGTTTAAAAAAAAAAAAATCATTCTGTTCAATATTAAAAATTTCTGAGCTAATGTTAACGATTTCGCTAATGTTAATGTCAGAGATTTCATTACTTGATTGATCACCTAATAAATCAATCAATTACTTAATTGATTACCTAATCAATCAAGTAATATAAGTTTCACTTTTTAATTATATTACTAAAATAAATGTATTCGAATAGATCTAATAGACATTCTAGCTTATTTATTTATTCAACATTTAATTTATGAGTGAAGCAGACAAACACAAACCTTTAACTCTGGTTCTTTTTCACATTCTTCAATATAGAGCTCATGGAGCTTCTGATACAAACTCTTCCTGCCGCCGGATGAGATTCTTCTTTTGGCTGGTCGCTGTCGAGCACTTTCCACAATGTACTACAACACACAAGTAATAAACCAAATTACAAAGCATCAGGAAAGATTTGCAGAATTGATGCTAACATAAAACTTTTTAAAAATACATTATTCCACTAATGTAAAACAGGCATAAAACAGGTAAAATGAAATAATTACCTCGGCTCGATCCAATGCATATTCCAGAACTTGTTGCTTTGAGGTGGATAATTAAAAAAAAAAAAAAACAGATCAGTTGGATGTATAAACAGCCTGAGATCAGAGCATATGAGAGGTTTCTCCCTGAAATGCTACAATCTGATTAACTGCTATAGTAAAAATAAAGCAAATATGTGGGTGAAATGAAACTTTATAAATTGCATTTACCATTGTGGTCCACTGCCAGCTGCAAGGCGAGTGACAGTTTATGATGCTGTCCTTTCTGCCCCACACTGTCACCTTCCCAGAGTGACCATTCACACCCTGCAGAGCAGAACAGGAGACACATTGCAATGGTTAAAACAAACTCCGATGAAAAGTGATGATAAACATCTATGCACCGAGAATGCCCATCTGGTCGTTCACACAGTCTTTATGCTAAAATAGTGTTGCTGGCAATCAATCAATCAGATGCAACATATTAAAACACCAACGGTTACTGACGAGCGAACTGTAAACTAAGTTGTTCCATCTTTTATTTTTGCTTAAAATCCTACAATAAAGTAAATACACGCCAAAAATAGCCGGGAATGAATAAAATGTATGTGACAAATGGAACTCCAGTGACAGTGAATGGAGTCCAGAGAGAGTGCCTGAACAGCAACAAGCTCGGTGATGCCTGACCGTTGAGGCTAGCATGGCTAACGCTAGCACAAGCTTGAAGTTGAAAGCTACACTACACCGTTTGGGACACAACAAAGCCGAGACAGGTCGGTGTCAGCGATCAGAACGCACTTGCCTTTGACGTTGCATAGCGGTCGAGAAAAGCCCCCAGTGCAATGAAACAAAATGAAATGGAAATATCAGTGTCTTCAGTGAAAAAAAGTCGGAGCAGCAGCCATTTTCTTCCAGTGTGACAACAACAGCTAAACTTCCGGTCTGAGCAGCGGTGGGAGGAGCCTCAGCCAGCACCTATACCTCACAACTGATCAACACCTGATCGATAATTCATTGAATTTTTCTTTTTACATGTCGATCCAGGTTTACAAAATGCATTTCAAATATGTTAGTGACAAACCAATTGATCATATTATTAAGTGAAAGTAACAAAATAATACAAAATGGGTAGGCCTATATGAAGTTTCTCATTGTTCAATGTAATGAACAATAAATTATCCTCTCATAATTGAAGTACAGTGGAACCTCAGCATAATTTCTTAAATGATATTATCCACTTGAATTTCCCGTCCGTCCGTCCGTCCGTCTATTTATAATTATAAATATATATCTATATATATCTATATCTATATCCTGAATCTATATAACCCCCAAACTGGAGCAGTGGCTACAACAGATCCCAGGAACAACATCAGACATCTCAGTCCAGAAATGTGCAGTCCTTGGCACAGCCAAGATACTGCGCAGAACCCTCAAGCTCCCAGGCCTCTGGTAGAGGACCCGAGCTCAGAGGATAAGAACCACCCGCGGTGGGTGAGAAGGGAATTTTTATATAATTACTCATTGTATTTACTTTAAATTCAGATTGAATTTAGAGTACCCATCACCATGCATTTCCCCAATCTCAATACATTATGGGTCTGGTCTTTGACTGTGCCCTGGTTCTTATCTTCAGTTATTACTGAATTATTCTTTGATCAAAATCATTCCACTATAGCTTTTGCATATTTAAGGTTATTCCTTTGCTGGTAGGGGAACATCAATTGCTGTCTCAAGTTTGTTGTAGTTTCAGGATTCCACCGTGTTTCTCTTTCTGACAATTCTGATTAGTTTTCCTGTCCCTGGGGAAGCACCACATCCCTGCAGAATGATGCTGTTTTTCCACATATTCAATGTTGATCAGTTTTCCTGTCCCCAAGGAAGAAATGCAATCCTGCAACATGATGCATTTTTTCCACATATGCAATGTTTTGCATGTAGACCTGATGGTTAAATTTTAGTCTCATCCCAATAGAACATCTCCCTACACATGTTCATAAATTAAGGCAAATTGAAACTACAACTTGTTATGGTCTTCTTTTTACACTTGTCTTTGCACTTGTACTCCAGAATCCTAGTTTGGACTGCACAAGGAATGGCTGTCTGGTCAACAGATTCTTCCATTTGAGCTGAAATCTCTGGAGCTTTACCAAATTAATCATGAGACTCTTGATTAGGAGTCCCCTAAGTAGAAACTCTTAGGCATTTCTAAGATGGGCCATGTTTTGGTAGGTTTATAGTTGTGCCATACTCATTAAAGTTATGAAAATCTTTGAAAACCAGTGTCGTCCAGACCAAATGTTTACAGATATATGCAAATTACTTAACAGATTCACAATAGAATATGTTTATATGCTTAAAGCTTTTGATTGAAAACCAACTGAATTCCACTTTTTGTATTATGTCAAGAATATTTATTTATTTATTGCTTTTGCTGCTTGTAAACACTTTTGGTCTTGCATGACATGCCTTTAGTGATAAGGTTTAAACTTCTACTAAATCTGAATAAAGAGTGGGATTTCTACTCTGACACATTGTGAAATTTGTTGTACTCCAGAATCTAAGCTGATAAATTAATGAGCTTCAGATGAGTATAAAAAAATCATAAAAATCCAAAAACTAAATAAATTACTGACACTAAATCACAGAAACTTGTCAAAAAAAAAAAATCCCATCCCTTTCATTTGCATGTTCTGGCAAATGAACCAAAGAAAATTAGTCCTTCACTGTTTAAATTTCAGATTTGGATTTGTGACAAACTTGTAAACAGCTGAAAATCAATCTTCCTTTGTTCACAATTGGAAAAAAAAATCATTGTGCTTTGACTGATTGTAAAGACATTAATACATTGACATTATCACTGTTGCATATAGTATTTGCAGAAGGACAAAATCTCATACAACTAATTAAATAAGTTTAAGCATAACTTTAAGACTTCCAGGTTACCACTAATTTATGTAGGCCTGTTGAAATTCCTTCACTGACCAGAAGAGGGAAGAACAGGACACCAGATTCTCAAGCTGAAACAGGAGGGAAGAATTTTTACGAGTAACAGACAGGTATTACTTACAGCACTTTATGTAATTACTTTATTAAATATAAGTATAAAACAGGCTCGGGCAGAATTGCGAACTTCAGAATTCACCGAAACTTTTGTACAATGTTTTTAAAGTCTCAGAAGTGTCTTTCATAACTTCTGAGTTGAATGCCGAGGGCATAAACACTCTTCCGCTACAGCACAGACCTGTAAATTTACTTTATCCCTTACACAACATGACTGACTTTAGGTCAGATGTGACATTTTCAATTCTCAGTTTACATGAATCTGGCTTATATAAAAGACTTTTGCGTGCTGTGGGTGGGTAACCAGATTCTTAGCTGAGTCGGTGGTAGAAAATTATTGTGTCACGGTGACTCGCTGACCAAAAATGAGAAAATAAACTAACACAACTTACTGATCAGAAGTAAAGTTACATTTATCTCTTTATTTATATGTGGAATAAAATAAAAGATTAAAAACAGACCATATTGTGCAACAAAAAGCCATCTCCATTTCTCAGGGTTCCAACTTTCTGCACCCAAAACATCACGGGGAATCCCTCCTAAGGTGCTGACCAGACGTCTTCTTTCACAATTTTTATTCCATGTTCAATAACTTGTTTGTTTGGCAGAAATTATCATATCATATTGAACATCTGGAGTGTTGGACACTATTTGATAAAGTCACTGTATACAAAATGCATTAAAATGCAAGTAAAATGCAAGATCAGACATCAAGAAAGTCTTACCTCATAAATTTAGAACATAATATTTCAAACAAGCAAAGTTAAACATGCTATTATTGGCACAGTGGTGCAGTTATATAAGTGGGATTGAGTCCATTTTGACAGTGATGATGATTTCAACGATTTTGTCTCCATGGTTGTGTAAATCTCTTTCTCCTGTGAAGCGAAATGCTTGGCAGGCAGATAGTTACTGAGCAGGCTGATGCAATGCATTTTCATCTGTTTTCTGTCCTGATTTCACAAGGTGTCATGGCTGCATGTGTAGCAAATGAAAACGATTTTTGCAATGTTGTTCATTTACCTTCTTGTACTTTAGGATGAATGAAAAATAAATGACACTAACAATCAGGTGATTCCGAAAGGTGATCTCTGACCTCTCATTTGAAGTTAATACAACCTAACTTCTCTAACACTGTAAACAATTTTATGAGTAGCAGAGAAAATTCTTGAACTGGAACTAAACAAAGTTGAAATTCATTTTATTAGTAAAATCCATTTGAAACCAATGTAAAATGATAAAGTATGTATAAGATATACAGCTAATCCCATCAAATGCAGATGTAACTTTAAGATGATTTTTACTTAACCAAAGAGTTGTTGATATGAAATGAAAGTGGTATCTCTGAAAATATGTTAATGTCAAGGTGGGCCTAGTGTTTTTCAAGGGAGCACAAATAAAAAGAGTGAAACTAAAACAAAACACCAACCAGCATATAAAAAAACAAAACAATTCAGATTAATATTTCATAGCTGAAACTAACAGTGCAATTTTGAATTCATTGCAGAAGCAAAACTGTGAAGACAAAAATTATTTAGTTCCAAGGAGCCAATTCGTTAAGGTTTCTGTACCAGTGAATATCATTATGAGAAATTAATTTATGATTATTTCTTCAGTAGAGGAACAATGACAGGGCCAGGACCAGATATACAGGGACACTGGCCTCTGTTGGCTTCAGCTATTTATTCATATGAAACCCTTTGCAGATCAAGAACTGTAAAGGGCTTTTTAAGTCAAATGTCCATAAAAATTACATTTGGAAGGTAACTTGTTCCAAAATGTGGGAACCATTACTAAGAAAGTTTGATCTCCTTTGAGCGTCAGTCTACATTTGACACAATCAAAAACAGCTGTTCAGCTAATACAAGGGTCCTAAATATGACTAAATATAAGCCTGAGCAAGTCAGAGAAGTACTGGGTTTAGGACCATTTTTCCATTCACGGGCCAAAAATGAGGATTTCAAAACCAAGGCACTCACTTATTGCTGTATAAAGTGCATGTCTGTGGTCAAGATGACCTGTGATACAAAGGAATCTTTCATTCTCGTTAGGTCTTGCTTTTACAGAACTTGCTAAATGTTTACTGTTGGCTCCTTAATATTAGGACAAAAAGTAATAATGTTTACTCCAGCTGTCGATTAAAGCTTATCAAATAATCCCTATTTTTCTTCCTTTTTTATTTTCAAGTCTGAAGATTAAAGCTTTTTTTTAATGCATTTTGTATTTTATTGTGATGTACTTCTTCCAGTTCATTTATGAAATCATATTAAATACTCAATTAAAAGAAGCACTGAATAGAAAAAACATACTTTAGTTTCTAATTTGCAGTTAGATCAACACTATCTAATACACTTTGAGTCTGTATAGAGCAGTTAAGCATATGTTGGAGTGGAAGAGCCATGGATTTTCTTTTTCCCTCAATGTATTGTTCCCCCATGCCTTATTTACCTCAACAGGTGGGGTTTGTGAAACTCTGGGAGAACAAAAAAACAATTTTTTTCCCTCTCAGATGGGAAGGCAAGTTTTGCAGCTGTGTGAGAGTGTTTACAAGTTAACACTCGGGGAAAGGGGAATGTCATGATTCTCAGATTCTAATACTATTAAAATCAGATTCTTGGAATGACTGATCCAGGTGTTAATTTTGCATATTAAGGTAAGCCATGCCAGATATTATGGATAATAATCTGAAGCAATGAATGCAAAGAGATTTTGTTTTGCTCATTTGAGCTCCAAGACTTTCTTTGCAATGCCACTTTTCAGTTCCATCTCTAGTTCTTTTGGATATTTTTTTTTTGTACTAGCTTTGTACATTTACAGAAGGAAGTAATCAGCATATCTCACCATTACGCCCTGAAAACAAAAGAAGAAAAGCAAATCAGACAAAAAGCTATTGGAAAAATCTCTGGGGCTCTGAGGATCTCCTGAAGTTCAATTAAATTCATCACCACAAAATGGTAAAGATATGGCACCTGTGTGAATATGCCTAGATCAGACCATCCTCATAAACTATGAAGAAGCAGACTAATGAGAGAGGCCAAATTACATCTATGACCACACTGAAGGAGCTACAAACAACAGGGGGAGACGCTACATACAATAACTGTTGCTCAAGTTTTTCAACCAGCAAAGCTTTTTCGGAGAATGGTAATAAAAAAACCACTGTTAATGGTAATTAGAAAACCACTGTTGAAGAGAACTCCTTTGTTAAGTGGTAGAAAGTTGTTTGGTCAGATAAGACCAAAATTAAGATTTTTGGCCATAAAACAAGATGCTGTTTGGTGAACATCCACACTGCACCGACTCACTGTATGTGGCATGATGCTGTGATGATTCTTCTCAGCAGCAAGTCCTTGAAGGGTTGCAAAATGAATGCAGCAAAACATATTTTTGTCAAAAAGACATGCAGCAAGCTTTGCTGCATGTCTTCCCCCCTCTCCTCGCCCTCCTTCCTGTCTACCTACTGGAGGAAAAAAAAAAAGATAAATAAAAAAGCCCTAACCCTACTGAGTAAACAGGGCTGAATGCATATGCACACCACAAAATTCTGATTTTTATAATATTGATACCAAATAGAGAGACAAAGTCTTGGGCACTGAAACACAGTTAAAGACATGAACAAATATGGAGGGTTTTGTTTAGAGCAGGGTTATAAATTGTTCAGGCTGTTTCCCCACCATTCGGCCTTGAGGAGTACAAATGTGTTTGCAGAAACCCCAAGTTTGCAGTGTTTATGCCTGGAGGTCTGTTGTGTGCAGTTCAGTTTTGTGTTCAGGGAATTGTAGCTCTCATTTTGGACACTGCAGATTAATTTTATGATTCAGCTTTTGTTCCAAACAATGAGCTGTTTGGTCTTGTTATAAGATTACACCGTGGAGGAAATATCTGAAAACCACAGTGAGCTGGCTGGTAGCAATGGGGAGACAAAAGACTCTCTCTTTAATGGTCTGCATGGAGTTTATTTTCATAGTCAATCTTGATTTCAGATTTGAGTTCTATGTAGGAATGTCTTTGAGATTGCAGATTTAAACTGAGATGCAGACAACTAAGACAAAAATGACAAGTGCAGAGTTGAAAGTACTGTGTTTAAATATACAAATGGTCTTTGGTTCAAAGACCTCCAGTTATTCGCTCTGTCTAATCAGAAAATTAGCCCATTTTTAATCTTTTCTTCTATTTTTTTCAGCACAAACATTTATGCTGTGGTTTATGTCAGCATCTTTGCTTATCTGACTGTAAGTTCACTCACTTACTGAACATTTTCAGAGTTAAACCATTTGTTGAAGAATGCTGATCAGGTTTGGTGAGAAGTTTTTACTCCAGATGTGTTATCCGTTTTTGCATCAAAAATTAAACTTAGTTTTACAACTACGGCTGTAATTCCTACCTGATGGCTGACATCTTGTGACATTTTGTGAAACTTTTGGACCACAGGCTGGCTGACGTACTTAGAAAATAAACACATGAAAAACAAGTAAAATATTTGAACTCAAAATTCATTCTACAAGAACAGTGCCAGTAACACATCCTAAAATACTTGAGGAAGAAATCAACCACAAAAAAGAAGTCAATTTTGAGAAATTATGGATCATATCATTTATGGTTTCTTTTATCTAAAATTCAAAAAAAAATTTTGTTGTGCAGCTACATATAATGTTGTTTAATAGTATACATAATATGTACTTTAATACATATATTATATATATTATTGATGGCAAATATGAGAGTAAATCTCATAGTCATCAGTGATTTCATTCATTTTTACCTTTCGTTCACCTTCTTCTTTCCTTCTTGAGGCTTACGTTGTCCTGTGCTGTCAGGAATCCTGGTTTTGAGATTGCCATGTGTTATCATTCTTCAAAAAATAAACTTCTGCATGGTACTGTAGGAGAATCAAAACACAAGAGCTGCTAGATAAACAAAAGTGAACATTAGTAGTGGAAGTCATCCCAAAAATGTCTCAAAGTATCGTTGAGAATATGCAAAGGGGAAACATGAAGATCTGGAGCCAATAAAAAAGAAACGAAATGAGAGACTATTTCCAACCTAACAAACATCCACTGGCTTGGGATGATGTGGGTGCTGATAGACTTGGATGTACTTCCACTGTATAAGTACAATAAACAAGCAGGTTTAATTGATTTGCTACACAATCATTCATTCAATCAGTAAAGGAGTCTGCTTTATGAATATTTCACTTTCAGAAAGTTTTTTTTAAATGTAATTGATACACAGTACGATGACCATTTTTCATCCAGATGGTTTTAAAAGACAGCAGGGATTAGCAAACACTTGGTGTAACCACACATCTGCTCATCTTGTCATACAAAATATTTCTCAGTCCAGCAACCTAAGAATGTTTATGAATGGCTTAATGGAGATGAAGTGTATAAGACAAAGGGTTAGAAAGAGCAGAAGAAACAAAGAAACAAAGGCCCAATTTCAATGTTTCAAATCAGGAAATCAAATTTCTTTTAAGTCAAAGGAAGGCACAAAGCCCTCCTAATCATGGGCCAGGATGGAAGATTAAAGTTACACAAGGAGCAGCCAAGGCTGGAGGTGATTTTTTCATTTTGTTAAAATAAAACAATAGGTAAATGTATTTTCAACCTTAATCCAGGCACTGACAAATTCTGGAATTACTAGCAGTGTACAGTAGGCCAATGCAAACCTGCAGCTGAGGGTCTATTGCTTCTCTCCAGCTGAGGAAAGCATCTTATCCGGTCGTACCGGAACAGTCCAAAGACGTTTGGAGTGTGTGGGAGTTTTAGTGAAAATTCCAACTACAAGACCACACGGCAGAAAACTGAAGAAAAGACTCTAAACTGCCATATGTTGGAACAGCAGAAATTTTAGACTCCTTATGATTTATATATTTTTTAATCATTCTGGCATTTTGGAAATAATTGAAAACTTTCAGAAACTCATAAAAACAGGCATAACAAAAACACCAGTATGAATAAAAATAAGAATTAATAATAAGCATCAGTTTAGAGCATTTTCATGACAACCCAATTATCGCTTCAATGAAATAAATATGTTTCTTCCTTAGTTTGATGAGTCATTTACTGTCTGATGTTAAAGGCTGGCAAGAAAAAGAAAGTGAGTCATGTCATTGAAAACAAAAGGAACAAGCAGTGTTACACAATTTATTTGTTACAGAGAGATTTAAAACTGTTTCCATCTATCCATCTGTTATCTTAAATGCTTATTCCTAGCATTTTCCTAGTGAGGTCACCAGAGGCGCTGGTGTCTATCTCTAGTGGTCAACACGAGAGAGGCGATGTCAGCTCTGGACAGGTTGCCTGTCCATTGCAGGGCAACAGACAGGACAAAAGGCAATTCAGATCAGGACTCGAACTGAGGATAATTTTGCCCCACGGCAAAAGTGCTACCACTGTTCATACAGTACAAATAGTGGTGCACATAGTGGCGTACTTGCACCACTGTGTACATACATACACTAGTGTATTTGTACAGTGGTGTATGTGCATACAGTACATCATACAGTAAAATCCCTTTTAGAGACCTTTAAAAACAGAAAAAAGTGAAAGTCTGCAGCTGCTGACCTTAAGGTCAGCCCAGTTTTCATGACTTTGTTTTAAGCTTACACATCCTAAAAGCTGTTGTCAATTGGTCTTCGGAGTTTTAAACACAAACCATGAAATCTGAATAACAAGAACTACAGGCTACAAAGTTTTGGAGATGTTTGGAAATAGATCTTGGGGTTTTACAGGGAACCACATTAAAATGATTCAAATAAATTGATATTAAGCTGCTTTGGATACGGCTTTTATTTTTCCAGCCTTCTATTAAATCTTTGTTCTGACAAATTTTGGATGTGTTTCAGTGTTTCACGGGCATTAAACTGGAAATAGAGCCACACGTTCAACAATGACTCTGGTCCATTTGACCAAAAGGACAATAGTTAAAGAAGGTATACAAATATTTCCTGGAATCATTTCTGACATGTATGGTGTGTGGGTCTATGTGGGACGACACAGCATGAGGTCTTGGCCAAAGGAAACACATGGCAGGCCAGTAAGTGAACACATGTCCTCTGTTTTCCAAGGCTGTGACTAGTTTTCTCCCTCACTCCTTTTTTTACTTTCCACAATTGTTTGAGCTGGAAATCTGGTCTGCATGCCTGAGAAACTGCCTCAAACTGATCAGTGGAAAATGTTGTAATTATCTCTCTTCCAATTCCTGAGAAAATTATTCATGCAATTTTAATGTTGTGTACTTTGTCATTCTGGAACCGCACACTTTGATGCACTTGCTTGAGAAAGAATGAGCTAGCTCAACACAAAGTGTTGCATATTTGGGATATGAAAAGAGATGTATTTTTCAAAATGCCTTAGATTCACTTATCTTACCAACAGTTTTGACCAGCTATTGAAGAAAATAATACATTTTTCACCATGGAGATGGTGTACAGGGTGATGTTGTATTTGGCAGTTAGACCAAAAGGTTCAATTCTGATCCAATGTGACTCATATTCTTTCATATATTTGCAATATGTCCCTGAAAGACTTGTGACAAATCTTTTCAAGAAATTCTCCCATGTGAACTACAGATGAGTTCAGTTTGTCTAGACACTAGAGTTACCTGGTGCCTACTGTCCGGAAAACTATTGTTTTCCAGACAGTTTAGATTGACAGTCAAATCTCGATGGGTTTCCAATTGTGCCTTACTCTTTCTATTTTTTGGAAGATAGATTGAGAAAGGGCTCAATTCCAAGCAGGATTCCATGCAGGATTTTATTTACTGTTGTAAGAATCAGAGCTGAAGAGAAATGCAAACATTTTAGATCCTGATTTGTAAAACTGTTGAAAATAATGTACCAATGTCCTTCACAAATATGTACAGCCTTGTGTTCTACCACATCAAATCAAAGTATAATAGAGAGAATTTTGTAGTGATGATGTGATAAAATATAAACACCCTAAAGGAATATGGGTGCCTTTTTTAAGGCACTAATGTTAAACATCACGCTCTTGGTTTCTGCCAATATCTTGTATTGAAAACAAGAAAGAATTATATATTTAGTTGTGGTAGAAGGAGTATAGTTCAGATCTTTTGGATGACTTCCCCAATGTCTTGTTTGAATACACATAATTGATACGAAGCATAAAACTTACATGTCAGGATCTCAGACGCTGAACCACTGGCCTTTATTTAAGCCCAACCATATCATGAGTCATGTTACTATAATGCTTTTGCTGAAAATGTTTTTTCAATTCAGAGAAGATTGTTATGAGTCAAGCCAAAACATAAACTAAACGGTTTCTTTGAGTTACAATGATTTATAGGGGTTATGAGCTAATGTCTAAAGCTGGTTTTGATATTTACATAGACGAGAAAGAAGCATATCATCCCACACCTTTGCTTTTATTTTGACATTAGTCAGACTCTTTAAGAATCCTCCCCTGTCATAGCATAACATTGCTGTGTATGAATGTATTTTTGAAAACTTATGCTATTTCACAATAGTTTTAATACATGTTCTAATGATAGTATTAACATTGCTTCAATTACAAACTAATGTTACAATTGTACTTTGAATTTGTTTAGTAGTTTTTTACTTACTCAGTTTGAGTTTAGTAGAGAAAAAAATAGTTTTGTCAATATAAAAAAACTTCAAAGCCAAAAACAGAAAACAATCTCATAGTGTCAGAGATTCATAAACTCCCGTGTTACAGGTATGACAGGCCAATGCAAGTTATAAATTAACTGCATTTGTTAAACTACAAAACCTGCTAATTTTCTTAACATTCAATGCTATTGAGCACATTGTACGCTTCACAAATAATCATTGTCGAACAAAAGGAAATACATGTAGCAGAAGTAATTTTGTCTGTTGAATTATTCTTTGTGTTCTGTCATTGGATTTCTGATGCCTCAAACCATGAATGCACCAACTGATCTATTTATCTTTCTGCAGATGACGTGTAATTTTTGCTTACACTTGTCTGTAGAGGGTAAAAAAAAGTAAATAGGTTTGTGTATGTTTGCTTATACTGCTGCAACTTCTGGCAAAGAAAAAATAAAAACAGAATGTTATAAAATATTTACAGAAAAAAATGGATTGTTTCAAATAGGCTGAAATCCTACTTTGAACAAGATCACATCTTAAAAATACTGGCTGTTCAGAAGGTGAAGCAATAGCTTTTTAACACTTGAAGTTGTTTGAGGGAACTTCAAGTGGAGGGTTAGGTTTGAACATGTCTTTCCTCTGTTTAACAACTGGGTCAGATCTCACCAAGAGCCTGATATTTTGTTGCCAGAGGCAGCTGGAAATGCAGTCTTTCCCTTATCCAAACTTCACAACTGTCTGCACAGTGAAATCCCTATCTTGACCTCACTTTCATCAAAATCTGCTCCTCTCATGTCTGGCCCAGCTCTACTTGAAGTGATGATTTATGAGGCTGCTACAAGATCAAGCATATAAAGAATTTTATTACACTGTGAACTGATTTACAGTTTCGGTAATTCATGCAGATTTTTGTCTGAAGACAAAATACCACATGCTTGTTCAAAAGTAAACTGCTCCTAACACTTTAGGCTGAATAAATGTAACTAAGCTGTGGCTTTAAGGGAAATGTTTTTATAAATATTTTTCTTTTACATACTTTTGACTGTCTCTTTAAAATGCTTTTTCTGAATTTCACCCAGAAATGCTTATATCTACAATAAATTTACTGCACAGCTTGATAAAATATATAAATTCATATGTACAACTTTGCAGTACAACCTCTAACAGCTTTGGGTGTTCTCTTCTTCTCCTTGTGTGAAGCTTTTCACAGCCAAACATCTGTATTGGATTTAATTTGATTTAGCACTGCTTTAAGGTTTCTTTCAAGTTCCTGCACTCACAAAATTACTGGCGAAAATAAATGTAATAGAGTGATTGATTGACTTTTGTGCTTGTCGGAGTTCACCCCAGTGACCTGTTCAAACATGCATGTTCACTTCTTGCACCCTGAAAACATGCATCTCAGCATACTGATTAACAATTTAAAAGTATGTCTGCTTCCATGTTTTTTAAAGTGTTAAAACTTTACTGTAATCAAAGGACAATTACTATAATCACTTTTTGAAAAGCAACAGTGAGCCATTATTTTGGTCTTAGTAAGTTCTCTGAAGGTAGGAGGTGAAGTAAAAGCACATAAGGATAATGAATTTTTTTACAATAGTAAACAACAGAAGTTGCCCATTGAATGAACTGAACTTACATTGGAGTTATTCAAACCCTTAGCATAATAACTCCTAAGTATTAATAAATGACCCACTTTTCAAAATTTGCCAACTAAAGGAAAATAGAAGACCTCATTTAAGGGTACTTCAGTATTTGTTGATTCACCTTCTGGTGGATTTTTCTGTGGACGTTATTCCAAATTATTTTCAGAAAGTGTATTTATTCATGGAATATTTGGAAGAGTGTGTCTGAAATAGTTTGAAGAAAATGCATCTTGAAAGCTGAAATACCTTGCTAAGATGCTACTTCACATGCTATAGGCTGGCATTAGCAAAGCAGTCAATCTAGAAGAGCCATTTATTTTCCTTGTGGCTGATTGGCTGTACCCACAGCAGTAGTGGTAAGAGAGTTTTCACTGTGCATATGAATGCATATGATTATTAGTATTTTTGGGCTGGTAGAGGGTTCAGGTTTTTAAAGACTTTACCCCAATTCTCTACTTACAGTGTTTTCTATGCTTTTTTTGTTGTCCTAACAAGTGTTTCTGCAGAATTAAGTTTGATGTTTACGCATGCATCTGACTCAAAACATACAATTAGAATTATCAGCAAATTCAAGTTTTGCTCATGTTGACAACATTTTGCACATGGAGCAGTTTTGCTGAAGAACTAAGCTAATGATAACATGTTTATGCTCTGTATTTTTGTAACCTATTGAGATTTTGTCTCATTAGATATAAGGAAAAATGCAACATAAGGAGGTAGTTGAAACTACAATGGAGTGTAGAATATGTAAAAAATGGAAAAATGGTTGTGGGAGAATAAAAACATTTGATATTTCTGATTCCTTTAACGTTCAAATAAATCTAATAAAGAAAGGCAAAAAAATATGTTGGCCTTTAATAATGGAGAAACTAAGTATCTCCACATGCTCACGGAACAAAAACTCACCACAATAAAACTAATCAGTTATGCAGTTCCATAAAATACATGTCACAATTTCCAGTTCAAGAAAGACTTCATTTGATGAGAAAATTAAAAGCTGAATTCCAGAAAACTGTAAAATTAGTCAAATTAGTCTTCTCTGATACAGAATGTTGGTCACATTGGAATGAAGTGAGAAGCAGATAAAGAGAATCTACAGTTTTTTGGTTTTAGTTGTTCAGTCTTAGGTTCAACAATGATTGGTGCCAAAGAAATGAAATAAACATTCATTTTGAATTGACTCCATAACCAGGTTATTCCAGCAAAAGATGCCTTTCTTCTCCAATGCTGAGTATATTCCAAGATAACTATGCTGGGATTCATCAGTATCAGCTTGAGAAAGAGTTGTTGAGGGACCCATGAAACATCGTTTTCACATCAGTAGGGGCCACAACACAGTCCAGATGTTAACCCCAGTGGGTATCCTGGCCATAAGCAGGAGTAAACTTGAGGTAGTGGTTTGACTATATTGTAAACACATGGTTGCAGAGTACATTTAATAGGCAAAGAAAAATGATACTGAGAAAGCGGACTAAAATGATATCATCCGTAACACACGCAGCTGAGTTCCAATAAGATTGCACAGAGTTTGATTCTAAAGTGTTGGGATGTTCTTAATATAATTTCTTACTTATCAAATAGTTCATTTTTATTTAATAAACTATGTTAAAAAAATACTTGACAGAAAGAACATCATGTTGAAATATCGAAGCAACACCAGAAGATTGCCAAGAGTTGAAGCTTGGACACAAGTGGGTATTCCAGACTAGAAGACCCTAAGCAACAAGTCAAGTTAGTTGCAGAGTGTCTTAAGGACAATAAAGTTAACATGTTTGAGTGACCAACGCAAAACCCTGGAATCCCATGAAACACTTTCAGTGAGAGGTGAAGATGTGTCCAAGTAAGGTGACATAAAGAGCTGTCTCAGTTGCAACAGTTTTGTCTGGAGGAATAACTCAAGTTTCCGACAAAGTATTGTGAAAGGTTTATGAAGGACACACAAGAAGACATTTGATCCAAGTCAAAAAGTTCAGAAGAAATTCTGCCTATAAGCATTTATAAAAATATATCAACAAAGATGATTTTGCCCACCATTTTAGCATATAACAAACAAAAATATTTTTGGTAATCCCAACTGACCTAAAACAGGAGAAGTTTGGTCAGATTTAAAACTACATGTATGTGAACATCTGGTTTCAGCTTGAAAAGAATGTGCATTACCTAACCTTTTATTAAGGTTTGGAATTATTATTTATTTGCTTTTGTTCATTATAAATCTGTCTTAAAAATGTGAAGAGAGAGTTTAACACATTATTCATAAAAATGAAAAAAGATGCACGAAGTACAAAAGACATACTCCACATGAACAAATAGGTGTAAGTGTTGACATTCTTTGTTCGCTAGATATTACTGTGATGTTGCTCCAACAATCTCTCCAAAACAAGAATTGGGTTTTGGCATCACTGCTGAGGAGGCTCAGGCCACTGTCTTGTTAAAAGTTGGCAACCTTGAGAGTGACTGTCAAAAGAAATGTTTCACAAAGCCACAATGATTCTTTGCTGTAAAAATAACTGGGAGCATGGTTTAAGTTTCGACTGGGAGCAAAACAAATAAATAGTAACATTTTTATACAAGTTTTATTTTCAGAGTTCTGTTGTTTTAAAAGTTCTGATACAGATTCAGGGCCATAGTTATCATCACACTATGCATATTCCCACTTTGACATCTAAGTGTTACTCCTCTGTTCTTTGTTGTGGTGACATTTTGCAGATAAGAATTGGCTCAGTGTAAAATTGAATAAGCAGGATACCCCACATAGCCCTTCTGAAGTGGAAGCATGAATTACTTGCAGGTGATTATGACACTGCTGACGGAGCTTGTCAAGTTACAAAATACAACTCTGAAATGAAAAACACACTTTCTCACAAAGATTTCAACACACCCAGTAACTAATGTGGAACAGTAAAACTCAAATGCTCAGCGAAATGTTCATGTTCCCAGCAGTGTCTTTCACGTCTTCCAATATGTCATATGAACTCAGTGATACTCGAATAGCATTCCAGCTTTCATCTTTTTGTTGCCAGAAAACTCCTCCAAGGTTTCTGTTCGAGTAGGAGCTGGCTCACACTTGGAAATTCAACCTGCAGATGTCTGTGTTTAGAGTAAAGCAAACAAGCTCGTTGTATGGCTGTATGAAACTTTCAAGGATACATACTACAAAAGTGAAAAAAGCATGCTATATATTTAAAAGCAAAAAAGCAACAATTTTACTGTATACTTCTGTTTTACATTTGTTCTTGCGCTTTTCTGGCACAGTACTCTGACATTGAGCAGTAAAACATGCTGTGGTAATAAGCTTGGTTAGCTTTGTAAACAGACCTCTATTTTGACATATAAACATTACCTCTACTGTAAGAAAGCTTAGCAGGTCATGAACAGTGTTACCACTGTCACACAACCAGTTGTGGTACTTCTGTTACATGGATTAAAGGATTTCTGCCATGTGCAGGTTTGTTTCAAAGTTTTATAGAAGTCATACATTTTATGTAACTATATCTGTGTGGTTTGGTCTACAGTTGATAAGTTGTTTTACAAGCTAGATGTAGGAGATTTTACGTGTAAGTAGAAAAAAAAGTTTCGAGAATTTCTAGAGCAAAACATACAGAGCTTTTTAAAAGCAAATATTTTGTGACCTTACATCCATAAACTAACCTGGATTTAAAGTGATGTTGAAGCCTTCACAAAACAGCTGAGACCATGTTACAAAGTGGTGAAGTAAACTTACTCATTAGATAGAATGACTTGTTTGTTAGATTTTAGTGTTTACAGTCGACCAGGTGGAATAAAAATATATTGTATCAAAGGCATGAAGGCATTCTTTAAATGCTCAGTGGAAATAAAGATCAATAGATCAACTTGATTAAATTATTAAAATGTTAAAACCAAGTGTTAGGCATTTACTCATGCTTAGAGTGGCATCTTAGGGTCAACAGGTGTCCAAAAGAATTTTAGTTTGTCAAACATGCCAGTAATTTCTTTACTGCTTTTTCAAGATAAAATTGTGAAAAAGCATAAATTTATTCTGAAAATATATTTAAATTAAAATATTCAGTAGTTTGACCATCTAATTAAAATTTCAAAGTCCTGGAAAGAATAATATTCACTAGTAAGTAAAGCTCTGTGCAATTTACCTCAGGAGTCTTCAAAAAAATACTTTTAAAGGTAAGTTCATTTTAAATATTCCATATTTTGGAGGGTTAAGACTCTATATTTTTGTGTTAAAAATTATTTATAGAAATAGTATTGATATCAGGTTAAACACTAACAACCATAGGATTGAGTTTTGTATCCTATTCTGAGTGAGGAACTCCATTAACGAGAGTTAAATATACTTACTGACTTATTTGTTAGGATTAGCATTTTTCCCCCCTTGCTCTCTCGGTCTTTAAAGTTGTAAATCAGAAATTTAAATTCAATTTGGGACAGTAAAGTTTGAGTGAGTCCTTGTGACTTTACTTCACCACAAAAGGAATAAAGTGTTTACATGAGGAAATATTATTTTACATTATTATATCAATTTAATTTTATAAGGTGAAAGCTGTGAGTCATTACAAAGTCATTGTTACAATAGATATTCCCCAGAGAGCCAGATTTAACTGAGACAGAGGAAGAGGTGTTAGCTAAAAATCCAGTAAATCAGCAAGGGTGCGAGTGTAACAAATCAAACCATATGGCTTGCTGTTGGTTTCTGCAGATGTTAACTTGTGGTTCTTCCATCTGCATGTGTGTGTGTGTACAATGAGGAAGCCAAACAAATGAAGTCTGATCAGGTCCAGTTAGCACAGGCCTTTAGGGTCATGTCTTCCTTCCGCAATAAATTATAATTTCATCCAAAAGAACTAAGCCCTCTGCATGACCACAAAAGAAAGGTGGAAATGTGGGATATTAAAATATAAGGAATTATTAATATTAGAATTATTTCAGTTTGCTCCAGTGGATTCTGAACAAACCACATATTTTGATTTTGTTGTTTCTTCATTCATGTCCTTCCCAGGAAAAATGTCGTACAGTGATTGATGTGTTTGCTCATAGTAGTGTTGTATTAGCTATCTCCTTACATCTCACCTAGAAAATGTAATCTTAATATAGATTTTTTTTTATGTTTTGTGTCAGTAGGATAAGTCACTGAATGTCAAAATGTCTTCTGGCAGATTGGCAATTTTGTAATCTGAGTAAGCAAAGATAATTTGGATAAAGCACCAGAAATGGAATTCATGACAAGGCTCTAAAGTGTGAGTGTTCATGATGTCCACTGTACATTTGAAAAATCAGAGGTAACGGTCACACATGGACACTAAAATGTTTTTATACAGTTACGCTTTGCTCAAGACTTGCATAAAGAAATATTCTCACTCAATACACTAAATAAGTTGTGTAAAGAAGTGTCACAGAAGACTATTATGTCAGATTTACAAAACCTTAAAGATTGTCTGATTAATAACTAGCTTAAAAAAGGTGTTTAACATACATTTATTAAGACCACATTTTTTGATCCAAATGTTTTTTTTAAGCTGATTTAATGATGCAATCCTAAATGACATATTTTACTAGCTGTCAGCAGAAAATTCAAAGTCACAGAGAATTGTTTTAAAACAGTTTAGTAAATTAAGTTATTGAAATATAGAATTTTGAACATAAACTTGTACGTTATTGAATATGTATTTGTGTCAGATGACAATGGCAGATGACTGTAATGACTAAAAACCAACTCATCTCATACTGCCTTAGAGACAATGATATTACTTGTGTTTTCAAACAAACTTAAAAATGTAAATAGATATGTAATAGATGCTTTTTAGTTAGCATGTCCAAACTAAAAATCTGTTATGCATTTTCTGCTTTTCAGGATCTCAGAAAAAGGTGATAGTGGGCAGCCAGTTCTATCATTTTTGGTGGAATTCTATAATCTGCAGCCTGCATGTTTCTATTTTAAATATTCTTCTAAATGTTAAAAAAGCCATAAAAACAAATTATGAGCTAACTTTACGAAATCTATTTGGCATCTAACCTCCATCAATACCTTGACCTTGCTCTCTAATTCAAGTTATCTCATTGTTAAATTCTGACACTATTATTACATTCTATTGACATAATCTCTATCTGAGATGAATGAGGACATTTTGCTGGCTATTTGTTGCAATTAGACTGTACAGTTGCAATGGCAAAAAAGAAAGAAATGTGAGACTCAAGAATGTGACTATTTTAATACAAGACAAGCCACAAATTGTAGAGATGAAGACCGAAGTCATTGTTCACTTTCAGGAGCAGTGAAAATATCTAAGTAGAAAAAAAAAGATTTGTTGGCATCCACACTCGACTAAAAAAATAAACATTGACATTATGTCAGTTTCACTTATATGACTGTATAGCACCTGCAGAGGTACAATTACATTGTTTTGGCCTGCGGCCAGATGGCAGCTCACTGCAGTACTGACAGTTCCAAGGCGCAGTAATGGAGCAGGTGAGGAAACTGTGCTAAGGAACAAACTGGGTTCATTTGTAATGTTGCTGCACAAAGCAAAAAGACAAGGAAGTCTGTGATTTTGGATGAGAGAGCGGAATAATTCGTAGCATAAAAACTCGTTGGAATCAGATCCTTTGTTGTTTCGTACACCTGGCAGTGAAATCGTGGCACTCCTGACATCACTCGGGCTGCATGTTATTCTTTCAGAAAATGTCTGTAAATGTTTTCAAATTAGTTTCCTGTAATTGAGACTGTATGATATAAGGCTGCAGAACAACAGTGGAATATCTGTTCATGTTGTTTTACCTGCTGTGATGAGATGGTGCTGATAGTGGGGTAAGTTTATTTTACTCCTAATGCACTGTATGTTCAGCCTGGGATGTTTCATAGCATGCCCAGGGAGAATGCACAAGGGATGTCAGTCATCTACTTTTAGTCCAAGCCAAAACCACTGATGTGGATTAACTCAAAGCCTCTAAAATGCAGCCCATTCAAGAAAATTGTCATGGGGAAGAAACAGAAAAAACAGCGAAATGGAGAAGACATAGACTTGCTTTATGTGAGGTTTGTGGGATGATGTCTGTTTATTTTATCTGCACAGTGGAAAGTAGTTCAGGAACCTGCATAAATGCACTGGGCCTTTGACAGTTAACAATGGATGCTGGCTGGTTCAAATCTTACCTGAGGCTTTTCTTTGCTGACTTTATATATTCTTCTTTCGCTTGCCTGGATTTCCTTCAGGTAGATACAGTTTTCTCCCAATTTCCAAAACGTGTCAATTGACCTATATTTCAATATTGTTCGGCTCTGGGATGGACAGGCAACCTGTCATGAATGTACAGGTACAGGAATGTACAAGCTGACACAAATGTTATTTTCACTTTAAACTGCAAGAGGGCGCTCTAGGCCTGTATTATTCTACCTTCGGAGTAAACAGAGTTGTTTACAAGCAACACCAAAAGATGAAGATTTCATTCGATTTAGTGATTTGGAGTGACACAGATGTTTGGTAAACTTGTTAGCATGTTAGTAATTCTGAATCTGAATAACTTAATATGTTATGTTAACGTATTTGGCACTTTTTCAGTTTATTGTCTGTCATATAACAATAGCAAACCGTACAATTATTCAGCCTGTTGTTGCCTCTATTCTATTTTTATTGCCTTTCAAGATGACATGTCTGTTCTTGGTGTTGGATTTTATCAAATAAATTTCCCTCAAAAATACGACTTATACTCCAGTGCGACTTATATATGTATTTTTCTTCTTTATTATGCATTTTATAGCTGCGTGACTTATATTCCGGAGCGACTTATAGTCCAGAAAATACGGTAATATCGCTCCAGCAACATTTTCCTGTGCATTTCACATTGCAATGCACACTATTTTTTGGGCCTGTTGAAAAATTTCAACACTTGAACAGTACGGACAGAGGATTGAACTTTCATTCTTGAACAGTACGAAATATACACCCATCAGCTCAACATGCAGGCTGTGTAAAACATGTGACACATCAAAAACAACACATGTAGTAAACATAACAAAAACTGGTGTTCTACTAAATACACTTCACATCAAGACTCATCCAAACCAGATCTTTGGACACATCAGCATACAAAATGTTATTAAAAACAGTGTCGTAGCAACTTTACTTCACACTTTCATGTAAACACATTCAGTTGCTTTTGAATATCTTCTTTTTGTTGTTTCTTGCAGCTTGCTGTCTTTGCCATCAGAAAACCATCCACTGTTTTAGCAATGTTGATGCATTTTTTCTGTTCAGCTTAAGTAAATATGGCTTATCTCAGCTTGGACAAGATAACTGGAGCCATTCCTTAGTCTGCTCTGTGTCTATGAAAGAGTCAGATATGTCAATCTCTGCCTTTAAGCGAGTCATTTCCTTTGGAAAACTGATTCATCCCTCTCAAAATGGAGAGGGAGGGGATCATCACTGAATGAAGTTTAACATTGAGCTGTGTAACTCTCTGTAAAGACTGTAAATGTAAAAAGAAAGATAAAATCCCAGTAGTGAATAGTCAGTTTCATAGTTGTGTGAGATCTTCTTGCTACTGCCTGAAAAATGTTTGACAAAGCGCACATAACGAATAACATATGGAGTCTGATTAGAAACTGGTGTTATTATATCCAGAGGTGGAATGTGAGATTCGATCTGAGTGCAAAACAAATGTTTTAATGTTATTCACATCTAAAATGTAGAAATGATTTGACATGTTACCAGGTTCTGACAAAGTACAGACTGCAGTGGGATGGGAGTGGGGTAACAATGGTTTCTCTGTGGCCTGTGGATGGAGTTTCAGCTTTTAGTGGGTGGGATTTCACTGTGGGGACATGCAGAGGATGCGCTGTCCAGTTTAAATTTCTCATCTTCTGTTGAAGAACTCGACATTCTAACTTTCCAGAAGATAGACTGTGGATTCAATCAGGCAAACACTCACATTTTCAAGTATAATGATGTATTATGTTTACTAAACTTTACCACAAAACTTAAAATTTTACCATTAAAACAGAAGACACATCAGTGAAATTGTTTATGACTTAATTTTGCTTCAGTGGGTGCAATTTGAGGATTTTTTAAAACTTTTTGTCCCGCTTTGATGTCTATGCACATAAGATACAAAGTTTATTAATTTAATGAATACAGAAGTCATTTACATATGAATTCTCAAAGTTAATTAAAATACAAGATTAAAGACAAAACTCCAGGGAGTGAAAAATTCGACAGGCAAATACATCCCCCACTATTATTTCAGTGTACTTTTTTTCTAATGTGGCTGCCCACATATGCCACATTTAACAATGATGTGACTTAAAGTCCAAAGTCAGTTAGGGTTTAATAACTTAAATTGCTTGATTTAATTTCCTTTGTGATAATTTATGATACAAGAAATTAAGTTACGTAGCACTTTTAAATAGAAAAGATAAAATTTTTTCTAATGATGGCTCATGGAACAACTGTATTATGATATCTCTAAAGGAAAATCTTAAAGTAAAGTTTCTAAATAGCAGTCATATAACAAAGAAAGGAAATGAATGTTGGATGACCCCTCACAGATGTGATTTGAACTCTCCATTATATTCATTGCTTTCAAAGTTTGTCAAGAGAATACTGTCATTATTGAGAAGTTCAAAAATCTTTTCAAGCTATTTTAAGCAAAAAGTCATCGAAAAGGTCACTGCCATTTCAAAACCTTTTATTTTGAAATAAATCATTTAAAAATAAGTTGCCAGTTTAAGGCTGACAACTTTGAAATGATCAAGTCATATTACTGTAATTCTGTTAGTCTCCTTGTTGCTGCTGAAGCTGCTTTTTGCTTTTTTTGTAAAAATTTGAGGAAGATTAATGAAGATATTTTTTCAGTTATAATCAGAGTAAGAAGTTAAAATATATTTCACCACTCTTGTTTTTTTTTTTGTAAGCACCAACAAAAAAAGAAAACAAGGAAGACTTGGAATTTCTTTCACTTAGCACTAAATTATCTCAATATAAGGCTGCTATAACAGGCAGATTATACACTAAGAGGGTTTCTGTAACAAGTTCCAAATGTATTTTTTCACTTTTGGTTATCTGTCACATACGTCCATTGATATATATGAAACATCTGTTTATGTGTCATTCATGAAATTATGTACATGACCTCAGCCTAATATATGATCCAAAAATGATGTCAATATTTGGCCCAAAACCTACAATGAATCAGATCTGTTGGTTTAAAGCAACTTGGTTTTAACCATTTTCTGAAACAAAATGTAGTTTGTATCATGTAAATCTGTTTCTTCACAACCCCTCTGAATGAGAAACAACATATAATTACAAGAAAATCGTTTATCTGGTAGCTATGCTAACTTGACTATGTATTTACAACAGTCTATGCTAGCTGCAGCATAGCACAGAGTGAAGGGGAGGAGGATGAGCAGCCACATGAGATTGTGATTGACAGCACTAAAACTCTCCAGCCACTGACTGGTTGTTTCTAGATAGTACTGAGAGAAGGCAGAGGAAATAGATTTTTCAGATTATCTCTCATACCATATTGCCACAATATAATGACAGTTTTAACAAATAAGTGAAAAAAAAAAAAAGTATTTATACAAGTTACATACTGCAGCTTTAATTTCACTCAGGAGAGGACAGGTCAGGAGGGATGTGGGTTAGAGTTGCTCCTGACTGACTCATCTGTTGTTAAGTGGTAAAAGATACAGAGACAAGATAAATATATGAATATCTTGGTAATTATTTTCCTTAATTCATAGATGCTACTGAAAGGAAGCAAACAGTCGTCTGTAGCTAAGCTAATTATGCTAAATGGTTGATATTTTCACATTTTACCCACCTCTCTCCCTCTATTTTATTTTTTAAACCTGACTTCATTATTTTTCTTAGTAGCATATATACTGCCACCGTGGTTCGTGTTTTCTCCTGACTGTTGCTGAACACCATCACCGTCAAGCAGGAATGAAACATTTCCAGGAGGATTCAGGGCAAATATGGATGTGTTTTTTGGTCTGGGTGGGGTAACATTAATTGTTTACTGCTAAAAACAATCTTCGAAAATATAATATGATTAATTTTGTAATTGACAGGGCCTCATTTTTTTTGAATTTCTATGAACGAAAAATAAATAAATAAATTGTGGAGGGCCCTTTATTAGAAAGGGGCCCTTAGAATTGTCATAACACCTCCTGCCCCCCCAATATGCCGGGCCAACTCCAGAGTCACTATTTTGTAGAGTGTAATTACAATTGTACGTTTTGTAGGATGCCTCTAATAAATGTGTATATACTGTAGATGTGTTATATCTCCACTATTTTTGCCCATTCTTTCAGGTAACATAGTTCAACTGTTGTTGTGGATGATAAACGATACCTGTAAACATAAATATTCAAATTTTACAATATATTTTTTAAGTAATTGTGGTCTGGACTTTGACTAGGTCATTCTAACATGTCAATATGGTCAGATTTGTAGGGAGGTTGCCCTTCTGACAAAGATGCAAGCAGAGCTACAAATCTTTCAAGCTCCTCCAGAGTTACCATGGACATTTTAGAAACTTTCTGATAAATACTGCACCACCTGTTTGTTTAAGGGTACTTCAATATTACACATTTACAGTTGTACCATGCTCTTTCCATGGATTAAATAATCTGATGTAAGAAAAATACATTCATATGAATAAACTAAAGAAAAATGAATACTCTCCCAAAGCTCTCTAGTTTTGATTACAGTCAGTTTCAACAGTCAAACAGTCAATTACAAGAGTCAAAAGACTGGAATAAAAGTTTGTATTTCGAAGTAACAACATTATAGAATCTGTTTTTTATATGGTGTGCTGTCATTTATTGGTTACAGATTTCTTTATTATAATTTAATTTCCAAAATATTCTATATTAAAATATCTAAAAGGCATTTCTGGAAAAAAACAACAACCTAAAACAGCCACCAAGAATCCAGATATTGAAAGGTATGCCTATCAATCCCAAAAGTGTAGTTAATTGAAGGCACTAAATGAGCTCACACTTGGAAACACTTTAAGATCACAGTAGGAGTTAAGTAGATGTGTGACATAATGGATGTTTTTGATATTTGGCATGTCGATATTATTTCAGAGATGAATATAAACAGTTTTCTTTAAAAAATGAAACTGTTACTTTTAGGAGTTTTGTCTGCAAAATATTCAATGGTTCCAATTTTAACAGTAAATATCCTTTAATTTAAAGTGAAAGAAATATGAAGAAATAGAGGACAGCTTAAATGAAAAATACAAATTTTATTTTTTGACATTACACAACATTTATTTTAGTAAATATAAGAAAAATATTTTCAGTTTTATTTCAGTAATTTTACTAAAGTACTGTATTTCTTGGGTAGCTTTGTCACATTAGACCTTGTACTTCTTTACAACTTGGTGTTTCATCGTATTTAGTTTAAGTACCGTTTACCTAATATTGATGTTATTTTGTGATTGCTGGCTCTCTCTCAAATTTAAGACTTTCTGAACTGAAGTGCGTGGTGATTGGTATCCGAAAAAACTGCAGGCATCCGGTCAAAGATGTGGCGTTCTTTTATTATTGCTCAGCTTACAACTCTTGATGCAACAAAACTAAAATCAGCAAACATCACACTTTTTTATAATATAGTTGCTAAGTTGTTGAACTATGGTAAAATTACTACAAAATACTACAACAAAAAAACACTTTAGAACATTCCAACACATTAAGGCTCTGATAGGTTGTCGACCATGATTGAAAGGCAGACCAGCCAATCACAATCCATCAAAGTCCACAAGACACAGTGTAACACTTGGGGTATTTTCCACACTTTCACATTCACTTGATTACACTAACCTGTCAAATTTTCCACAAATTCAAATTCAGAAATACTTTTTTGATCCAAAAAGAAAATTAATGCTTCACATTACCATGCTTGACATTTATACTCTTGTTTGCCCCATTGCCATCATGTCTCTTGTGTTTTCTGCAGTGTAACTTTCAGTTTTTTGTTAAACTTATTCTCCCTGTTTTCATTAAATATTCTACTTCAGTGTGATTTTGATTACCTCCTCCACATTAAATGCAATGAAGCTTGCAGGTATGCACCACAGTTATTCTTTTTCCTAATGCAAGTGAAGAATGAAGAACTTGACATTTCCTACATAAACTATCACATACTGAAAGAAGTTGGCACAGGAGAGGGAGGCTTCATCATTTTCACTTTGAGATGTGTATTTATTCTGTAGGGCATCATCTGTGAGCAGGATCCTGCTGCAACAGGCTGAGATGATCATTTCCACCGACAAGAAAATGTCAACACCTCTGTGACATATGTGCCCCCACCACCTCTAGTCCGTAATGCACACATTACGGACTGGAGGATGTGTACACACACACATCCACACCCAACCAAACACACACGTACACGCATGCACACGCACTCACACACGCATGCACACGCACACAAATGCACACACACTCAACGGGGTACTTAATTTGTAACCATTGAGAGAATTTGTTTTAGCAAGTGTAGACATGAGAGGTGCTCTTTTTGACACTTATTTCTATTTGTTTGATAAAATTATAGACTTATAATGCACAATGTTTAATTATAAAACCAATTTTAATCATAATTGTTTACTATCCAAACATCCTTGTTTCTGCACTTGTAATCCCAACTGTTTCCAGTTACGAACACAGAAACACATTGTAAAGTTTTAAGTATTAAAAAACAAAATTTTGGTTTGGATTCCAATACTAATAAAATACAGTATATTCATTTGATTTCAAAGAATTTAAAGCTTGTAGTGTGTGCGTGTACTACTTGTAACTCATTTACCTTGTGACGGGTTTTATCTGTTTTATTGATGTTTGTACTCAAAGGTCTCCTACAGGAGATGGACAGTCAGTCTGCTTGCAAGTCAGGCTAATATTAACTTACTTCAATATGGGTGAGTAAATGTCAGTATGATCATTGTCTTGTGGTAGAGGTTTTATTCACTTTGTCTTTGTGGTGTGAAATTATACATTTTCAATAGGACGTAATATAACACATTGCTACGCTTATTCAATTTGTATTCAATTTGTTATGAGTTGGTAAATATCTGAGTTTCTGGTTATACATTTCCTGAAATCTCACAGAGGAATGTTTCTTATGCATTTTAGGAGCGGGTGGATTCACAGTAGTCTTCAGCCTGTTTCAGATTTTCTTCATATCACACTGCAATGCAGGGAATATTTTGGTGTATCCTATTGATGGCAGCCACTGGATTAATATGGAAATTCTGCTAGAAGAACTTCATGCCAAGGGTCACAACATCAGTGTGATTAGGGGGTCCACCAGTTGGTATATCCCAGAAAAATCCCCCCTCTACACATCCATCACAGTTGAAATGGACAGTGATGTGAAGGACTTCTTTGCTGAGTTTATACAATACCAACTGCAGGTAAGTGATTAGAAATGTATGTGTTGGATTTAATTTGCGGTTTTGCACTAACTGCACAGAAAGTTATCAAAGTTTTATTCATTTTTATTTCAGGTGCACCAAGAAGGGTCCTCACTGATAACGTTCTTCAAGCTCACAAAGAAATTTATGTCCTTTGTTTCTGTGGGCCACACCCTTTGGTGTGATGCTGGAGCAAGAATCTTGGATAATCCAAAGTTGATAAAAAGCTTAATAGAATCAAAGTATGATCTGGTTCTTACTGATCCAGGAATAGCACCAGGTGTTGTGTTAGCTAAATATCTTAAACTGCCATTAGTCCTCAACGTTCGCTGGATTACTAGTGGAGAAGGTCATTTTGTGCTGGCTCCCTCTCCACTCTCTTATATTCCAGTGAACCCAGGACCCGGTCTAACAGACAAAATGGATTTCATCCAGAGAATCCAAAACATTTTTTTCTATAGTATCATATTGTTCCAGCAGAAATTTGTGGTGGGACCTATTTATGATTCCATGTGTGATAAATACATTGAGGGTGGATGTGACATTGTCTCACTGCTTCAAGATGCAGATATTTGGCTATTCAGGTCAGATTTTGTGTTTGATTTTCCTCGGCCAACAATGCCAAATGTTGTCTACATTGGAGGATTCCAGTGTAAACCTGCACAGCCTCTACCAGCTGACCTGGAGGAGTTTGTTCAGAGTGCTGGGGAGCATGGAGTCATCATCATGACTCTGGGAACTTTGGTCAATGCTTTACCCGAAGAGGTTGCGGATGAAATTGCCAGTGTTTTTGCCAAGATGCCCCAAAAGGTAAAACATTTTCTTTTTCATACTTCTCATTTGGTAATCAAATAACCATAAAGTGGTATGAGCTGAAAGAACAAGACAGAATTGTCTGAGTTGTGATCTAAATGCTAAATGGAGTGGACTGAATTATTGTTGAGGTTTTATTGTTTACTGCCATAGTATACATCTATAGACACCCATACATCATTGGGGTTGTCCAGGGGCACATCGTACAGAAGACGTGATGACCAAATGGCACAATGAAAACCACAACAATGTTTCTCCCTCTTGATCCATTTTTAATGTAGTGATTATAAACGAAAACCTTGAAGAGCAACTTCATAGTTCAAATGGAGTAGTGCTAATTTATTATGGTACAAAGTCTCCTCAACCAATAGAGGGTTACTGATCTATGTTGCTGATCAGCAACATCTATTGTAGATAACATCCTTGTCATAGTAATGATTCATAGGTAAGGCAGATGGTTAGTACTATAATATACCTTTGTGGCTGCTCAGTTCCTACTTGGTAACTGAAAATGTCCTTAGGGAGTTGTCATGATCTTCAGATCTTTTTGAACCGACAGATTTTGAAGCAATAGGAGACCCACCAAGGAATTTACGATCTGCTCCTGAACATGCACTGACATGAACCCCCGCCTGCTGAATCAATAACCACACTGAAGAAAACTGGCATATTTCTTACAGTCCAATGAACCTGCCAGATTAAAATGTGGTGTAAGAATTTGTTTTGTAAAGGAGGAATGTGGTTAAAAACAAACAAACAAACAAACAAAAAAAGATCTCAAAAGGGTTATTGATTAAACTGAGGAAAGGAATAATTTGTCTTAGAAAAAATTGCATTAAGATGACAACAATCAGCACTGTTATTTTAACTGAAGAAACCAATGAGCACAGCCAAAGAACCACAAAGGGATGCTTTTAGAAGACAACTGATTTTCAAGTTAAAATACAAATGGTAAATATATAGATATGTTTTTGATTTGTCCATTTTAACTCAGGTGATTTGGAAGCAAAGAGGAAAGCGCCCCTCTACTCTGGGCAACAACACTCTAATGATGGATTGGATGCCACAGAAAGATCTACTTGGTCACCCACAAATAAAAGTCTTCATAGCTCATGGAGGTACAAATGGAGTCCAGGAAGCCATTTACTTTGGAGTCCCTGTGCTTGGCATACCCTTGTTCTTTGACCAGTATGACAACCTCCTACGTCTAGAGAAAAGAGGAGCAGCAAAGATTATTCAGCTCCATGAAGTTAATGGTCACAGCTTTGAGAGAGCTGTTAAGGAAGTACTTCATAAACACAGCTACAAGGAAAATATGCAAAGACTATCACGTTTACACCAAGATCAGCCAATGCCACCCATGGATAAGGCCACTTTCTGGATAGAGTATGTGATGCGCCACAAAGGAGCTCCTCACCTCCGCACAGAGGCTTACAAGATGCCTTGGTACTCATATCATTGCTTAGATGTACTACTCTTTTTAGTGACTTCTGGAGCTGTGGTGTTCTTCTCTGTTTTTGCTTTTTTTAGATTTCTATTTTGCCAAAAAAAAAAGAACAGAAAATATAAACAAAGCTGATTTGCATTAAACTTATTTGTCTGTGGGTTTGGGTTCACAGTTGTTCCTGTGTCATATTTGTTTCTCTAGGTTATTTTCCGTTCGTGTTTAGATTGTCATATTTTACTTAAATTAGATTAGTTTTGATTCAGTTACTCTCTTACCTGGTTCTCACGCCTGGTCATGTCTTTATTCATTGTTATTCTAGTCTTGTTTTTCTTCTATTCTAGCCTTGATCATCATTTTCCCTTTGCATCAGTCTTGCCATGTTCTAGCTGAGCAGGATTTGTTATCCTTTAGATATCAGGTTTTATATCCTGTCAGCTTTTATTTTTGTAGTCTCTCAAGTCTGCTTCTCCTGTTACGTCCCTCAGTTCAGCATTCTCCCTGTTAATTTAGACAATTCGTTACCTGATGAGTCCTCTTCACCTGTCTCACAATTTTTAGGTTTTAGTCTTACCTTTGTCTGGTGCAGGATTCTTGTGCATTTTTATGTCTGCTAGTTGAGTAAACACTCATGTCCATGTCAAGTTTTTAAGTTGAAATAAATTTTCACTATGCAATATTTTTGTTTGCATTTTGGCTCTTCCCTATCTCCGCCTTCCCTAATCTTGACAATAACATCACAAAGTGTAAAAGTGCTAATCCACTGAAAACCAGCTCAGCATTAATGAAGCCTTATATTTTGTTTCTCTTATTGAATACATTTCAAATCACATACCGACATCTTCTGAACAATCAAGTAACTATGTTACCTTTAGTTGGTATGAAAATGACACCTTGAAATTGGCCTCCATTTTTTTAAGAAGCTCCACTTTCTAACACTCCTTCTTCAAAACGTCATCAAAACAACGCTCCTCCGGGATGCCATTTACAACCAATCTTAGGAGCGATGGACTAAAGAGTAGTTTGTATGATAATCTCAGCAGATGCATAGCTCCACCTGATGTTTGATAACTGTTGCTGCCCCTAGTTTGGAGGAGCTGTTCAGAGGAAGTGCAGAATGTGGAGAGAAAGTGCAACAGCAAACTGCATCACTAAAAGTGGAGATTTGGGTAAATAGACAATGCTGTGTATGAGCAAGCATTTGGTACAACAAAATGGCAGTCAATGAAAAACCAAGGATTTCTCAAACATGCATAAAATCTCCAGTATATTCAATATAATCAATAATTAATCACACTTTTAAAGTATGGTTAAAAAAACATACTTTATGGTTAAACTATAATTTCATTCAGTTATAGTTGAATGAAACAATTCAATTATAATTGTTTCATAGTTGAAACAATTATTTCAACTATGAAAAAATTGTTTCTTTCTTCAGGCATGCCTGTGCACTTTTGCTTCTGAAGCTTGATCTTACATAACCCACTCTAATACGCTTGTGAAAGAGGTCATTGTTTCACAATGATGAAACCACTGTTCTTACTGCATGTGCCCTATTTACTAGCGAAAGAACAGATCGTCTCTGTTGCTGGAGTTTGATCTCAAATATCTACTGATTTACCTTGAACAAGCTGTCTGTGTGGAAACTTAGGACGATCGTAGTCTTTACCAACATTAGGTAAGTAAAAAAGCACTTTGAAATGCCTTGCTGCTGAAATGTGCTATACAAATAAAATTTAATTTGATTTTGATTTGATTTAAATTAAGAAATCATCTGAAATTGGAAACTGAGGGTACTATAACTTTTGATGTTCTAGTCATTTTAAATGAACTTTAGCTGTAATCTTTTGTCCAGACTTGATTTGAATCTATACTAATGAAATACATTTACTTCTGTTTGTGACATTGTAGGGTCCATGGCTCTGACTTGTTTCTCCGGTATAATCATACTGTCCTTGAACCTAATCCTGTGGACATCACACTGTGATGGGGGAAAGATATTGGTGTTCCCTGTGGATGGCAGCCACTGGATTAATATGAAAATACTACTGGAAGAACTTCATTCCAGAGGACACAACATCAGTGTGATTAGGGGGTCCACCAGCTGGTATATCCCAGAAAAATCCCCCCTGTACACATCCATCACAGTTGAAATGAATGAAGGTTTAGAGAACTTTTTGACATATATCTGCAGGAGCATATGAGGGTACGTGTTTATGTGTATACTGCATGTAAAAGCCTGTCCTGCCCAACCCTGTTCCTCCAAGCACACTGCCCTGCATGATTTAGTTGTTCCCCTGCTTCTACCACACATGATTTCAATTGATGGTTGATTAATAAGCTTTTGTTGAATTGCAGTCATCTGAATCAGGGGTCTTAAATCAGGGAAACGTATAAAACATGCAGGGCAATGTGCCTTGAGGACCTGGTTTTGGAAATACAACGCTAAAGTATTGTAACATAAAGAAATGAAAGCTTTGTCAATCATTTCAGAGCTTTTTGGTTTCACCATGAAATGCATCTTGTGCCTTTTAACTGCAAAGCAAACATATGTTGAAATAAGAGAAAAATCAAATATCCCACTATTACTGATATGTTGAATCGCCTTTTGGTCCAGTTTCAACATATGTTGGTGAAAGTCTGCCAGAATATCCTGTCTTGACTTTGGAGTATTTGCCAAGCCAACTTGACAGTATTTGCAAATGTTCTCCAAATCTGAATCTATCCACCTTCAGATAAATCTAGAACCATCTGAAGAAAAATGTGCCCACAGACCATGATGTAGACACCATCTTTTCACTATATGTTGTTTATGTTGTTTTAATTATGCACAGTATGTTTGTGTCGATCTTTCTTTTGGAAACCTAACTTTTGACCGAAAGCCCAAGTTAGGTTTCATCTGACTATGACAAAATATTCCATAAGACCAAGAGAGTTTGTTCCAGAACAAGATGTTTTCTTTTAAAGAGAAATATTATTTTAGTTTTACTCCTTAGCTTAGACATGTTAAAAATACTAGAGACTGTTGTCACGTTTACAATTCCAACACGAAACAGACATGTCTGCTGTTTATAATCTTGCAATAAGATTTTTGGACCTTTCTGACAACTTTCCATCTAGTTTTTTTTAATTATCAAAGTCAAGATAAACTTTTTCCACGGCAAAATTTGTTTTGCAGCCAACAAAGAACAAATGTAAGCAAAAGTATAAATATGACAAACTGAAATCTAAAAATAACCACATCATTACACATCAATCAGCATACAGAATTTATGGAGAAACATTCAGCACCATTAATCTTATCATCACTATATTTATTTCACATGAACCTTGCATTTGAATTGGCAAATCTAGACTTTTTGTTCTTAAACATGTTTCATGAAGTCATGCTTTTAACGACTTTTTTTCTGTTTCACAATTTTCTTTAGGCACAGCGAGAAGGGGCTTCACTTTTGACTTTCTTGAAGCTCACCAAGGATTTCCTTTCTATGATTACTCAAGCCCATTTGCTGTGGCGTGATGCTACAATTCAGCTTCTTCAGAATCCAACTTTGGTCAAAAACCTAAAAGATTCCCAATATGATTTGGTTCTTGCTGATCCAGCCATGGGTCCAGGTCCTGTGTTAGCTAAATATCTTAACCTGCCTTTAGTCCTTAATGTTCGCTGGATTACCAGTGGAGAAGGTCACTTTATTTTGGCACCTTCACCCCTCTCTTACATCCCAGTGCCTGGATCTGGCTTAACTGACAAAATGGATTTTATCCACAGAGTGAAAAATCTTTTTTTTTATAGTATAATACAGGTGCAGGAAAAGTTTCTTGTGGGACCTATATATGCTAATTTGTGCAATAAATACATTGAGGGTGGATGTGACATTGTCTCACTGCTTCAAGGTGCTGACATTTGGTTGTTTAGGTCAGATTTCGTGTTTGATTTTCCTCGGCCAACAATGCCAAATGTTGTCTACATTGGAGGATTCCAGTGTAAACCTGCACAGCCTCTACCAGCTGACCTGGAGGAGTTTGTTCAGAGTGCTGGGGAGCATGGAGTCATCATCATGACTCTGGGAACTTTGGTCGATGCTTTACCCAAAGAGGTTGCGGATGAAATTGCCAGTGTTTTTGCCAAGATGCCCCAAAAGGTAAAAAAAAATGCATTTTTCATATTTAGGTTTTGAATTGTTTTAGGATCAGGTCATGGAAAATGTCCACAAAACAGACACCAGATACTTAATAATAAATTCTTCTAATCAAGTTTGAGTGTGAAGTTTCATACAGAGAATTATAGCAGTGAGGAGAAGGAAATCAGGAGAAACGCTATGAGAGCATTGCTTTGGAGATCAGGCAAATTAGCTCCTATCCAATAATTCAAAAGCTTTCTGATGTAATTCAGCACGATAATGAATGACCATTTTGCCAAAAAAATACAAATTCTATATTCCTTCTGTATCAACTTAGATTTTTTTCCAGTTCTGATAAGAATTACTGCACTGTTTTGCACAGGCAATTGTTAGAATGCCCTATCCAACAACTGTGTCACCAAAACTGGTTTAAAAACTAACTTGCATGTTTTAAAAATTATGCAGTGGCCTTCTCTCTATTTTCCAGACTCCCATCTATGTTATACTTCTGAAGATCTAATCCTTTACAAGTCTAATCCTGGAAGTTATGTAGCTGCCAGCTCCTTCTGTTTTCTACTGAGGACACTTTTATTTGACTCTATATCTCCATTTACATGTAGATTTCCCTCTGCAACATACAGTACAGTTCAGCCATAAAATGTCACTTACAACTAATAATTTACAAGTGGCTAGTGAGGAGAAATTTAAAATCCTGATGCACACTAAGACCACAGTGGCATTGGAGTTTGTCTTTGACATAGATAAAATGTTTTATCCCAACAGCAGTTACAGATTGAAGAGGATCAATAGCTATCAGTTGACATTTTGTTCCATCAGAAAATACTTACAGTAAAAACTACTCTAAAAGAAAGCTCAGTCTTACAAGACCAACTTTATGCTCACAAATAATAACCGTGATGAACTCATTATCCTCCTTATCTATTTATTCTGAGATCTCCCCACTGTTGTCTGCATAGAAGATATTCATAGCAAAATACTCATACTATCTTTTTTACAGTCACATTTGCATTTGTTTTAGTTTATTTAAAAAACGTCTTTGTTATCCTAAAATGTCATATGTACAACAACTAGACATTGCAAACCCAGACAACATTAAGTGGCATCATGCACATGGTGCTCCCTTCCTGTGTTGTAAAAAGACAAAGATATTTGAAATTACTTTGCTGTTTTAAACCGAATGGAATGATATTGATTTAAGTTTCATCCAAACAATATTAACCAGCAGCCCTCCCGACCCCACTGGGGACAAGCGTGTAAGAAAATGGATGGATGGATACAATATTAATGATTTTTTATTTCTGTATATTTGCCATGAAGATTATAACATTAGCCATGCCATACTTGTATTGTGCAAATTTTGGCCTTCACTGAACATTTACATTGTTTGTGCCTTTTATTATCAGGTGATTTGGAGGCACAAAGGGGAGCGTCCCTCTACGTTGGGCAACAACACTCTAATAGTGGACTGGATGCCACAAAAAGACCTCCTCGGCCACCCGCAGATCAAAGTCTTCGTCGCTCATGGAGGAACAAATGGAGTCCAGGAAGCCATTTACTATGGAGTCCCTGTGCTTGGCATACCCTTGTTCTTTGACCAATATGACAACCTTCTACGTTTGCAGGAAAGAGGAGCAGCAAAGATTATTCAACTAGCTGATGTAAATGGTAACACATTTGAGAAGACTATTAAAGAACTGCTCCATAAAATCAGCTACCGGGAAAACATGCAAAGACTTTCCAGCTTACACAGAGATCAGCCAATGCCACCCATGGATCAGGCTACTTTCTGGGTAGAGTATGTGATGCGCCACAAAGGAGCTCCTCACCTCCGCACAGAGGCTTACAAGATGCCTTGGTACTCATATCATTGCTTAGATGTTCTAATTTTCTTGGTGACAACAGTGACTTTGCCCCTATTTTCTATTTTTGCCATTGCTAAATTTCTTTGCTGTACAAAGAAAAGGACAAAAACAAAACAGAATTAATTTAAGTCAACCTTGCTTATACATATAGAAATAGTCTAAAATTGCTTTATTTGGACAAATGCATAATTTCTTTCACAATGCCACCCAGTGCCAATACAAAGAACATTTTCTAAATATAACAACATATATCAAGAAATTATGATCTCACTGGTTTACCAGGAATAAACTATTGATAATATTCTGCTTGTCACTGATCCTCATTACTTGTAATTGTTGGATGCTTGATTCCAACTGATAAACAGATAGCAGGAACCCCGACAGGGAATTCTTCTTTTGCTGATGTTGTCTGGCGCATACACGGTACCTGACAGAAAGTCTTGACCAAACTTTTGCACATGTAAAAAATAATTTAAAATGGGTTTGCCTTGTTGTACTTTTATGATTTATTTGAAAGTTTGACTGATGTGAAAACGCCACTAGACAATTCAGGGGAATTTAATTCTGAGTTGCTATCTATACATTTCTGATAGTTGTCAACTAGTCAACAATACTTTTAACACAAAGTGGTTTGAATTTCTTGGCTAAAAGCTGTCTCTCAATCTCTAGGTTTCAAAAAATAGAAAACAAGTTCTAAATTACTAAAGCCTGCTTTAAAGGGTATGTATAATTATTTTGGTTACTTTTCCTTTCCATCTTGCTGTGTAGTAGAGTACTTGTATACATTTCTGTGATTGAAATCAGAAAATTGACTTGATTTGTGTGCACAACTTGTTTATTATTGTTCTTTAGCAAATCTTTGTGGCTTTTATTTAACAGCTTAGTGTGTTTACTTAAAATTAATTATTCTGTTGTCTTTTTACTTATTAGGAAATTTCAGAAAAAAGTTGGTTGCATTGGATTTCAATTAGGAGCACAGGAGTAATGGTGACTAAATAGTATTGCAAGCTACACATTTCAGATTCTGATTGTGGCTTTGATGTTAGATGGAGGTCAGTTTAAAATGTTAACATCTCTCCTGCTTTTGGTGAATAATTTACATATCATTCTCCTAATACAACATCATATATTGTCGTTTGAAGAAAAGCTGTCCAAATAACCAAAAGACTTTAACATCTGCAGCAGGATTAGCCGAAGTTTACACAGAACAAATCAGAGTAAATGTAAGAGGAAGCACACAATCCTAATCTGCTTCACTCAGCCTGTTCTCGGCTCTGGCTCTGTTCCTGTCTCTGCCTTGTTTCAGATGACTTGGAAAATATTTTCTGTCATAGTAGTCTAATGAGATCATGTTTGTGTTGAAAGCTTTTTCCTTGAGAGCTCTGAATGAAAACTGCCCTCACTTACTGTGTGAATGTTAAAGGGATATAATCACCAAACAAGAAATGATAGTTAAATGGGGGGAAAATAAACAAAAAAACATATGACCAACCTCTTCATAGCATTCATGGCTGTTTAACTTTGTCATATTTTATTACATTAAAGCTACAACCTTGAGAGTACTTTACTAGTCTTTTAGGGTTTTTTTTTTACAATAATCCACTGCCTTTTGTTTAATCATCAACTGGCTGAAATCAGACAACAATATGACAAAGTTATAAATGCTTTAACTTTGTCATATTATGAAATAAAATTAAGATGGAACATTTCAAATTGTATTCATTTCAGAAAGTTTGAACATGTGACTGTTTTAAGTTTACCAACATTTATGCTAACGTCATATTATAATAATGGAAACAAAAAAATATACTTTTAAATGATAATTTTATACATATTCTGTTTACAGGGATCATGGGATGTACTTGGATTTACTCAAACATTTTTAGTTTGCAGTTCATCTTTTTTCAATAAATCATGCAATGGTAGAATCAAGAGTGTATGGTTTGATCTTTTTCAGATTAGATTTAATAGCTGTTACATGCATTTATTATCTACACACTAAAAGTATACCTTTGTCAGACAATCTCTTCTTGTGAAACTAAAACACCTTCTTGGACCAATTGTGTCAATGAAGCTTTTTAGAAGTCTTTTAGAGGTCTTTACTCTGTCCAGAAGGGTATACCCAGTTTATTTTGACATGCATTGAGTCTTCTAATCAACCTAATGTTTTGCTAATGACTAATTACCAAAGCCGAACTTTATTACTTCACCTCTAATGTGTATGTTCTGATGAAGACACATCCCTTTTTTGTAACCTTACCATATGAAAATTTGTAACTTTAATTATCTCCTGAAATTAAAATTCTGGATTATGTACTAAAGAGGAGCTTCACACAAACACCATCAGACTTGAAGTTCCCAAAGGGCTTCTCCAAGGCATGATATCATTCTCTCTACAGACATAGATCACATTCCCTTCTGTCTATGAACAAATACTTGCCAGAGGCACAAATGGTTTTTATTCATCTGCACAATAAAGCCTGCTCTATAGATTTTGTGCAGGCAGATGTTGCTGTCTGTTCACAGTTGGAAAACAACATCGTCGAGTAATGGGAAATTTTCCCAGACAATTTTTGCTCTCAAACACACGATGAGATCCACTCTACATATGTAGTAACTTTAAAGCAAACCATTACGCATACGGATTTTGAATATGAGTACTTTCAACGTGGTAAGATCACGTGAGTTTTTCTTAAATTGATGAAAATGGCGGTTAGCTCAGCTGGTTGGAGCGTGGCGCTAATAACCTCAGGTCATGAGTTCCACTCCCATACTGAACAGTAGGAATCTGAAGCCTTTCAGAAAATAGCAGAAGGCTTTAAATTAAACCATTATGCATGTTGATTGACCATGTTTGTCAAGATCATGTAAATTTTACTTATATCAATAAAAACACATCATTGTGTAAGGAATGTTAGCTTAGGTGGTAAGAGCATGGTACTAATAACATTAAGGTCATGTGTTCAATCCTGGTTCTGGCCAGTTAAAATATAAAATGTTTCAGACAATCAACTCTTCAAAATAAGAAAAGGCTGGGAAAAAAAATCAACACTTCTAAATAAAAAATGAAGTTAGTGAGTTCATCCCTCTCACAGGGCATATGTGTTGATCAGTACAATTATTTTGCCACACACTGTGACCAGTCAGTCGTGGTCAGGGACGATGACAAAGAACTCTTTGCAGCGGGATGGGCTAGTGGCGCAATGGATAACGCGTCTGACTACGGATCAGAAGAGTCTAGGTTCGACTCCTGGCTAGCTCGAGTAACTTTTCTTCTGTTGTCCATATCAGCCGCAAATTCTTCTGACAAGAAGATGTATGTAGGATTCACTTTGAAACATTTTCTGATGCAGCTCAGGACAAAAACTTTGGAAAATACTGTTTTGCTTCTTGACAAAAGAGCACAGAGACAGGAGAAGGAGGAGTGAGAGGGCAGGTCAATTAGACACTTTGAATGTATTGTGAAAAATTTGCCAAAGCAGAGGATGGTTTTGAGCCATCGACCTCTGGGTTATGGGCCAAGCACGCTTCAGCTGCACCACTCTGCTTTTACTTCAGCTCAGCTTGTATGTATAGCAGGATAGCTCAGCTGGTTAGTGGTGCTAATAACGGAAAAGTCATGGGTTCAATTCCCATACTGAACAGTTGAAACCTGAAGTCTTTCAGAAAATCTACTCTTCAAAATAGCAGAAGACTTTAAATTAAACCCTTATTGTGGTGAAATTGTAAGTTTTTCTTAAATCAATGAAATATCACCATTATGTATGGCCTGTTAGCTCAAAACAAAACTGAAGTCATTATTTTTGGACCTAAAGAGGAACGATCTAAAGTCAATGCACAGCTTCAGTTATTACAACTAAAAACTGGCGATCAGGCCCGAAATCTGGGAGTAGTGATGGACTCTGACTTGAACCTTGCGAGTCACATAAAGACAGTTACAAAGTCGGCCTTCTATCACCTGAAGAACATCTCCAGGATTAGAGGACTAACGTCTCAGCCAGATCTAGAGAAACTCATCCATGCGTTTATCTTTAGTCGCATTGATTATTGTAACAGTGTCTTCACAAGGCTGTGCAACAAATCAATCAAACAGCTGCAGCTGATCCAGAACGCTGCTGCTCGCGTTCTCACTAAAACCAGGAAGATAGAGACATAACACCAGTTTTAAAGTCCCTCCACTGGCTCCCTGTAGCTCAAAGAATAGATTTTAAAATACTGTTGTTAGTTTGCAAATCACTGAACGATTTAGCACCACAATACATCAAAGATCTGCTGTTGTTGTATCAACCTTCCAGACCTCTCAGGTCTTCTGGTTCTGGTCTGCTTTGCATCCACAGAACCAGAACCAAGAGAGAAGCAGCTTTCAGCATCTATGCACCAAAAATTTGGAACAAACTTCCAGAAAACTGTAAAACAGCAGAAACCCTGACTTCCTATATATCTCAACTAAAAACCTGTTTAGAATTGTATTTGAAATGTAATATGTAACAATGTATTGTTTATTCCATGATGCATGACTTTGTGTTTTTGTGTTTATGATGTAAAGAACTTTGAAATGCCTTGCTGAAATGTGCTATACAAATCAAATTTGATTTGATTTTGATTTGATTTAGCTCAGCTGTTTAGAACTTTGTGCTAATAATGAAACGGTCCTGGGTTCAGTTCCCATACTGGCCAATTGAAAAGTAAAATTCTTCAGAAAATCTACTTTTCAAAATAGCTGAAGGCTTTCGCTGCTCTCTCTTGGGGTGACTACAATGACTGCATAGGAACCACTGGTTCTATAAACCTTTGGCCAATCTTCTTCAGTGAAATTCAATCCATTAAACTTTGTTTTATTTGGGAAAAAATTATATACCTGGATAAATTATAACATTGCACATTTTTTTTTTGTTTTCCATGTTTTTTAGCACTAGTAGGAACAGTACTATATTTTCAAAGGCTCTTGTACGTTATTCGTAAGTTTTTAGGAAATTAAAAGGTAATTAGAAATCTTTTATCAATTGATTTAAGCAGAATTATAAATAATTTTTATTATGGTCTTTTATGTATATTTCTAGTTTATTTGCATCAAGGATGATGGAGTGTGTTTCTTGATCTCTTTTGCCCAAACACATTAAACCACATTAAATTAATCCCGTGTCTTCGATTTACACAAGTTGTGCATTTGAGGTCATTTGGAAATCCTTTTCAGTCACACTTCATCAATCACAAAGTAAATCTGGATGGGACTTTGCTCTTGTCTCAGCAGAGAATCCCCTCAAGCGCCATAAATTTTTGATTTGCCGCTATGGTTGGCTGGTTTTAATTTAGAGTTGAAGAACAATCAGTGTAGTTGTCTTGGATTGCACTTGGAGAAAAATAATGTATGAAATCTTTGGATCGGATTCTGGGAGACGGATTGCAATCTCTCTGAGAACTGGGGGCCCACAATGCATACTGCACACTTGTACCTTGTGGTAGTAAAAAATGAATAAACAAAAATAAACAATACAAAACAACATACCATGGCCAGAATTCCATGTTTCTGATTTACTTGGTCGTTTTGCTTTCTGTTCCTATAAAACAGGATGACATAATGGACCCTCTCTCCACATACAAAGCAATTTTAATTCGTCCGTGACATTTCTGTATCATGGTTACATGTTTATGGTGTGATTGGGAGTGGAACTAAAGTGTCTCGACAATTCTGTGTAACTGTAGGTATGTCATGTCTTTTACGTAATAAAGCTAATGTTGTAATTTTTCAGGCAAATTGTTGTCTGGGTTGGGGACAGACACCACACAATAAAATATTTTCTTGAACAATTTTTAAAAATGTGTAAATAGTGGTGCTATTTGACATGGGCTACGTGATCAAGGTGTAGAGCACCCAAGAAATAGAAATCAGATAACTGCTAGTATTTTAATTGTTTGGAGTTCATCAGAAGGAGGGGCTGAAGCCAGGCACCATTCCTGCAATAACAATAACTGCATGCATATTTCTAATTGAAACTCACAAAATGGGGCTTAGTGATTATGATTAATTGCAGCACTAAAATGTGCTTAATTCTTTTAATACACACGTAAATGTTGATTATACTTCAGTTATGTACACACTGTTTACAAAGTACAAGAAACTTTGAGGCGAGCCATAAGTTACAGTTTACCAAACAATGTCATATAAAACAACCAATAACATTATTAGTATTTTTCCTGAAATTTAGTTATCAGATTTTTTTTTTCAATGATCATGTCCATTATCATTTCATTAACTTATAGACACAGTGATGAAAATATGACGTTTTCAGAAGGCTTAGTGTTAGAAGGGTTAGGGTCAGAAGCATTTATTATGACAGAGAAATGTTCAGACTGAAGTGGGCGTGGCCTACCCCTCATAATTATGCATCAGCTCAAAGTTAGTCATGTTTTCTATTAGCAGTTTAGGTTACTAATTAGACTTACTACATAAGGATCAAGTCATGAAAACATAGATGTCAAATAATTCCAAATATATTCCCAGTTGATCGGCTCCATGTCTGAAACTAATTCCATTTCACAAATAACGTTTAAAACAATGACATCATTTAACAGCAATTATAACATTGACCCGAAAATTTAAATAAATCCACAGTAAGTAAATGCTCTAATCACTGGTATCTTAGTAAGCACTGGTAACTGACACATTCTTGCAAATGACTTTTGTTGGTGACATCTAACTTTCCATTAGGGGACAATATGCTCTATTGCTAAGTATTTCAGGTAATAGCAATATGAAAAACAAATGAAACAAAGTCTTTTTCATATGTATTTACAAATGTATTTTTTTTTCAACGACATTGTTAATGTTAGATGCAAACATGGTAGAAACTCAGTCTGGACAAAGAGAAAGTTATTTTCCAAAACAAAAGGTTTCTTGAAAACTGAGAAAAAATATCCAATTTGTTTTTCACTACCACTTGAATAACAGCATAGTGATATTAGAACACTTTTTGTCATGACATTAGAAGCATAATTTTATACAAAAACTTATTATAAACCTCCCAAAAGTCTTCCTAAAAAATGTCTTCACAACATAAAAATTTAAAGGATCATTTGTAAGACGTCTTATCTTTCACCTCCATTTATTCCACTACAAAATTTTGGCATTACAGAAAAGTATTTGAATTTCATTACAAAACTAAAACACATCATTCCTACCACACAGAGATTGGCTTGGATGATGTTAAGACATATAAATTGCTTGATTCACTCGATTAATCTGAATTAGTCCACAGTTACACCAGAACTCAACCAGGAGCACTGATCTTGCATTTGTTCTGTTTCAGATCACTCCTTTGGCTTGTAATGACGTTTGACCAGCCTTGCTCTTCTTCTTACTCCAGCTGTGAAAGATAAAACAGGACTAATTATATTGGGTTTATGATGGAGGATGAATGGGAAACAGTTAAATTAGGCTATAAAACAAAATAAATGCAGGTTAAGGCTTTATATTTCTATCAAGGCTCTTACTTGGTGCCTTCTTGGCTGCAGAAAATCCTCCGCCCGCTGTAAAAGAAAACAACTTTTTCAATGCCGATCCATTGCTAAATCTTTACACATTTGCAGGTAAGGGCTTTCACCTTGAATGAGTCTGGTGATTTTCCCAGATTCTTCCATCAGCAGAGCTGGATTATCACCGAAGCTGCTTATCTTAGAAAAATCTGGGACTGAATGTGCAAACAAACCCCTTTAAAGATGGTCACTGGACATGCATTAATTGATCTTTGTCGAGTCTTATTAAACTGTTTTATGCATTAATGTGCAAACTTCTTACCCGCAATGATCTGAGGGTCATTCCCCATGGTGATTGTGGTTTCACCTTTAAGATGAGGATGGGAGAAGAAGGTTGGGTATCATTTAACAGTTTTGAATCTCTGAATTAGCTTCCTCTTATTCCTTTAGTTCTTTCAGGCTGAAATCTATTCACTACATTTTAGCATTTCAGTCAAGTTGAGGACTGAATTTTGATTGGCTTTTTTTCTGTTTTAGATTTGCAGCTAAGTTTGGAAACTAATAGTAATATTTAACCCATTTCAGGTCAGGCTTCAGCTTTCAAAGAGATGATCTTATATTTATTTTTGTCATATAGACAAAGACATGAGCAAACAAGGGACGTGCAGTCCCTTGTTTGCTCATGACTATATTGCTCATGAAATATATGACTATATTTCCATGGCCCATGGAAATATAGTCATGGCCCAGTTACGTGCAGTGAGGTGCAATGCGGGGTAAGCATTGACTTAATCATAATCAAATTTACAAATATAGACCATTGTTTACATGAGAAAATTTCGCGCATGCGGACAACGCTGGAGGGCAAAAAGGCTATTTTACATGCCATCCATAGTTAGAATAATTCTGTTAACGCAATAAAACTTGGAAATTTAGGTATTATAAATTCCGTGCTATGCTCCACAGCAAAGGGAAACCCAGTTTAAGTACAACTGAAAACCACTTCTTTCTCGCTCTCTGCATTGGATAGGCTACACACAGACTTGTTGCCATAGGAACTGACAACAAGAGCCCTAAAAAACACTGCAATATTGTATTTTCCGCACAAGGAGCAGAACATTCAGTCTGTTGCAGTAGTACGGTTTTAGGTTTAATGTTTATTTTGCAATTATTAATAAGTAATTGCTGTGGTCAGAGGAGAAAACTATAAATATATCGCTGCACTTGTCTATGGCTTGCTCGCTGTGACTGTCTCTTACTCTGCAGTTGTGGAGTCACAATATCTGGGATCATGAGCGCCCCCTGCCATGAGGCAAGAAAACTGCCTGCCTCACCTTGAATCTGTTCTTTGCCGTTAATGATCGCTGCTCCGCACACAAAACATGTTACACACAGAGTTGGGGACAAAAAGCTCAATTAAGGAAAATGAGTTCATGCATCAAATGTTTTTCAACTATTTTGTTGCTGGCGTGCAGACCGGAGGAACATGCCAGTGTAATTAGCGAGAGGTTGCGCAATTCCAGGTGAGGCTCAGCTCTCTGTTGCTTCGCCAGCTTCGCTTCCAACCATTTAAACGGGAAAATGCAAAGATTCAGCGATTTAGAAGAAAAATATAATAAAAATTGGTTAAGCAAAATACAAAATAAATAGGCCTACTTCACAGTAGAAACCACAGGGTGAAAATTGCAGTATAAATTATTTTATTGTATTTTTTCATTGTGACATTTTTTTTTCCATTTTTCTGCCTCACTTGCCTCCTCTGACCGCAAGTCACTTCCACTTCCCCATCAGCTGACATGCTTTTTGCATTTTGCCAAGCATGGTGCTACTCCTTCTTATTATTGTTTACTCTTGTCAAGCAGTAGACACAGCTCTACATATATATTTCCATTTTAGTATGGAGTTTTTTTTCTCCATACTAAAATAAATTGCCTCCAAGCTTGAGAGTTGATTTTTCCAAACTTTGCGGCAACACCTTCCATTGAGCTACAGCAGTCACTGTCAATGATACTTTCACATCTCTTCTTTACAGAAATAATTTAATTAAGTCACACTAAAATGGCAATGAAAAGCCTGTCTAAGGTCACACCACAATAATTCAAAGATTAACAAGATGGAGAATGTTTTTGTTGAAAGAGCTTTAGTCTTAGATTAATGCCCTCTGAAAGGATTCATCATTTTAGAGCAACCTACTTGTTTCTGTCCTCCTCCTAGTAGTTCTGTCTTCTCCACCTGCATTAAAATACATCAGGTCACAAGTGATAAGTTTGTTGCTTTTTATACTTCCTCAGTTGTTTTGGACTTACAAATACATTTTCCAAATGAAATTTTTTCTTAACTTACCTCCGATAACTCTTGTGACCTTGTTAGGCTGTCGGCCGATGACCCTGGTTACCGTTTTGGTGGACTGATCCACCTCACTAACCACCTTTGAGCCAGCTGGTTTTATCACTCTTGTCACCTGTTTGACGCTTGGCTTCCCTTCAATGACTGTGGTAACTGTTCTAATTGAAGGTTGTTTTTCTTCGATGATCACTGTTTTTGTTTCTGGTACTAAAAAGAAAAATGTTAAAAGTTATGTTCATAAATATTGCAAAGGCATTTCTAACCATAAAATGTAGCTTTAAAACTGTTTAGATTTTCTCATTCTGCTTTTTACAGTGGATTAAGCTGTGCCTGTTAAATAAAAGCATTTTGAGTCAGAATTATGGTTACTATCTTTCTACAGGTTATGACTAGTTTTAATAAAGTATTGAGCCAGACATCTTCCTCTCCAAGACTACACTTAGAGGTCAAAAAGGGGCTGACCTGGTCTACACTGGGACCAAGATGACAAGAACTGATTTGGCAATACAAAGCCTCCCTTCAGCCTGTACCACTGCAGATCCAATCATACATCCAAGAAGCTGACATATTAAAGTCAGCTTCTTGGATTTTAGAAACCCATTTGTATTCGTTTTATAACATACATCACACATTTCAGTATTTTCCAAAAAGCATGCTTTTAATTTTCTTTTTACAAAGATTTGAAAATAACATGACAAAAAAAGAGCATCTGCCAGAAACCTAATTGAAACCTGTGGCTATGTTTTATTTGACAATATTTATAAGGGCCATAAAAAGAATTACAACTGCCTTCTAATCTGTGGCCTGGGGCCTTTTGGTACACGTCCCACATTTAGAATCAAAGCCAGAGTGATATCTGCTCTTTGAAATTAGGTCATAAAGTGAGAAGGTAATTTATTCTTCAAACTTTGGCTGTTTACCTTTGTGCATAAAATGCTGTTGCAAGACTCAATGTGATATCGGCAACTAAGTATTAAAACGGCTGGTGAAAGTGTTTATCACCACTAGTGTTTATTTATGTATTTTTACTTTTTGTTATGATATAACCACAGACCTTGGTTATTGTGGAGCCTAATTCTGAGGTAGAAGGAAAAGGATGCATTTTTTCTGAAATGTTTTACATAGAATAATGGAAAATTGCCAGGAATTTGGGTCGATTTTTTTTTATGTTTATAGTTTTGATAATTTTGCTGTGTTTCCCTTAGTTATTCTTTGTTTTGATTAGATCAGACCATTTTTGTATTACTTAACATCTGTGTTTTAATTTATTTTAGTTAGAGTATATATATTTACTAATGTTTAGATATTTTTTTGACTAGAGTTAGATTTATTTCCTGCTCCCTTGTTAGTTTTAATCCTCATAGTTCCCCTATATCCCTCCCCTGTCTCTTCATCTCTCACTCAATCCCCACCTTGTTTTCTTTGCTCCAGCATTCAAACACCCCATATTTAAACAGCTCCCCTTCATTCATTTTTCACCAAATCCTCCTTTTATCTTGCCATCCGGTTCCTACTTTGGTTCCCTTTTTTGCTGTTCACTGAGTTTTTGTTAGTTTATTTAATTATTTCTCCCTTAAAATCCCTCAGTCTACTTGCCTTTTCTTCTGCCTTTGGGCCCATCATCACTGCTTCACATTATGGCAGAAGTTTTGCAAGAACATATGCAGCCTGGCTGAATTAATACTAGAGCAGCTGCAATACTTTTAAGATATGTCTCTAAAACATTTCCAGAAGAGACAGAACTTTTTAGCCAATTGTCTTTCCAAAATAGTTCAAAGTTAGTCAGGGTAGATGTAATGCTTTGAACTGCCTATTTGCTGAAATGTAAGACTCAAATACATTTTGATTTGTAGAGTGACTGTGAATTTATTTAAGCATTTCAACAAACCTAGCAATTATTTGACTTCAATTTCTGGTATGTCTGATCAGTTTTTTGAGAAGTAGAAAACATTAAATCTAATTCAGTCTAACATAATGATGTTTGCAATATAAAAACTGGAATAGTTGGTCAAAAACTGAGTCGTAAGACCTTTTAGCATGATAAAGCATGTCGGCAAAAAGAAGTGCAATTCACTTGAATGCAGTAGGGAACAGGAGCCAAGGTCTTATCAAGTCAGTTGCATTCTTTTTCCTCTGCATCATCAACTTTCAAATTCTTCAAATGCAAACCCTTTAGAGTTTAAGGCATCTGAGTTTGAATTAAAACCCAATTACTAATACAAACTTTTATTTTCTGATTCGTAATCATTTTAAAGCTCTATGCAATTTGTATTGGCTCAGTTTTAATGAGAAAGCAAGTTCCACATGACCATTATGGTCTCTGACTTTAAACCCTTACTTTTGTAATTGCTTAGAAATACTAACAGATCCAAGTAGACTTAAACGATAATTAGAGTGGAGAGAAAAAAAAGTAGAAGGACCAGACAATGGTTCTGCTGTACTTCATCTTGCTCCATATTGGATTTCTAAGGTAGTTATTGTTCATTAAATGAAATTTCTACCAATAGAGTCTTTCAGGGACTCTATTGTTTTATTGTTCTAAGAACAATAAAACAAAGCTGACCTATATCTTTTAACAGTGGTGTGAGTCTTACCTTCAATGTAACGGGTAGTTGTGATGATCCTTTCTGTGAAGTAGTAAAATCAGTTTTAGGTTAAATTTTTACTCATCTTACAGAATAAGGGAAAAAAAAGGAACACCTACTAATAAAGGTGAGTGGGATCTCAGTGTAAGTAAATCCAGAAACGAACTAAAGGACAAAAAGCACAAACAGATATGTGATATACTGAACAGGATAGTTTCTCTTTTTATCATGATTGTTGTCTTTTTTTGTGTGGTTCCAATACCTTTATTTCAATATACTTAATCAGCTTTTGCAGCACCAACAGGAGGTCCTGACGGCCCACAGGAAGGTCTATACATGACATGCAACATATCTTCGTGATCAGGCAATATGTATATCATGCCAGTCGAACACACGGTGGGGTGTTACATGCCATTTCTTACCTGTTGGGTAGAGGACATTTTTCACCACATGTACCACCCCATTTGTAGCCATCAGATCACTCTTGGGAATCTCCACTGAGTTGACATGGACAGAATTATTTTCCTTTGGTGGAAAGAGGAAAAAAAAAATCAAACCTTGAGAAAAAGTCTCTTTTTTATAACTTTGAAAGAGAAATGTATTCCAAAAACAAAATATTACAACACTTCATTGTGGCTGTCTCCAAAAATAAACAAGCTGTAGCAGGTAGAGGCTCCATGTGAGGGAGACATGAGGAGTGAAGGTAAAGAATTCGCATTGATGGTTAAGATAAGATATCATGCTTTATTACTCCTGGCTGTTCTTCACAGCATATTGTTTAGCCTTAAAGCACTTTTATATAGGCTTCTCTGATGTGAGTTTAAAATGAGAAAGTTGGAAAAGGTTCAGTCCAAACCTCAAAATTCTCAGATTGTGTGGCCATAACATTTATTACCCAATAATAAAAGCATGTTTATGAAGAAACAGTAAAGGTAGTTAAAGGTAAAACAAAGGTTGAGTGTTAAAAAGCATTCAACCTTTGTTTTATCTTTAACACCTGCAACATATTTCATTCATCAGATGCTTATGCATGCAATTTACCTGAAGTTGGAAGTAAATTTAGATTTTTTGGGGGTGACATTTGTATTGAATATGTGCCGCTAAAGCCATTTTGAACTTGATTTTGAACTTGTTTTAGGATCTTACATATACAGTTCTGAACATATGTGATCAAATATAGAAAATAAAATGGCTGCTAAGAATTAGATCAATAGAAAAAAAAAAACAGATCAGAACTCAGGCTCTGATGCCATTGGAGGAGATGAAACATCTTGCTGTGGAACCAGAGAATGGTAGATTGAGGAGGATGTTATCTGGAGAAATATGTCTTCTGCTTCAGTTTGTTGTGATGAAAAAAAAAATACAGAGCTCAAAAGCAAGCTGTACATTTACTTATCTGTCTCAGTTCAGACTCTTGCGTGTGGTCACTTGAGGTAACCTAGATCATGAATAAAAGAACAAGATTCCTGCTACAAGAAGCTGAAATTAGCTTGTTACATGAGCTGGCTGTGTTTGGTCAGGAGCTTCATCTGCTATTTGAAATGAGTCAACTTTGGTAATTTGGGCATCTAATTAGGATGTCTTCTTGTGGAGACTTTTGGGCATGTTCACAAAAAAAAAAAAAAAAAACAAACAAAAAAAAAAACAAAGAATAATCTTGGTTTCAAACTGACTATTTAATTGATGACAGATGGAGGTATTCAGTCAATTTCTGCTTTTGTCTTGAGGACGTAGAAGAAATGGAAAAGCTCTTACAGATTTAAGTTGGAGGAGTTTGCCTTGCAGACTTTTCAGCAGATTAGTCACTTTAGCTTCCAGTCCTCCATTGATGATGATGCCCTCACTGAAGTGGTAGAGAAGTATGTTTCTCAAAGCATTTACATCACCTGCCAATGACAACACAGACGATTTTGATTTGATTACTCAAATTCATTCCCGAGCTACTTAAATCGTGGTGGGGTTTTGATGGATACTAACTTTTAAGCAAATCTAAGTCATCTGCACCAAGGGCTTCAAATGCCTCATCAGTTGGAGCAAAGACTGTGTAGGAGCCATTCTGCCTCAGCAAATCTCCCAGACCAGCTGTTTCCATTAGTGACAAGAAAATCCTGCCAATACCATTATTTGTCAGTAAGAGTGAAGAAAGAAAGAAAGAAACAAACAAAAAAAAAAAAACTAAAAAATGTTAATTAAAAAAACACAGGAATTAAGAATCATGAACATTGAACAGAAATTATGTTCCCGTTTCAAAATATACAATCAGTCAAGGCAAATGAACATGAAAGTTGCTAAGAGCCTACAAGTAGAAGCACCTTAAAGGGATCTTTTAATCTGGCACACATTAGAAAAAGCAGGAACATTTTCTTATGGGTTAAGTATGCTTAATTTTAAATGTAAAATAAATGAATAAAAATATATTCTCACTTAAAATTTCCATCAGCATCCAGGAGTTCAAAGGTTGTTTGGTCGGCTGGTTTGATCAACGATGTCATCACATGAAGGGCTCCATTCATTCCCTCTTTACTGCCTCGCACCATGCATGCACTTTCGATGCACACAGACTTTGAAAAGAGAAAAGTCCAGAGATCAATCACACGTCTAATAATCACAGTTTGAATCTGGAAACAATTTCTTTAAAGGGCAGTTGGTTCTGTCACACAATCCTCTTTGATCACGATCAATCAAACTAAACAATACAATGTTTCTGTGAAGAAATGAATCCCATGTGATTGTAGTTTCCTAAGCAAGCAAGCAGAAACGTATTTAACTATTTAGCAGCTTTTGTTTACAGCCGGAATACAAACACAATATCAACAAACAGTTTATCCATTGACTTCAGATTTCAAAGGTGAAAGCTACTGTTTGCCATTAGCTTTCACTTCAAATATATTTATTAAAAAATATACTTTTACAAACTTTATTCTCAGTTCTTACAAACAAAGATAGACATTGCTCTCACAGTGCGATAGATGAAGACTCTGAGCAGTTTGCCAGAAAGTGTTTCCAGCAGCTGTCCGTTGAACAGCGTACTCAGTGAGATTTTTAACTTCAACATGTGGTTTTCCAGAATGAGTTTCAGGTACTCCTCATCTCCTGCCATCACTTCGTCTGAAAAGGACACGTTAAGGTTAGATTTAAAAGAAAGCTGGAAAAGCAAATATTGCAGAAGATCGCTTCCACTTTCTTTTCTGCATTTAAGATGTTAATGACATGAAATGTAAACCTACCACACAGAATAGCTTGTCAACGATGTCATCACATAGGCTATGTTTTTCAATAGAACTTATTTCAACTGACCTGTGAAGACGGCATTTAGGGGAGCGAGGAGTGTGTACTGTGTGTCCGAACTCAGGGAAGACGTTAAACCCATTTCTGACACCAAGTCACCGAAAGTGCTCTGGGATTTTCCAACCAGTTCCCTCACTTCCTTGGCTAATCAAGGGCATACAAACATGGACAACTTTAACACATACTTGCAAAAGCATTCAAGCCCCTTGACTATTTTTACATCAAAACTATATTAATTTGACGGTGCACTACCGAAATGGATAAAAAAACAAGAAAAAAATCCACTGTTGAAATTTTTTTGAATTCTCAAGTTTGCAACAACAGTTCGCAAGACTCTTTACTGTTATGTGAAAAAAACAAACAAACAAACAACAAAAAACCCATGGAGGAAGATGCTTTGGTTAAATAATGACTTATTTATTTTTATTTTTTCTACAACTCCTTGAACACACTGTTCAAGGAGCAGTCATTATCATCATTATGGTGATTACTATCACCATGATGGTAGCAATCATCATTATGATGATTGCAACATTATGTTGAGATTCTTCTCTTTGGCAAGGACAGAGAAACAAAATGGAGGTTAGAATCAGTTGGTACAACCATGCAGTCAAATGCATGATGCAACGGTTCAGAATATTTTCCTTGTACATCAGAGTTATGCACTATCTTTTGTCAATCTGTCACATAATATTCCAGCTTGAGGTTATGATGTGATGAAACAAAAAATTCAAGGGTTCTTTTTGTAAGTCTCTGTTGTGTGGTTAAATGACATCAAATAGTTATGGAGATGTCACTTACCTGAATCAGGGATGAGCACCTGGTCTATGAGATGAATTACTCCATTAGAGGCTGCGATATCCTTCTTCAGCACCATTTTGATGCCGTTCACAGTCAGACTGTCACCGTCACAGCCAATCTCTATAGTGCTGCCCTCCTCGGTCTGATACACTGATCCTGCCATGATTGCTTCTGCACACTGGACACTGTTCAGCAGGTGGTAGGTCACCAGTGCTGAAAAATAGAAGGTGCTGATCAGGTTATATTAGGGCAATTAAATAAAGTTATGGTCTAAATTCTCTAGATTTTAATTCAATCAAACATCTGTGCGCTGTAGCCACACTCAGAGGTCACTGATTAAGGTTGGCTTGTCAACAAAAAAGTAGATTGATGAACTCTAAGAGTGATGGACATCATATAATGCCTGTAATGCATTTGATATTTTGGTTGTTGCTTCTTCTGCCTTTGCATTGAATAATGATTAGGTCAAATCAACACGTTTCCAATCCAATCATGAACCATTTTTGTTTTGTGACAGGTCACATTTCCTTTGCCAACAGAGGTCACAGCCATTAGAAAACAGTGTTTTAATGTTTTGTCTTTGATGGATTGTGTTTTTTCTACTCTAATAGCATGCTATCTGTGAGATACACACCCAACTAACCATTCACGTGCTACAAAATAAAACATGATTTATTAGAGCAGGGTCACTCTTACATTGCTCCATTGGTTACTTCAGCTTTTCACTTCAATGTTTTTGGTGCATTCAGACATCTCTGAGGTGTAATTTTCCACTTCCAGGAAGTGGAATTGAATATCTTCTCTCTTGAATGTGCTGCTCATAAAATAACTTCATGCTTACTAATGTGTAACGTGGTTAGATAATCCATGTGGTATTTTGTCTGATATTGCGCTAGAAATTGATTTTAACTAAATAATGAGGTGTAGCTGTTGATAATGTGACATCTGCGTGCTTGAATGTTAATTCTTTCAACTAAAAAAGCAAGTGCTCTTTTTAGAAATATGTCATAACAATTGCAGAAAATAAGTTTTGTATATTTGGCTTGTTTACTGAGTTTGAAGGCAGTCAGCACACACTACCTCTTATCTTTTGACCCCAAATCAAAATGAGTAGCTAATAGTGACTGTATCAGTTTAACATTACACAGTTCTTCGTGTGTACAAGTATGTTGTGGACAATGACTTAAGCCTTGTGGTATGGAACAGAAGCTTAGTTTATGGAATGCCCAGCTGTGGAACTTGATGGGACTCATCTGGACAGCAAGATTAACTGTGTATTGCATATTTTCTGGCCAGCACTAGCGTGTGGATGTAAATGCATATTTGATGATTTGAGTTGACGATTGATGTCCTAATATTGCATGGTATTATGATTATAGTGGCTAAATTTAATTCGACAAAGAACAATATTTTTTGTAGCTTGATTCTTTTTTGTTCCAACAGTTATGCCTGAAACATGTCTTTCATAAATCTACCATAAATCAAATGTTTTGAAACATGTTGAAATATCCAATACTTAGGATTGACTCAATTTAAGGTAAACTATTAGTGTTACATAACATGTATTCATAATTACAATAGGAGTAAACTCTGTTTTTAGCATCATGTTTGAGTTACGAGGTAAATGAATAAATGAATGCATATGACTAACTATCTTGTGCTTTAGTAAAGCAAATTATTTAATTTATAAACTTTTTTTGTTTTAAGGGAAACTCCTTTGAAAAATATTAACTGAGTTAAAAAAGATGGATATTAAAGGGGGTGAATGCATTGTTTTAAAAAGCATTACAATAGTGTCTTGGGACTGTACATGCATCATATGTAGAGTGGTAATCATATAAGCAGAGCATTGAAAAAATCAAAATTGTAAAGTCAGCTGAGATAATAATAAGACAGCAAGCAATTTGATTTTTATTTGATCATGTCTATACCTTTAATGACTGGCTCGTTTTCAAAGATACTCTCCATGAATCCTGGCGTCAGCTTATCAAAAGCCTCATTCGTTGGAGCAAACAACGTAAACTGACCAGGCTGGCCCAACTTATCCATAACACCAGCAATAAATACTGCATTCTAGGAAGAAAAAAAAATCAAAAATAATTGTGTTAAATGTAAATCTAGAGAATACAAGACCTGATTCAACTGTAGAAGCCATTGCTTTGATTGCATTTGATTACGTTGAAAGAGGAGAGCTCCTCTTCACTCTCCAGGTAGTCCTTGATTGTACCAGCAACAGAGCTGATCACCCGATCTATGACATGCACCACGCCATTAGTTGCTATCTGGTTACCATGGATGATCCTGGCACAGTTCACAGTCACAACCTAAAGAGAGAGATACAATTTTCAGTCCAGTCATTACGAGTACATGACGCTGCACCTGTGAGTGTTTCATAGACTGACCCCATTAGGATAGTGGTTGATGAAGATCCCCTGGTCATTGTACATTGAAGTGACAGTCATTCCATTCTTCATGTCTTTGGTCATCAGGCGGTGGTTTACCATGTGATAGTGAAGCGCGTTGAAAAGTTCAATATTCACATTGTCCTCTAATGCAGCTCGTGCAGTCTATGAAAGTCACAATAATGAAGACAGTACAGTAAATGGCTTTGTTAATGCAAATATGTAGAGTAATTTGAAAAAGAATTCATACTCCCTAAACTGTTACACATAAACACAAAACAATGTTGAATTTCATTGGGATTTTATAAAATAGACCAAGACAAAGTATAGTGCAAAAGTAAAAGTAAAATGGTGGAGACCAACTCATCTTGGTGGTCACCAAGATCCATCTGCCCAGCTCTTGGTGGTGAGCTGAGCTGCCCTGTCCTGAGCTGACAGGACCAAAGAACCTGTCAGCTCTGGTTCTTTGATGGTGGCAAAATGATGGTTTCGCAAAACATGTGGTGCATTCAGCAAAATCTGAAAAGTTAATTTTCTGCCACAAATAATGATGGGGACCAACGTCAAAAAGCATAGTTGTGATCTAATGTATCCAGAGCACCTTCTTCCACATTTGTTCCTCACCATTACCTGTGAAAAACTGCCAAAGATAATTTTTTAATAGCTTTCTCCAAGTAATGCTTCATCCCTCAACTACCCAGTGTTACTTGTCCTTTTTATTCCTCAAAGTATCTCTAAAGCCTTTGCAGAACAGTTGTATTTAATGTTTATTAAGATTTATTTACAAGTGTTGTGTAATGTAGTAGGTTTCCCTGAATATTACTGTTGGTGAGATTAAAGTGAGCTGAAGAACACATTGTGCCACACTTATCAGATTTACATTTTCAATATTTTTACAAAAACATTTAATTTTCCACCCACTTAACAATGTTGGTAAATCATATAAATCTCAATAAATTGAATGTAAAAGTTTGTGGTTTAAATGTGAAAAAGTGTGAAAAGTGTAAGAAAGTAGAATATTTGATACAAGACTATTTTACACCTCCACATCACTCACAGGATTCAGTTCATCCCAAGCCTCATCGCTGGGTGCAAACACAGTAAAGGTGCCTGTGCCTTCGATTTCCTGTCTTAGCTTTGATATTTCGGAGTATCGTTGTGTGGTTGCAGCCTTTACAAGCCCCAAAGTGTTATACACATTGTCAATTGGAGCCACTGTAGGATAGAGAAATTTAGAGTTAGCAATTTTTGACTAAACCACAGAGAGCAATAAGTTTAGACAGCAGTGGATCCTACCTGCAGGGCATCCTTTCATTCCATCAAGCTTCATGTACCCAGGGCAACACTCATATAAGACCTCCCTGGAGAAAGGGAAAAGTAAATACAAACGTGAAAGTTTCTGTTTGCTGTTAATCAGTTAACCAGAAGCAGATGTAGAATAATAATAAAAAACCCTCATTATTACTCAAGTACTTGCAGTTGCCGTGTGTAGTACTGTTAAAATCTTTTGGCAGCGAAATGAAAATGAATAAAACAGAGGGAGATCAAATATGAATGAAATTCAAGTTGAGAGAATGAAAAAAAAATCTCTCTCAAGTGAACAGATTTGGCAGCTGAGCGACAGACAAAAGAAAACAACATCTGGAGCCATGAGACAATGTCAACTGTTTGGATCATGACTGGTGAACTAAAAGAAATTGCATAGCATACCCAAAGCAGCACTTTTGCTAAGTTTAATGTTTTTCAATGAGGAGAACATATTTTTAAGATGTATCGGGGACATCTTAAAAATAAGTGCAAGGAGAAAACATAAACAATGAACAATAAACATATTAAATATTTCCCAAAGACAAAGTGTGAAAAATTTGTAACGGATAACTCAGAAGACATTTGGAAACCCTAACGAATATCTATCTCAGCAGTCAGCTAATGACATCCAGTAAATTTCGAATAAGAAAACAAATGAACAAACATAACAAAAGCCAGTGCAACAAAGCAGTAAAGATCAAAAGTCATAAAAATCTGACCAAAACAAAAGACAAAAATTCTACAACTGCCATATGGTGAAGAAAATCAGTCTATAAGAGTTATCACGTTAACAAGGAAAGCAAGGAGATTTATTTCATGTGAAAATTGTTCTCATGACTTTCTTGTACCACAACTGATGGGCTATACTAGACTATGTCAATCAAAACTGTAGGAATCTCATCAAGCAATTGATCAGTCTAAAACATACCCAAAGATTAAACATTAATTCCTGCCAATGAGCTTTCAAACCACAGTTCTAATGAAATATGCAGCCAAATCTCTGAATAAGACTGTATAGTCAGAACATTATTTTTAAAATTAAAACTGCAGCATGTAACTTTCTTAAGAACATATATGTTACATATTTATTAAAACTGTCACTAAGTCATGACAAAATGTTATGAGGCAGATAATGTGTGAAAAGATAAATTTCATTCACCATTTGAAAAAAATTACCACTCCCAACCAAAAACATGACTGTCACCATTTCAACATATTTGTTGAACATATTTGTTGAACAAAACAACAAGACAGTTTCAACAACTATGCAAATAATAATAATAATAATAATAAATTTAAAAAAATTGTATGTTTCAAAGTTACATGCTTTAGAGTTTAACTAAGCTAAATTTTGAGTTGTGACATCTTGCGATAATTTGAGAGGACACTTTAGGAGAAAGAAAAAAGACCTTTTGAATTGTTACACAGCCTTAATCTAAACAACATCTCAAAATTTACATTTTTCAGCTCAGCTGACAGGAAATCACAGTTCACAAGATAACCCGAAGAGAGTGATGGGTTCTACTAAGCCAATTAGTTTAGTGCCTGGATCTGATCCAGATCCTTCAAATATTTGCCACTTTTCATTACTTTGGAATGGATTTATAGATGTAGCAGAAAAAAAAAAAACATGTTGGTTGAGCTGAACCAGGTCATCCCAGTTCAGTTGGAGAAAAAAATGTAGAAAGTCATGAGGAGTAAGCAAAAACCAATCATAACTTGCTTCCAACTGGTTGGAAATTAGAATATTTGATACAAGACTATTTTACACCTCCACATTCTTACTCATGTCTTTCCTATCTGCCTTTTTATTTTATTTTTTTAAGTTGAACACACGGGAACATAACCAGGGAGAGAATAAAATCATCAGAACCAAAAGTGTCTGGCCCCAGCACATTAGACACGATACTGGACCAAATCATTGTTTTTGGAGTCAAAAATAAGTCTGAAATCTTTTGGGTAACATTATCATGTAACTTGTAAATGTGCAAAGCCAACCGGCAAACTTTTTGGATTGTTATCTGAGTCAGAACCTGGGATTTCCAGGCTGCAAGCTGGAATTACAACCCAAAACACAATTTAGGTTTTCAGCCAACAGTCCCTTAAATAGCTTTCATCATTCACTGGAAATTTAAAAGTCTTTATAGAGAGCATTCACGCTGAGTGCTCTAATTCACAGCACACAATTTCATTCCCTTTTGATTATCTTTGTGCACACAGATGGAATGATATGTATTTTTTCTCAACTGTGCAAGATCTAGGATTGATGAGAGGTTCCTGTAAACTGGACGAACATATATAATGAACACAATTAAGAAATATATAAGTGACTACTCATAAAATCTATAAAAATGGGTGCTTTCTGTCTTTTTCTCTAGACCCAACATCCAGTGGAATGCTCACACATTTGTGGCAGATCTGGAATTTGATAAATTGATACATTGCTTATTGATGGAACTCTTAATTCAACTATGCGACCCTAGATGACGGTGCTTCTCCACTGCTGTCTTTGCTGCCATTGTTGGATGCAAAAGGAAAAAAAAACAGTTAAACAGCATTACTGTAACAAAGGAAATATTGGTAAACGTTCACAGGCATGATACAATTCCACCGTTATCACATAGTTTTAGTTTTTCTAGTCTATTTAGAAATACGATTTTACTCTAACATAATTGAAAAGTGTGGTTCACTGGTCCATTTTTTTTAAAGATAGAGCCACAGTATAAGAAAGCTCAGTAAGTTAAGCCTAAGGGGTTTTGATACCAGCTGAGGTTGATGTTTCTCTGCATTAGTCAGTCTTCAAAGTGTCCTGTTCTCCCAGTACAAACAAACTGTTTATAGGTGCAGAGGAAGAGAAATGATCAAATTTAAATTGAAACTGGCAGAAATGTAACCAGAACACTAGAACCCAAGCTATTACACAGGCTTATTATGTAGAATGTTGTATTAAATGTCTCAAGAACATGAAATGATACTGAAATGTAACAGAAATATTATGGCTCGAGATGCAGAGTTAGACTGATGCTTAAACAATAAAAAAATAAATAAGTATAGAGCTCAAAAAGAAGTCTATTTTACATAATGCCCTCTCCAACCCCCATCCCTTTGGTTTTCCATTTGTTTTCGCTCTATCGAAGAAAAGATAAGCTCTTATTTCAGAGTTTCTGTTGTGACTGGTCCACTTGGTTATGGACCAGTTAAGGCATGTAAAACATTTCTTCCAAAATTAGCAACTTCAAACTGAAAGAAACTGGAATAAAATGCATGAGTTTTTCCCAAAGACTGGAATAATTTTAGGGAACTTGGGTTGCACATTAATGCAGGGATCTGATGAAAAAAAAAATAGTTGTGCTGACAGAATATTGAATTTGGGATCGATAAGTTTAAACATCTCCTCTGAGACACAAATAAAAAAGGGAAAATGGAGATGAAGTATTCTTGAAATAGGTTAGGTTAAAAATATATTAACAGATGGAGGGCTAATTCTAAATACTGTTCACTGTTTTAACACAGAACTCACTTATGCTGCGCTTAGCGATGCATTATTCTTTAGCATACACTAGTAAGGAACATTTGTGTTCTCACAATTTCAAATGGTTGAGTCAGGCAAACTTTAATGACCTTTAATCTGCTGCTTTTTGTTGTGGAAACTGCCAAAATGTTCATATTATTTTTATTAGAATTTTGAATACATAAATACTGGTTGCGCAATTGTTGGCAGTCAGAGGTGGCATGAAGTCACTTCTTCTTGGCTTTCACTCTGACAGGATAATATGTGCAGTAAAGACCAGAGACAGAACAAGGCAGTTCACTGAAAGCAATCATCAGAACAATGTGGCCTCCAGATGAGCATCAGTGCACAGATGAGCACACATACCTAAATAATTTTATCTAATGAAAATTGTTGCAGTTCTTCTCTGTTACGCAATCAACCAATCATATGCATGATAAACTGTCTGTCTTATATCTTCATTTATATCTTATATCTCCTATCTATTTACTATCCTTACAACATTTACAGTCTAAAGGCCTCATTCAGGGCTTCTTCAACATTTAGGTTATACCTTAAAATACATAGAGAAGTGGTTTCAACTCCTTTTCTTGAAGTTCAGGTCTATTTTGTTGTTTCTTTACATAATAATTGGACTTTACAAGTTTCTAGTTGAAAATACAACAGGAATCACCCCTAAATATGGAATTCTGACTGAGAAAGCCATGATTGGTGGAGCAGTCCCAAGGTCAGAATCCTATATGATGGACACCCAGAAAAGTTGCAGGTATTATCAATTTATTAACAGGTTTAAATAATTACACTCCTTTTAAACCAGACTGCAAAATGTCTGTTAATGAATCAGTTCCATTAGTGTCTGAACTCATAAAATGTGCAATAATATGTTGTCTTTGGCTTGTATCACTAGTTGCCATCACAACAAACAGAAAAGTCCACTCATTTTCTGACATGCAACCAGAGCACATTCACGCTAAGTGTGACTTTGTTCCAAGATCCAAGCTCCAATATGCAGGCCAAATGACAAGAGGAACACATGCTACCTCCCTTTGGGGAGTAAAACTTCAAAAGCAGCAGGGTTCCTGTTGCGTAAGAAAGAGCTGGAGTCATCAAATCCAGGCCTCAAGGACTGGTTGTTGAAACTTTTAAATGCGTCTCTCCTTCAACAGCTGAGTCAAATAATCAAGTCATTAGCAGAAATCTGGAGAACTTGACTGCATACTGAGAGGCAATTCAGCCATTTGATTAACTGGCGCTCAGGACACCTAACATAGAGCCTTTCCTTCTGTCATCCTAAACACTCAAAACACACCAGTCTCTAGTTTGTTCTTTTCACTCTTCTACCACTACAAGATGGTCAAAGTGTCAAAGTGTTGAATCTGATTGATCTTCACTTGTGTGCAAAATAATTCAGTTGAGGTCTGATCAGTCCAAGCATTTAAGATTTAAAAGTCGAAATGTTTTTTTTTTTTTTTTTCCCAAATAATAAACTTTTAATCAGATTGCATCTTCAGCATATTCAGCCTCCAGGAGTGTGTAGCAAAGTTTTATTTGAGTGCTTAAGTCGAGTTAATCCAAGACACACATTTCCATTTCCTTGACATAGTTAGGAGACAACTGGGACTGTCTCTGAAGATGAGTTAGGGGATATTCAGTCAATGTGTAATTGACATATTACATGTTTGGAGTGGATTGTTTTTTTTTTTCTTCCCATGTTCTGCTCCAGCCGTTGATGTCCTGGGCAGAAGGACCTTGTGGCCAAATCAAAAACCACTGCTAGTTGAAAAATTCATCACATCAGAATGGCATACACTCAATCTAAATTACTAATTTACAGATTTTTTTTTTTATTCTTCTTTTTTTTTTTATCTGATAGATTAAGCAGGTCTGAGGACACAAGAACTGTTAAATTCCACTGTGCCTTATCAAAATGTCTTTTTTGGAATTTATCTTGCAGTAAATTCTCTGAACCATGACTGCAAGACACTAATAATTATTGGAAAATTGAGTAGCAATGCTTTCTGATAACATGTTTGAGAATTGTGCAGGTTTACAATTGCAATTTTTGATGTAATACAAAAGTTGCAGTTGCAAACGTGCTAATCCCTGCTAGTATATTCAGATAAACATTTCTAAGAAGCCAAGGATGCGATTTTGTATGACTGTATGCTTGTAATATTTTCATTTGACCTTAATCTTCAGTCCCTTTTTCTTTTTTGTTGTTATTGCTATCTTTATATACATGAACATCCTGTATGTCAGGTGCTGATACGGAGAAATTTCCTTGAGGAGAGACAAAAAAGGATATTCTAATTCTGAAATCTCCTCAGGTGTCTAATATGTTGGTTTCTTTGCATTCATGAGTTTGATTGGATGTTAATGATAGCCTGAAAGATTGCACCACATTTTTCTCGCTCTTTGCTTGACAAGGTATGACGCTCCAGCTGGGCCTTACACTCCATTCAATGTTTCCTAATATCACACTCATTCAGTGAGGCGTTTCCCAAGAAAAAAATGTCGTTGCAGTAAATTCATCATGACATTCCTCCAGATTTTGGCTTGACAATTTCTTCATTAAATCATAACTAGTTAAAATAAGAACAGGCAACATTTCCATGAACACACAAAAAAGCTCAACATGCTTACAAAGACTAAAATCTCATTAAAATCTCCTGGATTTTTTCAACAGCTGGGAAATGTTGAATGAGCTCAACATAAAAAATTACTGTATTGCAAGTCCAAACTAGAGGAGAAGGGTTATGAAACAAGACAAAGAGTGCAGTTGTTTTACAGTATGTAAAATTCTGCCTCTTTTTCTAGGGGGGATCGGTTGACCAATCCAGCCACTTGGTCAAAATTTACAAACTCAAACTCAGCTGCCCTCATCCACCTGAAAGTGCTGGAGATGATTTATTTTCATGCAAAGCAATATTCACAGATAATATTCTGCTCTGACAGTTTTCTTTATTCAGTGGATTTGGTGAAGCTGGGAACAGTTTGCTCTTGAGATGACTGTTCAATAATAAGACCCAAACATATTTGAACAAATCAGCAATGTAGGGAAGACTTACGCCTTCTTTCCACAGATGGATTTTTTGTACCAGTTTCTACACGTGCTGAAGTACTTTTTCTTGGTTCCCTCCACTTGCTGCAGTGCACACACATTGGGCCTGTCAGAGAAAGGATTTTGTGGGGAGGAAGGGTAAGAAAGCAAAGAAAAAAAAAGTGAAACTCAATAGGAGGAGTAATAGTGTCATACGTAGGTGGGAACATGGTAGATTAGTTTCACAAGACACAAATGAGCAAAATTGGTAGCAGAAATCTCAGTGATTTGTGAAAAGTTTATTTTAGTTCTAAGAAAAATAAACTTTTTCTCAGTAATTTTCTGAGAAAGAAGTTTTTTTTTGCTCAGAAAACATGGTAAAAATGTTAAGATTCTTAGCACTAACAGAAACTTAAATCACAGGCAAGATTTGTATACTAGATTTCTAAGTTTCATTTTAATGACAATAGATGTCACTTTGAATCAATTACTGTAATTGTGGAAGACAAGCAAACAACAAACAAAAAGAAATAGCAAATATTAATCATATATATTTTAACAAGTTCACATTTGTGTCTGCTAGTGCGGAAATGTCCACTTGTTCAACTTTGTGTTTGCTTAGAAATTTTTTTAATTAATTTTGTCCTTTGAGAATAATGGGACATTCATTCTCAAATTTCAATTATAGTACTGAAATACTGAATGAAACTATGAAGCTAACTTAAGCACAGAATTAACTTATCTTGAGTGCAACTCTTAGCTGTTTTAGAAAGCCATTTCTTTTCACAAACACATATTTACTAATTTGTCAGCGATACAGTCAACAAATTAGCTGCATCGCTGTTTAGCAGTAAATAATATCTATGTACAAATAATTTTCCTGATCTATCCTTCCATTTATTTCCTCTCTTCTTACCCTTCTTTCCTCGCCCGTATGCGACTGTGGGTGACTATTTTGTCATAAGCTGAGGAATCCACACTTCCTAGAAAGAAGAGCGCCACCACCACTAAGGTCACCACTGGAAGCTGATCCATCCTGAGGAGTTATCAGTCCTCTGCGCCTCAAGGTCACCAAAACACTCTCCTTTATGTCCTTTGAATACACACTCCTGCAACCCTTTTTAAAAAACACCCACAAAATATGGGACCATATAAGTGAGAGGGGGAGCTTTTATACCAACATCCCTTACTCTCCAACACACCCACTCTCTATTTACTCTGCTACTGTCTTTTCCATACCATGACGTCCTTCTCTCAACCACACACACATCCTTCCTCTCAGTCCAAACCCTTCCTCCAGCCCAGACTTCAGCACAAGTTCATTGTCTCCTCCTTCCTCGTGCTGTTTCACACATTTTAAATGAACTTGCTCAACCACCATCTCATCCCATAGCACCAAGGACACCAAATGAATAATAAAAAAAAAATGCATGCTGTAAATAATGTTTAAAATTAACAGTAACTTAAGGAATATGAAATTAGGAGCTTTGGTGAAAGGATTTCAGTGGTCAACATAGGTTTTTATTTTTTTTTTTATTAAAGCTTAAAATAAATAGTTGCACAGAATTTAATTTTGTACTCCTAATATCTGTTCTCAAGCCAACTGGCTTATGACATCTTTTCAAATCATTCTTATCCGCCATTTGTGGCGACTCGGAGAAAGTCTATTTTTTGTTGACATTTTGCATTAAAGACCTTCTTAATTTATATTTTATTGCTCACTTTGATCCTGTTTTCTCACTTTGTTTTCCTTTGTCTGCTTTTTTAAGTGAATTTATTATTTGAACCACCTTTATCTCACTTGATCTCCTTATTTTTCCTAAACCTCTTTTGCCTTCCTTCTTGCTGTCATGCTCATTACCTCAACTCTTAAACACAGTCCCAGTTTTTTTTTTTTTTTGTGCAGCTGTCTTGCTCTCCTGAGTTGAAGCCAAATCGGATACAACTTTCAAAAGAGGAAAGAAACATATCCATCATGGATCAGCCTCTGTGGACAGTGTTCTGTACAGTCTTGACTTCTGAACAGAGCAGCTTATGTTTCAAATCCAAAGAGATGCAGACAAATTCATGCAAACTCTTCTATAATATTTTTTTTTCTATTGAAATGACAACAAAACATGCTTTGGTAGAGAGAAAATAACAGAAGCTTTTGGATCATTTTCTTTGTAGCTTAAAAGACATAGTTTAGCTCTGTAATTTTTAGTACCTGTACATCTGAATCCTGACTACATTTAGCTGATGAGCTTCTGCGAAGCTCATCAGTTATAAGACAATGCTATGCTATTGTTGTTTAGAGGCCATTCAAATATCAGGTTCAAATATTGTGTCTGGAAAAGAAAGTTTTTCATAAAGTTTTGGAAAATACTCCTCTTCTGGAATGTTGTTTCTTGTAGGTGGACCCTAAACAGCTTCTGTTGCCATACATTGTTGGCACACTCACGATATAAAGTGATTTAGTTTGAATTTTTGTTGAGAGACGTTTGGTGACATTGTCACCAATTGTTACCTTACCTGTAGTATAAGTGCAGAATATCACAAATTTTCTACAGCAAGGCACGTTTATTTGTAAGCGTGTTTCAGCAATGAGACAATTCAAAGTACAAAAATTATGGCATTGGCATTATGAAATAAAGAAAAGTTAGAATACAGAGTAAAATTTATATTTTGGTTGATATTACTTGGACCCAACTCTAACCAAATGTTTTTTTTCATTTTTTTATTTTATCGAAATGAACTATTTCTAGCTTTTTTGCAATGTTCTAATTTGTTCTTGGTTGCTGGATCATAAAAGCTGAATGTTGCATCTCCATGACTCTGTCTTTATGCAGAGTGGACTTGAACCAGAACACAACAGCTCTGTAAAGTATTTTGGTGCTTAGAAATTCAGTGATTTATCAACTAACAATGTACTTTCAAATCCATAAGTTGCAGGGATGGTAAGGACTTTCAAACTGTTGCGATATGCTTTACTTTGCTATTTTTAGTGACTATGCAGGTAGGATCATTACAGGTCAGCTGAAATATTTTCTTTTTAGACAATGCTGTGAAAAAAAAACTGTTGCAGTAAAACACGCAGCAATTCTCCGAGGATGAAAGCTGTTAGTCCCTGTTCAACTAGTTGAAACTTTATGCACAAATATCACTGATAACTTCATTGAAACTCCGGTGAAAAAATATGAAGTTTGCTGAGATTCTATTTTATTTATTCATTTTTTGTTAAACTACTTTTTAAATAACCCAATCTACATATTTGTTCTTCTTCTTCTTCTTCTTCTTCTTCTTATTATTATTACATATGGGAATTATAATTTATTGTTATTCAAGTAGTAATTAAAACAATTTTAAAAGCTAGTTCAAATAAACCATCTAATTTATTTTCTTCAATTACAACCGACTCTAACTTCTCCTCATGCTTTCAGTAATCAACAAGTTCAGTCTGCTCATGAGAATTCAATGTTTTTGTTTCCTTTATAGAAATGAATAATTCATTTTTTTTGTTTGTTTTACTTCAGTCCCAATTTGATTCAGCTGGTTGTGAAACTGCTATGATGGGAAGCTGACAGCCCCCACATCTTGTATTGTATATCTCCCCCTAGTGGGCGAGACCTGTCAACACAGCCCCCTCTGAGACACTAAAAAGTGCCTTCGAAAATGGGACACACTTTATATTTCAAATAAAAATATATTGTACTGGTAAAGATGACCTTTTCTTTTTTCTATATATATGCAAAAACTCAATTTTTATCAGATTGCATATAATTATTGAAGAAAGTCTATAATTCCGTGATTGCCAAACTGCACTAAAAACATCGATAACTCTCTCATGCACATCCATTTATCCGTTCATCTAAACACAAATACAACGTTTGCAATTAAATGTTTGTTGGTTGGTTTGAGGCTCTTGTTCTACTTGTAAGTGCATATACTTGACACATACATCTTATCGTCTTTGGTTTATGATCAACTTTACCTTCTTTCTTGCCATAAGCAGAATAGACGTTGCAAGACAAAAAATAAAATGGAGTCTGGGGCTTAGCGTACTTAAATAGGTGAAGGGGCTAAATGGACTGAACCAACTGTTCCTGTTGGAGAGGGGGGATGTGTAATTTATTTAGGTAAACCAGCTTTTGTATTTAAGTAAATATATGTATTTAAAGTTCTGATTACCTTCTTTATTAACAAACTTATTTTATCTTATGATTATTTTATCAACAAACTTAACAGTACTGTATTGTTTCTTGTTTTGTGTTGTGTTTAGTTACCCATATTCATTATATTTGTATTCAATGTGTATTAATTGACTTTAGTTTAATCATAAAAATCAGTTTAATAACCTTTAAAATACCTTATATAGTGTATTAATTTGTGTACAGTAAATAAAGTAACAATTTATTAAAGAAAGCAACAGAAAAAAATAAAAATAAAAAGCTTATAGCAAAAATTTGCAAAATTCCACACACTTAAAGTAGTTTATTATCTACCTTAAAGGTGACTGAATCCTGGGATTTCTGCTGGCTTTTTTGTCACGCAAAAGAAAAAAAAACATAGCAGCACTAAATCCAATTTACTTTGCTCATAGTCATTTCTGTCTTCATTGATCCTAAAGATAAAATGCCAAATTTCCACAAACTGCCATTAAAACATAGCCACATGTATGCAGTGTAAGATGATTTAAATTGCAGGAATTCTATAATTAAGATAATTTAAATGAAAACAAAAGTTAGATTTCTCAGACAGAAAAACTGCACATGTACATAAAAACTGAAGTCACAAAATCAGAATATTTATATGATCATTTTATTTTGAATTTATTCTGCTTTCTTTTAAATGTTTCCATTCATTTTAACTAACAGCACATCTTAGAAAGATATCCTATCAAAAACAACAAGTTACTTCTCTGCTAAAGAGATGAGACATGGAAAGTGTGTAGTCTGAAATAACTCATAGGCTGTGTTCACATTTTTTTATGTTCTACATAAGAGAATATTTCCTGTCAGAATGACATGAATAACAATCCAAGGTTTTTGCATAGAAAAACACTGACAGAATCTGTACACGATGAGAGCTTGACACGTGTGAAAGACGGAATGTCATTTTAAATTGTGTAAAGTGCAGAAACAGACAGTGTAAGGCAGAAAGTCAGGTTGAAAATAGCACATCTATTGCTCTAGTGAGATAAGGATGCAGGGAGGTAAAGTGGTGTAGAGATAAAAGGAAAAGAGGTAGAGAGATTGTTTAAGGACAGGGATAACAGGATAGTTTGAACAAAATACACATTTCTGATAAGGATAAGAAAAATAAAGGAGGATTAAAAGGGAATAGTGTGTTTTGCGGAATAATTGTTTTTCGATCATCTTTGAGGAAGAGATAAGATGAAACGATTATATCGGGCTCGTTAATCCTCGGTCACCTTTGCTGCATTTCCTCTGCTGATCTAAATCACTTAGTCTAAAAGTTGTTCCAAATCCCCAGCAATCAAACTAATCATTAGTTTAATAACAGCTGGAGAACGCACTGTGTAAAAGTCATGGTAAACATTCCTGTCCCGAAACCTGTCCTGATTGTCAGTCCTTTTGTCTTCAGAACAATGTGGCCTGTAGTTATAAGTGTCTTGCAAAAATATTCATACTCCTTGATATTTATTTACATTTTATGTTGTAACCACAAACATCTATTACTTTTTTAGCTGTTGATATGGTATATCACGATCATCTTAGCGATTGTGGATCAGAGATGTACAAGAACTATGTGCATCCATTAATGCATGTTCAGTTTTGATTTAATCTCGCCTAATACTTACACATGATACTGGGTGCCCTGCATGACATGTTACAAAACCTTAAATACAAGTTTTTATTACTTCCTCTAAAAAAATAGCTTTATTCCGGTTGCTTTTTCTTAAAGGCCAGATTTGTAAATTGCATGACAAATCCTGTCAAATTATTCTCCCACCTTGTCAGTGGATCTTTTCAGCTCCTCTCAGCTAGTTCTCTGAATATCACAATACTTTGTAGTATGCTGACATCTGAAGACAGCTATTTCCACTCATTTTTTTAATGGTAGTAGATAAAGAAGAACCTAAATACAAATGCTCATCACTTCACAGTTGGTGGGTGTCGATTTGTGACTGCAACATGAAATAATTTAAAGTACATGAATGTTTTTGCAGGGCACTTCATGCATCTTCATATATCATGGTTCCTTCCTTATGAAGCTAGATTTTTTTTCTCTTCTTCAGGTTGCTTATCTTCACATTCAAGGCTCTTGTTAATGTTTAGCTCTTCTTTGTTCTCTGGAAAGTCTTTGTCCAATTTATTCACCAGCAGTTCTTCTTCAGCCTTAGCTGTATCCTCCTTGCTCTCCTCTTCAGTGTCTGAACCCCCTGACTCTCCTGCCTCCTCTGACAGAGAGTACATCTCTCTCAGAGCCTCGCCTGAGCCTGATGGGACTTCTTTACCATTCCAGTGGTGTTTCTGAAACAAACTCAAGTCACTAATATCTTTGGAGCAGTTTCTCCACTGGCTCGAAGGTTTACTGCAACCCTCGTCTGACGACACGAGTCCATTAGGAAGACCGTTGGATGCATCAGGAGGCCTGGGTGAAGCAAGAGAGCTGGTTTGCTTGAGGATGGATGCAGTGATCTTGAATCGGTTGAGCTTGCTCTTTGCCTGGCTGGCCGGAAGACCAGGGGAAATTTTGAGTGAGGAATTTGGATAAGCAAGACTGGATTCCACTGAACTGACACTGGCCTTCGTGCCCTGTAGAGCAGGCTTTCCCGTCTTCATCATGCCCATCACCTCATAACGGAAGCTGGAAATATCTTGTTTCAACTCCTGAGAGAGCAAAGAAAAAGTCACTCTGAAATAACTAATGCTTATCTTTAATTATTTGTTACAGTGGTTATAGAAAACTGTCTTGGGAAATATTACTTTAAAAATACTTAAAAAGAGTTTCAAAGAACCCCCTGACATCACCTTGATACCAATGATCTAAATATCTAGATACCAATGATCATTTTTTTGTTCATAAAAATAAGCCAGACATTGAAAAAAAAAAAAAACAAATTATATGACATACCACCTACTTACATGCCACCTATAGAAGATATTTATTTGTTGGTCTTCTTCTTAAAAGCAAACATCCTCTTGGACATGCAATGCAGTATTGGAGATGATATAGTATCTCCAATACTGTATCTAGTATTGGAGATGGTGTCCTGCTTACCAGGACTAGTGACTTTTTATGATTATCCTCCTTATATTGCAATTGCTGATGAGGCAGATTGATACTGTGAATGTCTCAATAGCTTGTTCATTTTCTTTCCACCAATGATGTATTTACTTCTCCAACAATCTCACAGCAATATCTTTCCACAATAGGTAAGGCAGCTATTGGCAATCATGACTTTAAAAAAATAGCTTTAAACAATACAAGAAAAAGCATTTTAGAGAAATCTGTCCAACCTTCATAAAAATAGCTTATTTTGTCCAGTCTAAGCACTTAGAATGGATATTCCTGTAAATATTTGTGCATATATGTTAGTTAATATGTGGCTATCTCTTGCAGATAGACCAGGAGATTACTTGCTGTGTATTTCTTACTAATTAGGTCATAACAAACACAAATAATGTGACAGAGCAACATTAGATTTGTCAGAGAGAACAAAAATAGAACTGCTGTGTGTCAGGTAAACAATTGTCTTTAAAATATGCCATAAATTACCACTCTCAGTCTGACAAGCAATTTATCTAAATAGATTTGACTCTCCCAGGGATGGAAAACATTTGATCTGCTATAGATAGAAATACTGAAAATAACTGCTTATGGTTATTTATAAGGAGTGGGACCTGATCGTACCTTGAAATTGTCTTCAGTCAAGCCCTCCTCTGTCTTTGCATCTCTGATCATAGCAGCCACATAACGTTTCACCAGGTTCCTCAATACCTCCTAAAACAAGAGGACAATGCTTCATCAAAATGCAAGAAAAGAAAAGTTATACACGGAAAGTAAAATCTATTCATAGCAACATTTTCTATGCAGATGCTGTCATGACCCCCTGCGGATGTGGGCAAATGGGAAATCCTTGGCAGTGAATGACGATAAATAACCTGCTGGCTGTAATTGCTAGTCCTGCTGAATGTGACAGCGTGAGCTCAGATTGAAATCGGATGTGCAGAAAGGACGTCAAGGAGCAGAATAAGCTTCCTGAATGCACACAAACAACTCTGCAAGTCAAAGTATTCAACTTGATCTAAGAGATATTATTTTTACCTGATATTGATGGTTTATCCTCACGTTTTCTGCAGCCCGTCTCTACATGGAGATCAGAAACATTCAGTAAATAAAAATAAATAAATCTAATCTGGATAGTCCTTATAACATTACAGTTTTAAATGAGTACTTCTTTAACTTACAGTGAGACGTCTCACTGTGACTGCATTAAAATGGCGATGCAACAAAATATTATAACATTAAACCTAATTTTACCTGCAAAAGAGGATATGCAATGCAAGAAGTGAAAGGCATCTTACTGCTTTCTCTTAAACATCTTGTTTTTTGTTTTTTGTTGATTTGTAGATGTTCTTTGTTGTTCACATTAATCTTGCAGAAGAAGTACGGGGTGGTGAGATGTTGGGATTGGGTATGTAACAAAGGTGTGTAGACAAATCCTTGTTTACTATGTAAAAGACTAATAACCTCCATATATTAAGTAATCAGTATACTTCAATGTCTCCTGATTCAAAGACCTAAACTGTGTTTTCTTCACAAAGAATTTATAACAACAATCTTCTTTACATAAATATGTCTTGAGAAGTGTGGGTTATTTGATAGTGAAAGGAAGCCATCATGTCCGCCATACCAACTTACTCCAAGAGTTCCAAAGCTTTTGGTTCTCTTGGACTGAGTCCTCTTACACACTTGTCTCTTGATCCAACACATGAGGTACCAGAATGTTTTGGGGCTTGGAATAATGTTGAAAGGGGCTGGAACCGTGGCGCCCTCCTCAAAGTAACTCATCCACAACTTTGTTCTTGCGAACTTCCACTCAATGTCTGCATGGTCCTACAACCAGATTTAAGTATATTTAAAACAAAAAAAAAACATTTACTAAAAAACATTTACTGGGGTGAGTATTGTGATGTTTTTCTTCTACATGTATTATGTCATGTACTCACAGCAATGTGCTGGTAAGAGTTATTCATCATGGCTATCAGCATGTTGAGGAGCACCACCAGGGAAATGATGTTGTACGTCCCAAACATGGTGGCACCAACAAATTCAGTAAACTGGTGGTCTGGATCCACATTGGTTACATAGAGGCTGATTAGTCCAAAGATAGACCAGAAAAGGGATTGTAGGGTCTCAAACAACCTGTAAGAGATTTGGAAATGCTCAATTTTCTTTGCAAAATAGCTTGTCATTCAAGAAGAATACTTGGAAAGAATCTATGATCATCAGTTTTGAAAAACCCAAAACTGCCAGGACTTTGATCACTAACATGAAGATGCTCAGTTAAATAACTTTTTGTTGGTATACATCTACTTTGGGGCTGTAACATGCTGTAACATGTGGTATACATTGTCATTTTAATTAATAATTTAAGAACTTGAAAAGGAGTATTTTTTCTTAGCAACAGAAAGCCTTTCACATATTTTCATCTCAGTGACAGTTTACACAAGAAAAAGTCATTTTCTATGACACTGTTTTTTCACAGCATCACACATGCAGTAACTCACGTGGAGAAAGCATTGTTCTGCTCTACACAGCGGATCCCTTTGCATTTTCCTTTCTCTTCTGAAGCTTTTGTCTCATAGTAAAAGTACAGCTGGTTAAGCCCATTAGCAAAGGCCAGGAGAACCTGAAGAAAGAGCAAATGTCAAATGTCCTGACCCACTGTGCACATGCACTGCAGACCTCCTGTGTATCTGGAAGCATTTGTTGAGTTTACCAGACAGTAAATGAAAAGGAACTTCAGAATATCCAGTAGCATTCGGCCGAGTGAGATCTGCAGAGGGCCCAGGTGCGAATTAGCGGTGAAGAGAGAGATGAGGCGCAGGGAACTGAATATGTTTGCAATGGCAAACACTGCCTCAGCTACTAAAGTGGGATGCCACATTTCCCACTGGTTCCTGGGTTTAGTACCACTGTACTAAATAGGCAAGAAGAAAGGATGGAAAATGAACTGAAGCACAAAAGATAACACACACTATCAGTTCTACTGCCATTCATAGACCATCATTACCTTGGCGTAGGCTACAATCTTGAGGGATATAGTGGCCAGGTAAAGAGAGTTCATGACAAAGTCCATCAGGTTCCACCAGTCATGGACATAGTCCTGGAAACCACCATCCCACATTTGCTTGATCTCTGCCCAAATAAATCCTAGGAAAATACATAAAATGGATAAAATGTCTGACTGACAAACTGAGGCATGTCAAGAAATGAAGATTTATTGGTGCCAGTTTTAGACATATCTCTACTACAACACACCCAATTCAAATGGGCCATCTATCTCCACCAACATGTCAAAGTCCAAAGTTTAAAATGTAACTTTATAGCCAATATGTAAAATGCTTTTTTTTAAGGGGATAACTGGCCCTTAGTAGTGTTTTCACCCTGAAAACAGCATTGGGAATCTGTGGCCAGAACAGAAACATGACAGAGCTCAGCAACTCTGTCAGTTGCTGAGCTTTTTTGTGAGGAAGAATAGGCCAAAAATAAGGACCCAGAATACTTGGAAACATAATTAGAGTGATAGCTGCTTCCATAATCAAAGTCACTGAAATTTGTTTTTGTGAAATCATAAAAATGAGTTCAAAGGGCGTTGGTTGTTTCAGTGTCACAGTGCTTTTGCACAAGGTGATCATTCTATACGATACTCACCCAGCACCCATGGTAGTATCATCCACTCTACTGTGGTCGGTGGAGGGCCCTGTCGGTCCTGCCTGTCTTGTTCTGTGGTGACAATATGCTGGGAGGCAAGCAGCAGCAGGAACAGAAAGGTCAGGTATGATGCAGTGTGGCAGATAAACTTGATGAAGGGCTTGCGGATGAAGAGGCCATAGCGACTCTTGGGTACGACGAGGTAACAAAGGGCAAAAACAGGGTAGAGGAGGCCAATAAAGACACAGGTGATGAATTTTCCTGCCCAGTGGCGCCGCCTCCACCCGGGAAATTCATCATACCATCTCGAGGCCAGGAGCTGCTGGCAGTTTGGCTGAGCCACAAACTAAAAAAAAATGAGAAAAGATGGGAGGGTTGTAAGAGTTAAATGGAAGACTCTTTTTTCTCATTTACAGACATGAAAGGTGTTTCAGAGGATTTTTTTCATACATTATGCCAATGTAAGAATGCAGCATGTAAGCCTGTAATGAGACAGCATCCTCTCATTACAGCTTTCTCTCGTAAGTTGTTTTTCTGATTTTCCATAATATAACGAACTAGTATTCGTGTGCCAAAATTAGCAACTGTAGAAAACTTGAGCAACAAATGAAGGAGTGGGAAGTGTGAGTGAAGTGAAAACAGTGGCCTTTCAAATGCTGGTCATCCACATTCAAATTTTAAAATGTTGCACTATTCAGATAAATGAAGCCATAATCTCTCCTTTCTGTCTGTTTCTCGGCTCACAGAAGTAAATGTACTCATCCACAGAAACATATAATATTTATTTATTTTTTCAAAGGCTAAAATTATCTCATTTTCTTTTGTTTCCTTGCTTGTTGTGTAACAGTGCTTTCAACACATGACTACAAAGTAAAAGATCAGAAATTAAATGTCGCCTTGATATGGATTTAAATCTTATTGTGAATCAAACCCAAAAGGTAGACAGTCATTTCTAAAGGTCCTGCATGGGCTAAAACACACATATGCAAGCATTTATATGGATGCATACAATATTGTAAAATATTATATCAAAGTGTTGACAAACCCTAGTAGTTTACAATTTATTAATTCTGCAGCTTTGTTTCCATATGAACCACAGACCCCCTTATCTGAGTTGGGGCATGAGGCTAATGTTCCTCTGGGGCAAATCATGACATGGAAATGGAGAAATGGTGTTTGAGACTAAACCAATTAAATTTCTTGCAAAAAAGATGGTTGCTATAAAGTATTTTGTTCCTAAACAAAGTGAAGTAATTTAATACAGAACTCAGTTTGACATTTGATGTGTGGCCATTATGAACATGGTTTTTATGAATCACCCCTGATTGGTTAATAAATGTAACACAATCCTAAATTCTGTTTAAGTTTGACTGCAAATGCTTGCTCAGTGAAAGTAAAAAAAAGAGAGAGAGAGAGAGAGAGAGAGAGAGAAGGCATGTATTAGCTATCAACTCTTTACCGTCAGGCACTGTGTCATGAAACATTAAAGAGCAGCCATAAGTGCCCCACATAACATAATCATAGCAATCAGGTTTTTGCATACGCTTCAACAATTTAGAGTGGACAACAACCATTTACTCAAATAATTTTGACTGTTCACTTTTAGCTCCACTTACATAAGAAGGACTGTTTATGAGAGCTCAAATCTGAATTGAGTCTAGAGTCCTAGTCCAAGTTCTAGTCAGGAAAAAGTAGATGTCAGAGTTGACTTGGACTTAAATGTAATTCCAGAGCATGTTGCAGGCTACAGTAAGCATTTCATAATTGGCTGTGTCATGCCAATTATAAATTCTCATATTTTCTAACAAGTGTGTTTCAGATTGTAAATAGACAGGAAAATTGTCCAATTTTATGAAGATTGATATAATCAATGATTTGATTAAAATATATCAACCAGAAATGATTCAGTAAAGAGTAATCACACCATGAAGGGAGGACATTTTGAATAGAGAGAACTGCTTTTTCATTTCAGCTCTAAAAATCTTCTGTCTCCAGTGAAAGTCTAAACAAGGCAAACATCAATGTGACAGCAACCTTTCTTTTGCCTGTCACAGTGACTTAGAAAAGCTTGCTGCAGTAAAGTGCCATATTTGCCTGAGGTGGCTGTTTCGCACAACTCCAGTCCAGTTGGAAAACCGCCTCTTCACAAAGCACTTCTCGACTGTTGTCTGTCTGTAAGTGCTCACAAAAGATAGCTTTTGCTGTGTAAGTGCAGATGCTTTCAACTTAGTGAGGACAAATTTACCTGCAGTTCTCCAGACATGGTCTTTCTAAACCTTCTTACTTCACTTTTAAAGACAAACAGTGAAAATAATATTTTATTTCCAAAGAGCTACCATAGAGATGTAGATGAAGCCGGGTGTATTCATTTTGGAAACCAACAGGCATAATTTAATGTAAATAAGTTGTCATCATTATTAAATATACTTTTGTTAAAATAATAATGTACATGCTTCAGTTTCTTCATGCTTTTATGAATATCACCTCTTAAGGGGGATTATTATGTACATTTACTATTTTGAGTATGAAATAGCCCTATGTGGATGGAAAATACATAATAAAGCTACTTTAATTGATCAAGACAACACAAAAATGTCCTTGAATTACATTCATCTGAAAACATTTTAGAATTTACTAGTTTGAACCCAAAAAGTCACTTCAGAATAAATTCATAGGTGGGGATTCACAGAGTCCTCCCTCTCCAAAGTTGAAATTAGTGTGAATTTTAACGTTTCTTTCTCATTTTCTCTCTATTAAGGCTTTTACTCACTGTGACTCAACAAGATTTGTTTTGTAAAACTTTTCAGGCTAAATTACACATTTCTAAGATTAAATTTTATAAATACTAAGTGCACATTCTGTGGCATAAAGGATTATTAGTTCGGTCTAATTTCATAATAAGGTCTTTTCAACACTCAGTGAAAATTGTGATGTGTGTTCATCTGTGTTTTCATAAGTAAATTATGTGTGTTTCTTCACACTGCATGAACATTTCTCAGTAGCCCAAACTTTTGGACATAACTTGTCTTGATTTCACAGTCTTTTACAAGGTAAACAGTAAAAAATGTCTTAAAAATGTAGATCGAAATGTTACAATTTTATAACATTAAATAAAGTAACATTTTGAAGAGCAGAAAATCTACACGTATTACTGAAACCAAATCTTAGCCCGAGGGTGTTCAAATGTTTTCAAGGGTAATAAGGTATAGGTATAATGTATATTTGTTGATAATAGAATGTATTTGATTTGTAGTACATTCAGTAAATATGGTCTGTGTATATGCATAAACAGATTGTTCATTTATAATCATTCTATTTACCCATATAGTTTAATATTTATAGTTTATGTCCATACACTGGAAATGCACTTTTGAATTTAAAATGCAAATCCCTTTGTGCTCACAATCTTGGTCAAAAAAATATTCTGGTTTTTAAAATGTTCAGTTAATTTATCAGAACTATTGAGATCAATATCAATCATGAAATAATTGATATTTAAAAATGTAATTTCACTTGTATTTTACTGGGATCACTGATGTTATGAGGAATTATTCTGCATCAAAACACTAACACAAACCGAGCTTTAATGGTTTCATAATTGTTTAAAGGAGCTTTTAAAACACTGAAACACTGAATTGCAGTTTTTATAAAAAATCACAAGAGGGCAACATTAAACTACAGCATATAAAATTGATAGCATTTTTCTCAGTGCCTCAAGTTATTTTAGGCATTATACAGAAATCTAATTTAATTCCTACTTGGATTTTTTAATGCTCACCAGCCTTCTTTGCTAATGTAACTATAACCAGTCCACAGAAAAACCCTTAAGCATGTTGGAGAATGGATGCAATAATATTTATTTGATTTGACCTCCTGCTGAAAAAAAGCACAGAGTGTTGTGTGAGCTTAGTTACTCCTGTGGAGATTTGTCTTCAGATAATTATAAAATGCCTTTCTAAACCCCAGGATCAAACCAGCAGTGAAATAGACAAAAAAATAAACAGAAATGTGATGAAAAATACAAAACAACTCCATTCTATGTCCTCAGTGCCCCCTGAGCAAGGGTTAATTGGCACTGATGTCCATTTTGAGGATTGCCAGTCATGATCACTGCCACACTTATAAAGCATCTGCAATATAAAATAAATATCTCCCATTCAGGCTGTGTCATGCCAATTGTAAGTGTTTCTATATTTATCTGGAAAATTGGTGAAAGATAAGACAAAAGATCAAAAAGGGAGGGAAAATGCTCTTTGTGAGAATAAATGAGTCAATTTTAGCCCGACTAAGTGTCCGTCCTTGATGTGTCAGAGGGCCAAACCCCCTATTTGCTGGGTATGTGAGGTGTTGAAGGAACAAAAAAAATCTGTAGGAGGACCTTTCTCCATTGTGTGTCAATGAGTGTTGGGGGTTAGAGGAGGTTTTGCACACAGATTACATTGTTCTCCGGAAACAGCTGCACAAAATGTTGCCGTTAGGCCATTTTTTAGTTCATTCAGTATTTCTAATCTGGGCCGCAAGTCTGAGATCAAAACCTTTCATGCTCCACAAACTGCCGTCTTCAGCAAAGAGAATACAAAGGAAAAAAAGTTAATTTTAATGTGAAAGAGAAGAAAAGCTTTTTGTTTGCACATAAACCAGAATTGTACTGAAATGTGCTGTAAACTCAAAAGTAAGCCACAGTGAGACAGTAATTCTGGTGCAAAAATAGCAATTTCACAACATGCTCTAAGTGTACACAGTGCCAACAAGAACAATATATCTGATCTTATTGAAGTTAGCCTGTTTTAAATCAACATATTTAAAAACTCCTATTGTGATAAAATATATGTCACTGTCAAAAATCAGAATTGAGACTATTTGGTCCAGAATGTGTTTTATTAATAAGTAAAGTTGCTCACATTTGAAGTTAATGCTATAGAAGAGCAAACTGGCACATATTTAATGTCATTAATACACACCTGACACATTTGTGCAAGGTCACAGGGAAAAAAGTATCCTTGCAATTTTCAGAAGAGCTTTATTGCCTGGAGCATAGATATTTGTCAAGAGATCCATTAGGATGACAGGGCATTGTCTTCCATCACGACCACCTGCACGTGTGCCAATAAATTTCTTTTTGTCAGTAAATGCACTCATCTTCAAGTGAGTGTGTGCTTCTTGTGAATGTGCACACACATGTTGTGAATTAAGACTCTTCCGAAAAGTGCGTCTGGTCTGTCTGCCAGACACAGCTCCCAGGAAAAAAAAGCAAAGCAAAGTGAAATTCAAATTGCCCCTGGGAGTAATGTTCTTGCTTCTTCATCATTTTTGGCTTCACCTTTATATTCAGCTGAACTTTTCTGCACTGGAATATTCATTTAGCACATTTTATTGCCTACAGCCTTCCCCTGACTTTGTAAGTGCATCAAGAATTCTGTTCCCACATCCATCCTCCCTATGAACAACCAGAACTCATTTATTAATAGTAAGATACCATGCAAAAAATCTTTCACTTTCAATGTAAGTAACATGTAAAGTACAAATTTAGAGAATAAGAAACATTTGCCCTCCACTTGGTTGTTAAGTACAGTTTTTTTTAAGGGACCTCTCAATCATTTACTGTGAAATAAGTTTAAATGTTTTTCCACTTTCAGAATTTGTATAGTTTTAGCCTTTTCTTACTGTTAAATTGAAGATGAAAGACAGTTGTGGTTTGACATACAGTCAGGTAAAAAAGTACATGAACTCTTCAGCTCTTTAAATCATTATGTTCTTAAAATTAATCTTTGTATTTCAATGTTTGGTCAACTTTATATCCCTGGAAAAGATAGTGATTGAATTGGATTTTTACAAAGTAAAATTTTTTACAAAGTTAACTAAAGAAAAAAAACAATAAAAACCATCAGATAAAGAAAAAGATGGGGAACTACACACCTTAATTAGTGATTTAACTTCTTTATCTGAAATGAGACACTTCTTGTCATCAAGCAGACTCTGACGTCAGTCTGAGGACACTTTGTGCTTCTATTTTAAATGTGAGATGTTTGATGTTTGTTTCTTTAATGTACAGTATAATGAGATCAAGATCTGGTTTTTAAATTTACCCAGAAGTTTGCATTTAATTCTCACACTGACTTTGCTGGATGTAGGATATATGTTGGATCATTGTTAACATAAAGCGTCGGCTTTAATGTTTTACAGAAGGTCTATGTTCTCATGTTGCTTAGTAGAATCTATGATTGAGTCTATGATGATGAACTGATGAGGCCCAACAAATGAGATACTTTTTCTGCAATGCTGTTTTTTTTTTTTTTTGTTTGTTTTATTTTGCCAAAGATGGCTTCTACCCTACTGCCCAACCAATCTTGCAGTCTGCTCATTGGCTCAACTTGCTTGGAAGGCATACCTAAGCAGCTGTTTTTAGTTATGTTGAATGCTTTCCACTTGTTCCCTGCTATGGGGGCGGGGGGGAAACAACTCCAAAATGATGATTAAAGATGTTCCACTTGATTTTTTTATAGCCATGTGTAATTTTAGCCATTTCAAATGCAATTAAATGTGTGAATGTCCTAATTTATTCCTATAAATTGTACATATTACAACGATGCCAAAATCAGCATCTGTCCTAGACAAGCAATCACTTCTGTTGTCTCTTTGTTCCGTTCCCTGAAGCTTGTTTTGATCAGTACTATAAAATAAATCACCCAGGTCAACCAAAAAGAAAAATCTCCGTTCTTACTATTGACAGTTTTATGTGTCAGCATACCTCTTTTTGATGGTACTTGATTGCTAGTTTGAGTCTTGCAAGGTCATTATTGCCTTCCTCTTCCAGTAAGTTGGCATTGTCTCTGTAGTTCAGGATCATTTCCAGCTCTCTGGAGCTCCTTGTTTGGTCCAGGAGGTCTTTAGCAAACTGTTTACACTGCTGAGACAGCTCCTCATACTCAGATTTGAACTCATTCTCCACCTGAAAAAAATTCAAAATATCAATATAACCCAAAATAAAAGCAAATATAGGTTAATATAAAATCTAATTTGAAAGGAATTTTGTGAACTCGAAAGGTCTGATTGCAAATTAAACTTTAATGCTGTGTGATTTGGAATGGAAAATTGGTTTCCTCTAGCCACAATATAATTAGTTATATTTTAGATTTAAATGTACTCTTTAAGCACTGGTAAGTCTTGTAAAATAAAATCCATTCTTTAAAATTACAGATGAGCTTTTGTTCCAGAAAATTTTCTTTTCATATTCTTTGTTAATAAATGTACATTTTTAAATGCATTAATTAATCCTGCTTCTGTCACTACAATTTTTCTAATACACCTGCTTATCCTCACCACTTTAAAACATTTGACTTGTTCTTATTATGATGTGCCTCTTAATTTACTTAAATCTGTCAGCTCTAACAAGATGATGAACCCCTTTTTTCACATTTTCACAAGTCCTGTTATATAGCATCACAGAATTATATTGGGACTTCATGTGATAAACCAACACAGTATGGCTTTTAAACATTTTTTCTTTTTTTTGGTAAGAAATCCAAAATTGAAAAGTGTGGTATGTATTTCATTTCATACGCTTTTGCTTCAGTAACACTACATTTTTCCCAGTGCCTTTCAAAAATAAAATTCACAGGCAATTGCTTTTTCGGAAAGGACACATGGTTAATTAATGAGCATGCTGCCAATATTTCAAGTCTTTATAGTCTAATTTTAGTACCCTGTGTCTCAGCTCAGCAAACAGCTGTCTCTCTCCTCTGCTCACCTTGCTGAGCTCCTGCAGCTCCCAGCTGAGCCTGAATGCAGTGAGAAAGGGATCTTCGCTGGAGAGCGCAATTAGAGAGGGACTCGACAGTGCTTTGTAGATGTTGAGGCGAGACCGAGAGTGCCGCAGGCTGTCCACGTCTGAACTAGACACACACTCCACACAGTTGCAGCGCACCTGCAAGATCAAACAAATCGTGGACACATTTTAATGAGGCTTCCCTGTGTTTAGTCATGGATCATGTTCCTATGTCGCAAAGCAAGCACTGAATTTATTAAATCTGCTAAGTACTGTAATGTCTATAATATTTAAACATTGCAGCATGCTGCTGACCTTTTAATTCATCTGAACATTTTGCAAGAAATTCCACCTTAAGAATACATTTGGTTCATATAAACGATCAAATATACAATTTCCAACATGATTCAAAGATACTTATTTCACTTACCTCATGTGGCTGTGGCATAGACACACCTTTCTGCACCAGAAGCTTGATAATTTCATAGTTATTGGTGTGTGCAGCAAGAATGATGGGAGTGATGTCAGGGGTGAAGTCAGAAAACTGCTTGTCCAATAAGATAGGGGGAACCTTTCAGGAGAGAGGAGAAAAAAAAATCCCTCAGTCTCACACACGTCAACATGAACTTGTCAAGCAGCACATGAAGCCATTGACTGTGAAGCCGGTTAACCTGATTTGAGTTGTTTTGTGACCTCCTGGAAAGGTCGTCAGTGTACTCTGATTATTTTTAGTGGGACGGCAACTTGCAGGAATGTTTCCTTCATTTGTGGATAATAGCTTTGTTACTCTTTCGAGGCTGGCATATGTGTATGAATTAATATTTTCTTGAATTTCTTTACCTTGGTTTTTGAGATCTTTTAGGTACTTCTTTTTAATTCAACAACAGCCTTAAACATTTAATAAATGTTTGTACTATGCTTTTTAGCATAACATCATTTGACAAGACATTTTTTTACTCAATGGAATAATCATTTGACAAGATTTTTTTTTGTGTTAGGTTGCCTTTAATGATAAATTGTGTGTGGTTTTCTGAGTAATTTAATTTATTTACAATTTTACAATGTTCTGACAAAAACTGTAAAAAGTAAATTTTCCACCTTCAAGAAAGCATCATTTGATTTAGAACCAGATCTAAGGAACATTTTCTTAAAAAATAAAGTTGTGGCAGGGGAATGTTGTATCTCACAACTTCTGTTGTTCCGCATGAGATTAATAACTAGAAATCCAGCTGTGCTAGTTTAAAATGGGAAAAGGTTTTACCCCTTCTTGTTTAGTAAAAAGATTTCAGCTGTTCAACAGATTGGGGGCTCCCTTGAAGTATTTTTGGACTTCAAAGCACCAGATTTTGACTGATCCAGACTGCACCGGTTTATTTATTATAAAGACCCGCTGCTTTAATATATGCAGAAAATGGTCTGATGTTATCATGCAGGATCGCTGTAAATGTCACTGTTCAGTGGTTCTAACCTGCGAATATTATTCAGCATTAATAGCATTTTTGCAGATGCACAAATTGCCTATGAAATGCACTAATGCGCCCACATTTCATTGAGGGTCCTGGCTTTTGAACTTGTTCAAGATTTAATTTGTCTGATAACTACAAAGCTAAAAAAGTTACAGCATTCATAAAAAAGCTTATTGCACGCCAAATAAACTTCAACCGATTTTTCCTGCATTAAAATGCTGCACTCTAAGTACCACTGCCAGACAAAGTTAGTAGATACCTTTGTAATATATTTACTAATTTTTTATTGAATAAATAATATGAGGGTTAATCAAAATTAGTCAGTTTAATTGTTGGTTTTCTAGTTAACTATGGAACTAGGTCTATTAAGTACATAACACAACACTCAAGTTTTTTCTTTTTTTCTGTTTTGCTTTATTATCTTTGCTGAAAATGTACACAATTCCTAAAACTGTACATGACCCATTGATGCAGAAATAATACATATTTAACCTTCCTATTTAATTTCTTAAAGTTACAGAAAGCCATTGCAGTGCATCATAAGGCTACAGAACAGCAGGGGAGAGCTGTGCTCCACTGTTTCTAGGGGCAAAGGATCTAATTAAGGAAGCATTTGAGCTCGTTTCCTGTTTTTTCTGCCTCTTCCTGATGGATTTTTTCACTCACTTCTGAAGAGAAAAATCCCATTGGAGTTTTTGTTGTGAAGACTTTTGCAAACTAACTTCTGAGTTAATACTTCTCAAAATTTTTTTACCCAATTTAAAAATTGTGAAGTTTGTTCATGGAAAGCAACTTTAATATAGACATTGACAAACTGCTTAATAAAGTTTCTCATGAGAGAATCGTCCTGAAACTTCGCAGGTGATTTAGCTGTGTTAAATACCTATGGAAGCGCCTCACCAACAACCTTTGGTAAAATGACAGCGCATCATTAAAAAGCCTCATTAGTGGCTATGTTTCCTGAGCCACCTGTAGGGGAAATGGGTGATCACAGGAACCATCATCTCCTTCTGGAGGTTTGTTAGGGGAAGCTGTCTGACCTCTAGCACCACTGTGTGGTGGAATAGCTGAACACTGCTATAGCAACGTGAATTACAGCAGGAGGTAAAATTGGCTTATCCATCACAGACGTTTACAACAGAAGAAACAAGGACCAGGTAGACACCATCCAAGACCCCACCCACTCTGTACATGACATTTCTGCTCTCATCTCCTCAGTAAGAGGCGTAATGAGTAAGCACATCCATCCAGAATGGTCGTTTCTTTTCCCGACATGGTTTTAATAAAGCTCTCTTTACTGTCATATCAGAGTCTAACAAAGAACCACATTGATCCTGCCGCTCTCCCTGCTTCATATACATAAAATATTAAATATATTTGTCTGTCACACTAAAATATAGATGCTTGTATTTTATGATCTTCAGTAAAACTCATACATGTCCAGAGAAAGAGAAAGGGGAGTAAAATGAGTACTTGAGCCCTTTGCTCTTGATTTACAATGTAAGCTTTTAAGGTTTTTTTATTTTTTTGCATGAATCCATTTTTTTCATTTATTGACTTAATTATTTGGGATTCTCAATGTAGCCCATCTTGAATTCTAGTTCTGCTGTAAATACAATTTAGAAATGAAAAGAAATCAACCATGCTGCAAAGTTAGTCTGACTTATGCGGTCAGACATTACTTTTATCTTTTACTATAATTTTTCTTCACTATGTTCAATTTCATTCTCCGATATACTTTCTCAAATTTTTACCTGCAGGTACCTTTTTTGCAAGGATATATTTGCCAACCCAGACAACTCAATGCAATCACTCCTGAATCCTTCTCTTGCTTGGCACCTCTTTCCAGGACAGGTTGGTTGCTTCCTTTATTTTTTGTGACATAAATATAAACTCAATAAAGCATGCATTGAATGGCTGACTAAATGATCTTCTTCATCCAGAGATTATACTGAGAGCGAGACAGGTAAAGTGAAAAGATAAGGCATGGAACACAGACAGTGGTCCAATACAAAACAGAAAACCCTGAGCAACATCCAAAGAAAAATATTTAAGACCATTAAAAAAAAATGTTAAGAAGTCACTTTATCATGGAGACATTAATTACTGGTATGGTTTACCCCAATAGTCTTCACTTTGTCAGGTGGCACAGGGCCATTTTTGAGAGTCTTTGCATTTCGCAGAGGAGGATGATCTAATAAGCCACAGCATAGACTCTGTTTTCCACGTGGGAGGAGGACGGACTTCAAATCATGAACATCAAACAGCCCTGGCATGTGCCCAAGCACGGACCAGGAGGCACGCAAACTGCAAGATGTGAAGTTATGATAATTGTGGTGAAAGGAGATGAAGCCAGAACCCACTCCTCTGTGTTATGCATATCTGTTGGTCTCATTTAAATGAAGCAGCTACCATCAGCAAATTGATAAAACATGCAACAATAGCATCTGCAAGAGCTCAGTCTCTGTGCCACTTTTAGTTTTCACTGAGCTCTATTTCCAGCCTCCCTGCTGGTTTTCACATGTCATCCCACAACATCACAAACATTTAGATAATGCTGAAAGAAAATGGGACACTGAGCAGTTCAGGTTTTGCACTGCATTGTGGAAAACAAAGCTGAAGGCTGTAAATCAGGAAAGCATGACTATGCTCACCTTACATTTTGCTCCTTTCTGACATAATGGTGTTTGAATTAAAGAAAGCTGTCAAAAAGAAGTGAAAAACAACCCCAAAGTGCCTTGTGATTCTGAAACAATAGGTTCAAGTGAGCCTCTAACAGATGCTTATCTCTACTCACATGGTAATTATGGAACTCCTTAAAGGGTGAATATTAGCATATTTTAGACCCATAAAATTAGTAAATATTAAAAGTATAAAAAATAAAACAGTCAAAATATGTTTGTCCATTGGTTTGACAAGCATGAAAGTATTTTTAAAAATATTACAAAAAAAAACCTTTGCTGTCATATAAACTAAATAGTAAATTAAATATATGGATTTCACCTTTTTTATGTTTGTCATGGAAATTGATTTAACTATTGTGAGCTATAACTGTAAGAAAAAGACTGATATATATATATCAGTCTTATATATATATATATATATAGATATATCTATATATATATATATATATATATATAGATATATCTATATATATCTATATATCTATCTATCTATATATCTATATATATCTATCTATCGATATATATATATATATATATATATATATATATATATATATATATATATATATATATATATATATATATATATATATATATCGATAGATATATATATATATAGATATATCTATATATATATCCTATAGAGTCAAGGTCCCTATATGGGCCTTGACTTACAAAATTAATTCTCTCCATGACGGAGCTCATAACTCAAATTACTCTTGGGTTAAATAAATTTTCCCCAGTGAAATATATTAAAATGCCACTAATTCTAAATTAAGTTTTTTATAATTACAATATAATTATAGAACTTCTTATTAAACAAAGCTTTAAGAGATTTCAATGTCATATGTCCAAGCAGAAGTAATTCTGAGTTATGTTTTTCTAGTTTTGATGGTAATTGGTATCACCTTTGATAATATATGAAAGATAGCAGACAGAAATACTGCAATGCTAACTACTGAAGAGGCTATCAGGTGATCAAGCAAGAACACAATTAATCTTGTTTACTTGAAAAAGTAGGGCTTTTTCCATCATCTGTCATCTAATGATCAAATATTTTAAGCTACAAGCACTAATGCAGCATCAAATCCCCTGCGTAAAAGGCTAAGTTTCTGTTTTTGATCAGTTCTGCCACTTGTTGAATCCAAATAAATGTACTATGTGCTGCTAAATAACAGCCTTTGATTCATAGAACTGTGTTGAATGTCTTCTGCAAAGTCTCTGCTCAGGCTATAGAAGGCTTGGAAAGCATGGAAACTATCCCATTTTCCACTTGTTCTCCTTACCTGCATGCCTCCACTTGACTTCTTATGATTCAGCAGCAGCTCCACGGCTCCCACCACTTCCTTGCGGATAGCGTGAAGCAGGGCATCACCAACATAGACGCTGAAGCTCAGCAAAAGCTCAATGATTTCCAAATTCTCATTTTCAATGGCAATGAGCAGAGCTGTGCGGCCAAGGGGATCAATGCAGTTGATGTTGATCTTAAAGTAGATCTCTGCCTCCTGAATAGAAAAATATGGAGTCATGAGATGAAAATTTTGTTAGTGTAAAATGGGCTGCTCTCAAGCACTAAATGTGTTTCCCTTTTTAACCTCTCAAGGAAAAACGTTGCAATTAACTAAACAGAAAAGAACTGGAAATTGAATCGTCTTTTTAAAAAAAAAATTGTAGGTAACAGGACAAGAAAAAAATCTTGTTCACTTATTCAAAGGAGATGAAGGGACACTGAAAGCAGAGACAATCAGTGTAACTGTAAAAATGTCAACGTCGGCTATAGAGTGCAATCAGCAGTTATGAGCGAATTTATTAAAGCTTAAATTTGTTCATTTTTTAAACCTCTAGTTCTTGTCCAATTTTTGAGAGTTTTGAGTTTTGCACTTTTTGATGCATCTTTGGTCCTGCAAACTAAAACCAGACAGCTGAATTCCCTGAACAGGATTCATTCAGCTCTGCAGAGACGTGCTAACGAGAAGTTAATTTGATCCAGGTGTGCTGGAGAAGGGATTTATCTAAAACTTGGAGGAGGGTAGCAATTGAGGACTGGACTTGGGCAGCCCTGCACTAGACTGTTACGTGGATCACTTATAATCAATTTTACTACAAACTGGAGTACATTAAATCATAAAAAATATGAAAGAAAAAGAAATGTAGTGTCTCTCTTCTCCAACAGGTCTAACAGGTGCTAAAGTGGTTAACCAAATGGAAAAATAGCAGCTTTTATGATGGTGGTAAATGATTTCATTTTAATGTTTTACAAATAACTCCAATAACAATCCATTTTATGGCGAACTGTTAATTCAAAATTAAATAGATAAATAAATATCTAAATACTGTTATTACTAAATACTCTCCATCAAATGAATAAATATCCCCATAAAATAAAAAATATGCATAAAAATATTTTTGATGGAAAACTTACTTTGTCATTTGAATAAATAAACACTAAATAAAAAAGTGCCTGGAATAAAAACAATTGAGAAATAAAAGTCCCTGAAATATATAAAGGGACTTTACAAAAAATTCATAAACTAAAATACATTTATAAAATAAATAAGTATATAAATAATTACTCAAAAGAATAAATCTTCAAATAAATATATAAATAAAACTTTGACAAAATATGTTCCCAATTAAATATTTTTTAAATATTTATTTTTGTTTTATTTGTTGCATTTATGTATTTCCTATTAATAAATGTTGCTTTTAAATAAATGTAATTTTAAATCAAATGGCTCCAACTGTTCACGACTGCCATATGGAGATATCCTTTTTTTTCTCTATTTATAAGTGAATAATCACTTCTACAAACCTCCAGGGCTTGTTTGACACTGGCGTAGTCTCCCTTCTCCACAGCTCCGAGGTAGGCTTTTTCTAAAGGCGACAGCTCCGACTCAGCCCGCACAATTCGTAACGGGATGCGGTCCCGGTAAGAAGAGCTGTCAGTCCTCCGGTAATACAGCTGTGACATCTCCCAAGGATTCAGCTTACTGGCACCCTACTAACACTGCTACAGCTGCTGCCAGGCAGAGGGACTTCACACTGCAAGAAACAGAGAAAAAAGTGTTAGGAAGAGAACGAAGCTGTTAGTGCTCAGTTTAACTCGTATATCGTGAAGGAGGAAGAAAAGGTGAATACATCAAAGGTTATGCTGAATGATTGAGCTGGAGCATAATTTACGAACGAATCATTAAAAAGTAATGCTCTTTATGGACCATGTGGACAAAATAACAACTGATAAATGAATTTCCTCATAACATATTTCAATATTGAATGATTTAGATTTTTTTAACCAGACTTAGAAATTTTATAATACGTGTTTAAAATACCAATTCAGTTTTAAGCATCAGTTTAAAAGCAAATTAAAAGAACACAAGGAAACACTATTAATAACTAAAATGGTCATAAACTAAACACAGTATCATCTTAAGCATTGTGGGTCATAAAGGATTACAAGTAAATTACATTAAATTATGTGGTGTTGCTGGCAGTTTGAGAATCTCAACTCAAAAAAAAAGTTTATTTTTTCTGAAGTCTTGTATCTAAGCAACCCACATAAAAACAGGCACATGAGTCAGTCAAGGTGTATAAAAAGAATTAAAAAAGGAGGAATGTTAGTCAAGATGTATTAGTTTCATAATACTTTTAGTTAAGTACAAGTTCACCAATGCCTAATAAGCCACTCTTTCTTATTTCCTCATGGTCTCAGGACGACTCATTATAATTACATTAATGAGCAGCAAATTCGTCCATGAAAGGAGAAAGAATAACAGCTTATAATTAGCATAGCATATGTGTAAATATATGCACATTTTGACTAAAGCTTTAGGTCCTAAAAATTGCGCTTTAACTGGAGTAGTTGAATGTCTGCTATGTGATTATTGGGTTTATATCAGAAAATAATATGATTTTTTAAAAAAATACTCATGGGCTTTTGTTTCAGAGTCTATTTTCCTCGGCTCTGAGTTGTGATCTCAAAATGTACCAAGTTACCTATGAACTGAGGTATTTTAGTAATACTGATAAGGTGAGCATTTGGTTTATTAATTTAGTTTTGAAGCTGGGACTTTTCTCTAAAAAATGACGGAAAACTATAAGTGACAAGTTTTGACCTTGAGACTTAATGATATTCACAGTAAAAGAAAGGTGAGGATAATACAAGATCCCTGCAGGGCTCTAGCAAGATTCTCAGCTGACAGAAGTTGTCACCTTCACCTTAATTAGCATTTGTTTGTTTGCCTACTGAGCTGACAAACAAACGTGAAGTGCTTCTTTGTAAATAAATAACTAAATGGAAGTTTGGAATAAAAATGTAGATAGTATACATCTACATTGGAGTGATGGAGTGATGAGCAAATTAATTCATCAGTGTCCAGGCGGACTGCTACATGGGACAACCAGGGATTTTCCCAGTGGGAGAGGGCTGAATGTGTTGGGCCTTGAACAGCTGCTTAGTTTGCTTTGCCTTGGGCCGGCTGTGTTGTGTTGTTGTTATTCCAGATGTATTCACTATTGCTTTAGGCATATTTAAAATAAATCTTTACTGCCAAAATAGAAAGAGGAGAGGGAGAGGAGACATTAGATCAAAGGCTTGCAGCAGGGACAGTGTTGCAGGGTTAAGGGGAGATTATAGGTTCCTAAGAAACGAGATTTGTTCCAGAAAGAAACCAGGCAGGCATATTGGGAAGATTTTTTTTTTCTATTTTTTTTTTTTTTTACAGAATTCCAGAGTTACTCTCATTCATACGTCAAAATTTTGTGTGTATGTATTTTGGATAGCGCAGGCCACGTGTAATTTATGACTATATTATTAATTTTCAAGCCATTTAATTTAATTATAGCCTTTGGCATATTTCTTATTGTCAATTCTTTTCCATTTTGTGTGCTAAGTAGTAATTTGTTTATGGTGTCTTACTGAACATTTTATGTTCAGTGTTGCTCTTTGTCACTTAGGGGTCTACTGACTTACCCTGTAGATGTTTCAGGGTAATTGTGTCAACTCAACCAGTTCTAAGATGATGGTTACACTCCTAGCTTAGAGGGAATATAGTAAAAAGAAAAGTTTAGTGTCTCAGCCGACGTCACCAACGAAGTCGAGTTTATATTGAATTCCATTTTTGAGCTTGAGATGATTTCTGATTATCAAGAAACATAAACAGATGAAAAATAACTATGTCATGAGTGTCCAGCTCCAGTCCTCAAGAGCTGGTGTCCTGCCAGTTTTAGATGTGTCTCTGCACCAACCCAGCTGGTTTAAATGGTCCAACAGCATCCTCAGCATGTCCACATTGTGCAGAGGTCTTCTAGTGAACCATCATTTGATTCAGGTGTGTTGGACAAGCGAGAGGACTAAAACACAAAGTACATCACTGCTTACAATAAGAGTAGGGCTGCACAGTGGTGCAATTTGTAGCACTGTTGCCTTACAGCAAGAAGGTTCTGAGTTTGATTCCCAGCGTGGTCTTTCTGCACGCAGTTTGCATGCATGGGTTCTCTCTGGGTACTCCTCCCACAGTCCAAAAATGTGTGTGGTTGTTTGTCCTGTCAGTCTCTGTGTTACCCTTACTGGCAACCTGTCCAGGGTGTAACCCCCCTCTCGCCCGGAATGTTAGCTGTGTTAGCAAAGAATGGATGGACATAAATAAGAAGTGTAAATTCTGCTGAAAAATATAATATATATTTTTATTTATCTATACTTATTTTAAATCAATCTTCCAGTGGTAATTTTTGATATAGGAATATGGCTCACTGTTCAGGGAAGTTTGACCACAGGGATGGCACAAACTCACTATGTCTGTCTGTCTGTCTGTCTGTCTGTCTGTCTGTTGCGAAAATAATATCAGCTTTTGACTGATCTATTTAATTCACTGAACTGTCACTTGTCTTAAAAGTTCCAATACTTGTTTCTCAGAAATACACAGAAATAAACACAAAAAACAGTCACTTTAAATAACAAAATACACTTAACTCTAGAAATGCCAGACATCTATGGACAATGTTTTTAAGCTGTGCTGATTTCCATGCTTATAAAGTCCAGTAAAATTTAGAAAAATAGTTTTTTCTTAATATACATTGTGTAATAAACAGACATTGTTCAGCTAACATTTTTAGCTAGTTTTCTCAGCCCTCTAAACCTTGCACCATATAATGGGCAATTTATTACAGTTTGAAATGCATGTCTATGCATTGGCAGATTGCAAAATTCCCACAGTACTCACTCAAACAGCTGTAAGTGTATGGCTGCATTCAGTGGCATCATAACATGATGTAAAAGTTGCAGAGCTCAGGCAGCAAAAGCTGAGAGCATTTCCAATATATTTAACCGAGCCACTTTGAAACTTACAGTGAGATTAAAACTATTATTAAATTGTAATTTTCCAACAACTGGTGTGTATGTGACAAGTGTGACACGATTCAAAAATGTTCAAAAAAATTATATACTCTATTTTTAACTGGATGCCAGGTTTATTTATTTATTTATTGTTGTTGATGTTTTTCTGTCCTGTTCAGGTCAATTGAAAGCTGAAACCTGCCGTTAGTTATTTTTGTATTTACAAACTGAACAACAAACCTTTGGGCTGTTGAACATTGGGACATCGTCTACGAAGATCAAGGTTCTTCCTTTGGAGAGCAGCATAAAAATGTCTATCTCAACTTCTCAAATTCAGAGCAGATGTGCGATGGATTTATGAGAAGCACCTCCTTGATGATATGTTAGTGCCCTCAGAAGCCAGTTTGTCTTTATTCTGTTTATCTGCTTCAGTCTGCATCCTCCAATGTAGTTTTTTTGTCACTTCGTCGCACTTCTGAATGCATCCTGATCCCTTGCGTTTTAATTTCCATTCGGTCTTAATGCGCGTCAAAACACCGCATTCATCTCACCGCGCAAAACAACAAGAAGAGGAAAAAAATCCCAGTAAAAAAGGAAAAAAGATAGGAAAGAAAGTAGGAATAAAAAAAGCTACGAGTTCACGGATTTCCAGGGTAGAACAGACCTCGTTCTGCAACACCTCCACTTTACCCCCTGGGATTAATTTCCACCACTGTGCATGTCCGATTCGACTTAATCCACCTGTTGGGGGTGAGTGAATGGAAAGCGGTGGTTCCAGAAATGAACGCAGAGTTTCCAGATGCCTGGCAGGCGGTCTGCAGAGTGAGCGCTACTGCAGACGGGTCGTGCGCACTTGGAGACGCATTGAACAGTGTGGCACTGCAAGAGAGAGAGAGAGAAAAATCACTCAAACGAGCAAGTCCGATCTCCCCTTTATTCGCATACAGTGACGTTTGACATATAATTCAAGCTTTATAATCAGCTGCGTGCTTGAAATTACTTGAAAACGACAGATTAGATTATTGACAAAACTAAACCAAACAAATTTTTCAGGAAGTATACCTGTAGCTCGCTCATGGATAGCACGATATTAGACATAAATGAATTCTATTATACTCAAAAGGTACACATCTTTCAGGATTACAATTTTAAAAAATAAACAGATACCATGTATAATTATATCTCTTTATTTCTTTTAATTTTCATGAAAACACAAAGTTCAGTTTATCAGAAAATTTAACAAAAGGTCAACAAAAACGCACCAAACAGCTAATAAAAACATAGACAATAGAGTATAGTAAAGTTTGTTCTTCTGGCAGATTTGAAAATAAAATTATGATTATTCAAGAGACTGACATTGCATAGAAGGGGAAAATGAAAAAAAGAAAATCAACATTAAGCAATGTTTTGATTTACATTTTATTAGCAATGGCATGTCAGTCTTAAAGTACTAAGTGCTGTACATATTCATAATGCTTACAATAGTGTCATTGTTTCTACTTTTCAACATTTTTTTCCCCTCTAACTCAACTTCCCAGTAATATGACTGGAAATAGTTTAAGAGTTGGCTTCCTTAGCCTGAGCTTTTAAATGAGCTTTTATAATGTAAAAAGTATAGTGGAGGATGTCAAAGATGGTTGGTTGGAAAGATTACAAGTATGTGGTTTTCCTGATTGTTGTGCAGGGCATAAAAGAACATGTCTTTATTAAAATGTTCTTTTTTTATTTCTCTCATGAAGTATGATATTATTTTAACAAAATAGAGTTTTGTGTTTTTCCATCCGCTTTCAGATATTTCTGATATTATATGCAAAATTACCACAGTGTGTTTTAAATTTATCAGTTTCATTTTTTAATTTAGAAAATATTTAAACTAGAATACATTAGCTAGCTTAAACCATGAGTGCTTGAATGTGTTTTTTAGTCTCACTATTTTTTTTTCTTTCTTGGTAAAAAGAAACCTGACAAATCCAAGCCATGTCTTTGCTTCTTGTTCACAGTTACAGTAAGTGTTATGGATGAGAGTGGATGTCAGCCGTATTCACTCTCATGTCGTAAGGAGGAGGCTCTTCAGGGTCAACTTCCATTCCTACTGACTTATTCATCAATAAACTACTTTACACATTCAAGTTGGAGCAAAGTTACATATGATGGACTGCTTATCAGCTTGTTCTCATACTTCAAACACCCAGTTGAAATACCTCTCTCTCTCTCTCTCTCTCTCTCTCTGCTTTACAACACAAAGACCTGTTGATCTAATAAATTCTTCCTAATGGTGTTTGATGCTGCTGAATGTCTCCAGACATGTTTACAGAGTCTACTGGCCAGATCCATTCCTTCTCCCTGTGTATACTGAAGAGGGACTGCATGTTGGCAGTGTTCACTTCTACTCAAGATCCAATCCCAATGAAATGTCACAGTGGACACATTTTTGGATACAGCAAGCCTTTGATTGTTTCTGTTTGTATGGAGATAACAGAGCATTGTGTGAACAGACTGGACAGAGAATGGATATAAGGGATTATTATTCTAGATTTCTTATTTTTCTTTCCCTGGATACCTCATCTGCTTTCTGAAAGCCATATTTAATGTGGAGAAAGTGTGCAGTGGCCTCCAATAATATTTTCACAGTGGTGGTTTCTGAATTTTCTGTGGTAGTCCTACAGATTTTTAACCCAAAGCATTGTCTCCTTAACAAGTCAACATTTGTTTTTTTTTTAAACGGGTTTCCAATTTTGTGAGACTAAAAATCCTCTAGTGTAATACTTAAATTTTCTATAAACATTGCATTTTATCTCTTATATTTCTGTGAACTAGTTTGTGCAAGGCAAAAGGAACAAAATTCAACATGCATACAAGAAAATACAAACTGGAGAGTTTTCATATATTTTACTCTGAGTATGAATTTTTACATGGTGCCTTTATGTGGTAAGTAGATTTTGTTCCTCTCTAGGTATTTTTTCCTTCTTACAACTGAAGTTCAAAAGTTTATTGTAGGTGCTAGTATGTCATTCCGTGAGCTATGTTTATTACAAACTTGCGATCCACTTATGTAAACTTTTAACTACTATGACCTTTATGGATGATGGCGAATTATAAACAACACGACAGAGTGTTATGAAACAAAGCAAACACTTCAGTGGCAGCAGACGAAATGTCATTGTCTAGAGTATGTCTCATCAAAAATTATATTGATCTCTAGAATTTAATGAGGCTAATATGATGCTGAACACGGTGCAAAATAACTTAGCTTATATTTAAAGTGCTGAATGCATTTCAATAGTCTGGCTACATTGGTCCTCTGGCTGCAGTTTCCCATACATGTCTTGCACAATGGACTGCTGAAAGTTTTTATTCTGCCACCTCAGTTTCATGGTTTGAAAAAACACTTGATCTGTAATCAAGTTGTTTCAATTCAACAATATTTTATTAAAGGAAAATTAAATGACGCAACCCAACCTATCCAAGTCATTATAGATGGCAAAGGCTGTGGGGAGAAACAATCTCTTCCTGCTGTCTTTATTATCACTAATCCTTTGCTCCGAATAATAAAAAAAGAGTAAAATCCTCTGTATGCTCCTCTCCTGTTGACCACCTGATCTGCCACTTAATTTTTAAATTTTACAAACTGTGGCCTGTTTTTTCAGGTAGTCACCGGATAAATAGTAAATGAGGCTGCACTGTCCTAAATGCACCAGAGAAATCAAACAAAATAATATTTATGTTGCCTGGTTTATGCAAGTGACTGAGTTTGCTGAAGCAGGATGATGAGCCTTTGAAGCCAGTTATGTTCATTGTCTTTGTTCAGAGATAAACTGAGCTGATAATCCCGGACAAAGCCTGTGATCTTTCTTGTGTGTGATTCTTGATCACACATTTGTTGTATTGCTTGCTCTTCAGTTTTTCCAGTGCACCTCCTCGGTAACTCTAATCTTAATTTTTGTTTGCTTTTGTACATTTCTAAATAATTCCAAGTAATAATTCCCTTCCTCATGACTATTTTTTGTTGAGCAGTTTCCCTCAGCTCACTGACAATCCAGAGCTTCTTATTGTCAAAGCAAGCTAATGTTCTGGTGTTATCTACACTGGATTTTATAAAGTCAGTCAGACATAGTCACTGCAATAATGTCTTCTACATGAGGCTGCCAGAGTACATCCCAGTCTATAGTTTCAAAACAATCTCACAGAGCTTTTTTTTTTGTGACCAATTTCTCACAGATCTTTTTATCACAGTTCTTTTTATCATAAAGCCCTCGGTCCACAGGGGGCTTTATGCACCGAGCAGAGAAACAAATGATTATGATCTGATTTCACCAGAGGAGATCTTGCAGTCAAGCCTTATGGATCTATGACATTGGATGAAACAAATATGACTTTTTTTCAATTTAGTGAAATGAACAAACTAAAATATTGGAAGTGTAAAAAAGCAAAGCATTGTTAGAACTTCTAAATATTGCCTTAAATGATGTGATGCCTGCCGCTTAGCAACAACTGAGCTGGTGACGTCGCATGCAGAGTTGGCACTGCTAATGGTGCAATGTCTGCGGTTGATGACATTACACTAGTAAACTCTGTATATAACATAGACAAAAACCTAAAGCTAACCGTTCCACATCTGGGTTGTAGAAATGTTGCTTCAATGCATCATGTCCGAGATGAAACCATCTGTCCTTAGCTTTCACTAAGAACAGATGGTATGAATAGAAAGCCTGGTAGAGAGACACTGAGTAAGAAAATATTTCTCCAGCAACGTGTTAGTGAAACACCCGATACTGCATTCTTGAGACTGTTTGTGTCCTTTTGAGATGTTGATCATTTATGATATGGTTATGCATCACAACCAGCACTCCAAAATTTTAAAAGCAACAGCAAAAATCCTGCCCACTATGCAACATCCAAAACAAGAAGGAAACCTCAAAAAAATAACTGTTTCAACCAAAAAAGGGAGGGAGAAGAGTTTTATAAATAATAAATCATAAAGAACATAACCGAGCTGCTCCAACAAGCTGCCACCTTGTGCAGCGCAATTTCAGATGACTAATGATGAGATCTATCGCCCAGAAAAGCAAAATATAAAAAAAATTGTTATTTTGTGTGTGTGTAATTTATTATGAAGATTTTCTGTATATTTGAAAAACAACTTAGTAGGTTGTTGCTTTATCAGTTACTTCAAACTTAGAAACATAAGTGGCAACTGATTGACATGTGACATGAAGCACATAACATATTTGCAGTGTTTGCAACCCAAGTAATGAGCTTATGGTTTATCGAAGCCAGTAGTTAAAATGGCTAACTAAAGGGGTGATGTGTATTTTCTCTACACAGAGTGTCACTTTATTTATGTTACCCTCAACTGTTATAGAAATGCTGTATATATCAAACATGACTTATTAAATATTTGACTTTGTAATTTGATGCTTGAAGTTTGGTCTCTTTGAGAAGCTCCTGCCCTTTTTGAGTTTCCACCTTCAGCAGGATAATGCTTTTCATTATTTCCAACAATTCTTAGGAGCATTGGACTGAGAAGTAGTTCATATGATGAGCTGAGCAGATGCACAGTTCCACCAGGTGATTTCTAATTGATCCTGGTGTTATCTGACGAGGGAGGGGAGTGATATGTGAGGAGAAAGCTCAACTGGAGACTGCCGCTCTGGCTGATCTTTGTGGAAACAAGCACTGGTTTGTGGGAGCAAGCATTTAGATACAGCTGATGGCTGCCATGGGAGATTAAAGGATCTCTCACACACGCAATCAAGCAAAATTCCAGGTATATTTTTGATGAAGGAATAACATTCATAAAAAAACTAAATTTTACATAATACCAATCCTTTAATGATGTCAGAAATGACAGCTTATTAATTTTTCTTTGTGCTGAAGGGACTTTTCTTTCCTCTGCTTGTAGAAGCTTTGGCTGAAAATGGATCAAGTTTAGATAAGACCTCTAACATTGCAGAACGTCTGTGGCTGACAGGTCAGAAAACAGAAAATAATAAGGCCTTTAAAAATAGCTCTGAAGATAATTTCCTCACCATAAAAGAATATTTGAAAGGTGGCTGATTGGAGCAGACATTTACAACATCAAACATGTTGTGTGGATACTGACAGAAAAGCACTAAAGGATTCCGCTTTGCCTCACTTATACTGATTTATTCACTTTCTCAAAAGGTGCCGCATGGCAGCACAAACATTTTGTTCTAATGAAGGTAATGTTTCTTGCCCTGGTTGATTAAATTTCTTCTTCAGGGGAAAACGCAGCATGGCTTCAGTCGCAGAAGGATTTAGACACAGTAGATTTGGGTTTTCCTATTTATTTATGAGTTGTCTGTTTAATTGTTAGTTGGTTTTATTTTGTTGTTAATATGACAGAGGGATTCAGCTTGTTGTATATGCTGGTCCCCATATGTTTGGTAGTGGTAAGACTGCATTGCTGCAGACTCGTTTGCTGCTACTGTGTCACAGTATGAGTGTTTATGTTTTTTTTAAGAATAAATATTTTTAAGCCTCTTTATTATAAACAACATGGATGACGTTTACTTGAGATTCAACAGATTGTGCCGTTCACATTAAGAAGTGACAAGGCACCAACAAATGTGGGACAGGTGGATTTCTGCAGCTACAAAGCAAACAAGCACCCTGTCCTCTGTGAAACCTAACATGCCCACGATTCTCAACCAGCAACCAGCTGGCAGTGGCGTCTTCTTTTGCAGCATTTCCCCAGTCCATCTGTGTCTCTCCGACTATTTTTTCCCGTCTTTCTCCTATCTCTCCCGCACACTCTCACACAGCCGCAGGTTAAACCCGCTTTTGTCAAAAGCTTGACAAAGGAATGATCTCTCCAACCAAGGTATACAGCCATTTCTTTCATCTCAGTAGAAACGATTTGCCAAACTCATCTTGTCCCTAGCATTTGAGATGATTTGTCCACCTTTTCATGAAGTTACACCACACTATGTGTAGTTTTTAAATTTTGTTTCAATGCCATGGTTATGTAACTCACAGATTTTTAAAACCCCTCCATTCTCCTGGGCACAACCGTGGGAGTCGTGCTATATTTTGTATCTGAGCATCTGGGGGTTCCCTGTAGTTGTTGTGTGCTCGCTTCGCAGTTAAAATTCCCATTACTCTTCCGCTCTTGTAGAGACAACAGGGTAATTAAAATTGATCTGTTATCTCTTTTTGTGGCTCCCCACTGCACACACTGAGTAAAGATTATATAGAAAAGGAAGAAAATTGACTGAGGCGTGCACTGTAGGAGAGAAATATGCATTTGTGGAGCTTCACAGTGGCAAGAGACCCTGCCAATGCTAATTATCAACTCTGAGTTTAATTTTCCAAGACACGCTATTTTAGATAAAAGAACAGAAAAGTGGAGTAATAAAATAAAACGGCTTCAAAATTTTACATCCATTGTAAGAATTGAAAGAAGAAAGCTCTGAAATTGTCAGGGTTCTTTTTGTATTTTGTCACATTAAAAACACAATCTTTTAGGTACTTTATTTAGAATTTCTATGATTTTTTTTTTTTTTTACAAATAAACATTTGAAAATTATGTTCTGCATTTGTATTTGACCATGTTCACTCTAACACTACATCCAGCTCAACAAACTGCCTTTAGTAATTAATAAAGAGACATATATCTGAGTTCTACAGCAATGGGGTCTGGTTTGTCTTTGAATCACTACATAATTGCTTTGGGCAGTAACTGATGAAACAAGTAATTTAGATCAAAATGACCAAGTTTTAGCATCACCATCTAATTTTCAGAAAAATAGATAGTTAAGTATCATTTATTGTTTATGACCTGCTTGATGAGACTTAGGTAAATGACAATAGGTGAAGGGATAAGTTCATTATTGGTGTTTCTTAAACAGAAAGATACTACACGTGTATGGAATAAACAACTTCTTTCCCAAGAGTTTAACAAAAGTGTTAGAACACTAAGCCTTAACACTATGCCCAGAGGGTGCCGTAATCACAGCTTAGTTTCCACTGAGCCTAGTAGAAACTAACCCTACCCATCACTCAATACAAATTCTGGTTGCCATGCAGGTCAATGAAGAAACAAGTAAATGTTAAACTGAATTTATATAGCGATTTTCTAGTCATGCTGACCACTCAAAGTGCTTTACACTGGAGACACATCTATTCAATCAAACACACAAGTTGGGGTTAAATGCTTTGTCCAGACAGAGTCACATCGACAAGAGTTCGGTGGAACTTAGTCCAACACTTTGAGTAGAAGAAGACTACTCTCACCACTGAGCCACAGTCTTAGCATGACAAAGAAGGCTTTGGCAGGTCTTCCTGATGTCAAAAGCTTTTACAGGTTCTGCTCTGTTCTACTGTTTGATCTTTAAAAAGCCCCTGTCTGTGTAGCATTAAAACACTGCACTTTCTTTAGAATTAGCAGCGCCAAGGTTATATAAACAGCTCCTGTTAACAAATCAAAGATAGCAGCCGCTGAGATGGTTCACTCAGCACAGCTATCATCTTCCAGACCTTGAGAAGATAAGCAGATGGTCTTCGGGTACACACGTCCAGACTGAGTACATCCTGCACTAAAGGATGTTTACGCAGTCTTGACGCAAACAAATCCACCTTTACCTCCACTTCAGTGATTTATCAGGACTACAGCTAAAAATTACAGCTTTATTTTGGCTTGGGCTCTTCTTCTTTGCAAATTAATTTTTTTTTCTATGTGAATAATAAGGGGAGTGAAGCAATACTGAGGCAGTCTGACTGTTGATGTCACAACTTGAAAATGTTTCATAGAGACTACTGCAAAGTACAAAAGAAAGAATCACATTTGGCTGCCTCTCTGCTTGTTCTTAATGCCACCACAATCAGGCCTCAGATAAAAGTTTGTTTTTTTTATGAAAAAAAAAACAAACAAAAAAAACAATTATATACTCATTTTGTTTAGAATGTCTCCAAGGTTTTTTCCAGTCGGCAGTACATTAACGTCAGCATGAGGAATAATAAAAGAACAGCCTTTACCCTGAAGAAATGTTTTGGCATACCTTAACACCCTAACGCGCAACAAAGTGCATACCATTAGAACGACAAGATAGTGCATTAAGAAAGGGCTTTTTTTAAGTTTCTTCCAACAGCTTGAGTGGTTATTCATTCGTTTTCCCAGGCCTCTTACATACTAGAATCTTACATAAAAGTAAGGTGGGATGTAGTAAATGTTGGCTGTTTAATTTAGATTAAATTTAACTGCTTTTATCACACAAGACTCACATAACGATATACTTTTGCTCTTTTTCTTACTCAAGCGTAGTCAGATTGAATACAGAGTAGTGCTGTCAAGCAATTAAAAATGTAATCACACTCTGGAGCTCTGATTAATCAATATGTCTAATTTTGTAAGGTTGCATGCAGTTGTACAAGCCCCTCCTGCGGCACTCCAACCAATTAAAATGCCAGATGTTGAAATTTCTGAAATAATATTTTTTCAAAGTTAGCACTTTATGCATTTTCTTATAATCTACTTCACAAGCTGTAATATAGAAATTCAACAACAAGTTTGGCTAAAAAAAATTATTTATTCTCACTAAAACTGAATTAAATTGAACTTATAGTCCTAAAACTTTATATACCCATTAATTCAATCAAAACTAAATAATTATTATTTCCTTCTTTGTTGATGAGAGCTTAATTTTTCCACATTGTTTAGAATGAACTGGAATACATTTGCAGCAATTGCAAAGACAGAGTATAGCAAAAATAATGAAGTATTGCTTTGTGCATTCATCCACAGTCTATAACTGCATGGTCATTGGAAAAACTGCTTTGTGGTGTATTGAAAATAAGGGTTAAATTTAATTAACAATGTCAAGAGCTTCTATTGTCTACAATTTTCAATTGTGCCAAGTCAGTTTGTTTTTGCTGCTTTTGTTACTACTCTCTTTTCAGCTCAATTTTACTTCACCCTGAAGCTTTGAGGTATTTTGAGGTCCCCCAGCTGTATCCAATGCAGACAAAAAAAAAAAAAAAAAGAGTAACGATGTCGGTCAGAGAGATAGCTTTAGCAGCTGCCCAGAGGGCTCCGTAATCACAGCTTAGGTAGAACAATTTTAGCAGAGTGAGGTTTGCCCTCACTCCTTAGGAAGAGTTGATGCAGAGAAGAGCAGCAGTCTGATCCCCCGAGGAGTCCAACACCATGAAAGAGAAAGCCGGTATAATAATTGGAGCGCAGATTTTTCCATCAGGCATGACTGCTTCCCAAAGAAATCCTTACAATTAATTAGGTGGACATTATATCCAAAGAACTGACTGTATTTCTATGTCACCTCTCCAGTTCAGCTAAAACTTGCATCATTCTGTGATATCTATTAAAGGACTGGTTCTAATAAGAAAATATTCGCCTCTTGGTGAGCTTGTCAATGGACCCATTTCAGTTGTGCCATGCAGTCTGAAGCTGCTGAGCAGCTCCTTTAGTTGCTGGATGCAGCTTCACAGTGCAGTAAGGAGAGCTTTAGAAGGTTTTTTCATCCAGCTCTTGTCAGGCTCTACAACAGTCTTTCCAAATGACCACTCACAATCAGGCTAACAAATACAATACACACAGTAGTTTTCTGTTGATGTGGAGTGCTTTACTGAGTGAAATGACATACGTATGTGTGTCTGTGTAAGTATTTATGTACATTTTATATATATAGGTAAACATGAGTGCATATTTATGTATGTGCATGTATGCGTGCACACACACACACCCGCCTCCACACACAATACTGGTTAGATAGAAGATCAGTTTTACAAAGAATGTGGTTAAAGTTGCAAATGTAGTAATGTGTCTATATCTTCTAGTTCATCAAAGCGAAGTAATTAATTAAGTTGATTTTGATTTCTCATCACAGTTCTATCTCTCATAGCATTGGCAGTTAAAGGCTCGAAGGCCTGAGGCTAGTGAAGAAGCAGACAGACTGTGTGCACTTTACATATTCATGTGTCTCAGGAACAAGTAAATTTAGTTTTGAAGGCTCTTTGAAGGGAGCCAGAAGTTTCACATTTGTTCCCTTCAAAGACCCACTCAAGGGACTGAGTGGTTTTTCATCCTCAATCCAATATGGATTCCATAATGGCCGTGTGTGCGCTATCTCTATACACTCCTGAATAAAGTGCTGTGAAATGACCTCAAGATGAGCCGCAATCATTTGAAGTTATTCATGTAGAAATCAGCCCCATTCAGTTCACTAAAAAAAAGTGACTGTTATTTAAACAGATTAATTTTAAAATGCTGGAACAGGATATGTTTCAGGTTAAATATAGATGAAAGGCAATAACGATACAACAAGAAAACTTCTGAAATGATTTCAGTTTACGTAAATACATGCCTGATTTCTATTTGTCACATTGAAGCCCACCAAACCCAAGTAAACCCAAAAGTACATTATATAGGCAAAAAAAAAAACAAAACAAAACAACAAAAAAAAAAAACAGTACGAGTTAATGGCTGGCTTCAAATCACCAATAAATCCAGCTCACAAGCTTGTACAGTGGGCGTTATCCTGTATTATTTATCATCATTTTTAAAATTCATAGCTGTTTTATTATTAATAGAGTGTTCTAATTTCAGCTATTCTGTTTCCACTGTTGCATATTTTCAGACATGTTGGGCACTGGAAGAAAACAGAATTCGACACCAAATTTGTTTCTCCAGTTTCTCCAATTTCTGCTTATTTACTGATCTTTTGTGGGGTCTCCTTTTATATCAGGGAATCTGTAGCAGCAGTAGTCACTCAAACCAGCATTGTAGGCTGGAGGACCACAAGGGAAAAGAAATCATCCAAATCATTACATGAGCATCAGTGAAATTCTATGCTTCTTTGACCATCATTTTACCATTGAATTTTAAGCATTTAAATGCAGCACTCTATATTTTATAGCATTGTAGGCTGGTATACTGTACATTTCATTACAAAGAATCAGTAAGCCTTCTCAGTTATCTAGAAGAGAGGTGTTAAAAGTTAGTCCTCAAGGGGTATCCTGCATGATGTAGTTCTCTCCCTGGTTCACCACACCTGAATCAAATGATGACTCATTAGCAGGCCTCTGCAGAACTTTGACATGCTTAGGAGATAGTTGCACCATCTGAATCAGCTGTGTTGGAGCAGAGACTCATTGACAACTGGCACGACACCATCCCTCGAGGACTGGAGTTGAACACCCATGGTCTATAAGAAAAAATATCTTGGGTCCTAATGTTCTGGGATTTGTTTTTTCTGACAGTTTTTGATTTAAATTTTATCAGTTCTCTATCTACAGACAGTAAATTTTGCAAGAGGACACTTTGAACACTGATTTATACGGAGACATCCTCAGCTGGAATCAAAACCCTTTAGACCTAATTTACTGGGATTTCTTATGATGTCTGTCATCTTCACACACAAAAAACAGTGAACTGACACTCAAAGAAATTACTGAAGGAGAGTTCAATAAGCTGATTGTTTAAGAACAGTTTTTTTTTTTTTTTGCCAAGCTCTCTCGAGTCTTGTTAGCTCAGTAAAGTATTATTTTTCAATAAATTAGAAAAACTAAATGGTTTGAACTATGTGGTTTATTTTCTGTCATTAGTGCACTGATTAAAATCTGAAACCATAATTCATTGTTGTTACAAGATCTATCATGAAGTTCATTCACCAATGTCTAACCCAAAAATTACAATGTTTTTTTGGTAGGTGTTCTTGGCTGTGATGTGGTAAAATGTTAAAAAGTTCAAGGGCATATTTCCATTTGTAATACATAAAATATATATAACTCTTTTCCAAACATTTATCTGAATACACCTTGCATAAGAAACTGCAAAAGTTGATATTTTGGAATTTGCAGTCACATGTCCTTAAAAGCAAAATATAAAAATGAAGGGATAACAAACTAATGCAACTCTGTTGCTAAGACTACTGTTGTCCCTTCAGACGCAGCTTAGCGTGTCTCTGTGCACTTCTGTGGCTACAAGGCAGAGCCCAAAAGTATGCCTCAAGAATCAAAATGTGTCTGATTTTTTGACAGATCTTCTCACTTCAGAGAATTAATGTGTGGGGATTTGTGTCCTAAGGGAGCTAATGAAGAACCAGGTGTTGCCTACTGTCTCAGCTCTGCTATCCAGCCATGAGGGATTTTGAATGACCAACTGTTTTGTCAAAAGACTTACAGAATCATGGCCTGTGGCTATTCAGGCATCCAAAGACAACAAAGCACAAAGTGATTGACATTGGGGACAACAACGTGTTCTCATTCGACTTATATTTGTTGTTCTCCACATTTTTATATAAAAAGAGACATGTGATAGACACCAGGCAGCCTTGTCCCACTTATCACCTTCTTCAGCTAAACCATTGATTTTGGGGACTGTCCTCATTCCACAAATTTTTCCATCTTTAGACTACATTCTATTTTAAGCATCCCCCATTTTCTCCTCACTTGACAGCCTTACCCTAATCTCACTCTCTGAAAACTCATTAGTGCACCATTTCAATCCACAAAACACACTATTTCAGGGAATTCATGTCGGAATACTGCCAATCACAAAGTAAGCCTTTCAAAGTTATAAAATTAATGATGTACTATAAGCTGCAGTGGCTACTTAATAATCAATTAGCAATCTCTGTTGGTTTTATGATATTCTTCTGATGTTTGTTGAGGGGTGTGCAGTTGCTTTAAGTGTGCTGTAAATGCTGGGGCTGAATCTTATCTACAAGCAGTTTAATAATAGTTTCTCATGGCACGATTTAAAGCAGTGTTGGAGTGACAGTACCATAAATAGAACAATTTTCCAGGAGCAAACGTGGGAGGATATTGTACTCACTCTCTTTTGCTGTGATTTGGAGCCTTCTCCTTATCTGAATAAGATCACGTTAACACGCTCATCCTCTGGAAACTGGATCCTTATAATCATATTCTTCCAAAACTTTTGAATAAATGTCAATTCTTTTTTAAAGGCTCTGTAATTCTGTTTGCATCTCAACAATTGTATGTGCTCTTACTCAAAAGGGATCCCCTCCTTACTCTTTCGTTCATGCAGGCAATACCACAAATCACTTTAATCAAAAGTTCACCTATTCTTTTAAAATAATAAATCTCCTTTAATCTAATTTTAGATATAATCTATTTTACTGGGCATTTTTCAGGCATTCAAAAATGATTTTAAAGGCTCTGTAAACGCTCTTTTTTATGCTGAACTGACTTGAGTGACAAACAGTTTTACACGAGAACAGAGATTAAATACTGTTGACAGGAGGAGCAATTTTACACTGTTTTGATTTGTCAAGTGTCACAGATGATGTATGTTTGCATCAAGGACACACTCTGCAGCCTAAAAGATTCTTGGTATTCACAAGGTGTCACATGGGATTGGCACAATCCTCTCACTATACTCTTAAGTCACAGAACATTTTACCTTTTTAATTAAATCATGAGACATGACCTATTGAGTAAGATGACAAGAGTGCAATAGTCATAAATGGATGTGAAACGCACAAATCCCTAATGGTTTCAGCAAATTCACATTAAAGCATATTGAACTAATTATTAATACACATACATTTCTGAGTTGATAATGATATTTATGAACTGTCTAGAAAGGAATTGTATTTGTGAAACGAGGTGGAAATGCTTTAATGTTTGCATAAACATTACTTTAAAAGCACTTACTTTGAGTAATCTACTGAAAAAACATGGGATTCCTGTCCTCCAAAGTATTGATTTCCTTATGTACAAGATTAATAATAACTGATATAATCTTTGTTCTACAAAGTACATGTAATTCCTGTCTTTTTTTTTAATGGAAGTGATCTTTAAAGCTCACTTTTTTTATTGACTTTGTCACCATGTGGCAAATATTATTTACCTTGTTGTTTGTGATAACTTGAAGGCTGGCCTCTGCCCCCATCACAGATAAGAATAAAACATGATGAATGCTTTGGATTTGCAAAGTCTTAATGCAACTGAGAATATTTTTTTTAAATGAGAATCCTCCACTAGCTGCTTGTAAGTTTTTGGAAACGACACAGTCATTTAAATACGTGAGATTTGTTATGAGTAAAGTAGTTGAAATTTTGGAGTAAAGGGAAGCAAACTGAAAGGCATCCAATTTACAAATGGTTTTATGTCATTCTTTCTTTTAAAATTATTGCTGTTCATTTAAAAGTAACTAAGAGCAAATTTAGAAACTTGCATGTATTGTAGAAACCATCCATTTTGTTGTTTTCATCTTTATGGGTCGCCTGTGATGATTGCTTGTAAATTCATGTATGCAAACAAAACAAAAGCAAAAACTTCAAAATGTGTAATCCAGTCCATGGGGAGGAGAAAACCTTCCAAAGCTTCTCAGAGGGGCTTAATCGCTATGGAAATGGCTGGTTTCTGAGATAGAAATATTCCCTCTATAATTTTGTTGTCATCTGATGTGTGGTAATTTGTGTGTTTTTGTTTCAAAAGGAACATGCTTGTCAATTGTAAATGCGTCTTGTTAAACGCAGTATGAAAACAAAAGAAACCCGTTGTTCGTCCTTATCAACGAAACCCCCCAAATCTTTCGCTTTGTCATGTGCTTTTTTTATCTGTTTAATTGTAGTGTATATCTCTGTCTGATGTTATTCTTCTATAGAAACCGAGGATCTTCAAATCTGGACAGGTTTCTGAAGTAGCAAGCAAAGATGAGCTCAAAATGAACATTAAAGCTTGGTTATTGTTTTTTCTCATTTGCATTTATGAAGCTGTGCTGTTTACGTTTTACAGCTTGCTGTTTTATAATCAACTTATATCACTTACAACCTGAAACTGTGTATTCATTCAAAATATTAAAATAATCATATTTTATCTATGTAAATTAACATTATGGGAACAGAAACCTGGTTGTTTCCCAGCATGAACTCCTTTTATTTTAACTTTAAATTAGGTTGGAAAAAAGCTTCAGCTCTTTTCTGTGTTTTTTAATTCATGCTTTAAACATTTTTTGACATGATATCAAACAAAAATGTTCTCAAACTGTTTTAATTCTGAGCTGAAGCAAATGATAACTGTGTCACTAAGCTGCACTTTCTTTGACTCTTTCAACTTTAATATGTAAAGTGATTTAAAAGGTAAAACCTTGCTGTGAGGTAAATGTGTAAACCATAAAATTTCTTGCTGCCTTGTTGAGAAATCATCTTTAATTCTTTCAGTTGTGACCAAAATGTCTGTGATATGTAGTTCCACTTTCATCATTCTGCAAGTACCACATTTTTTCTTGTCCAAATCGTTTCAGACTGTTTTGTTTGATTATTTATCAGGGGCTTGTGCAAAGAAGAAGGCAACAGAGAGGAGAAACTTCCCTCCATAGAAGTTCACTAACACAAAACCTACAAAAAACAACACTCTATTGTTGTTGGCTGTGAATTTTAAGAAGACAGAAATAGAGGGGAAAAGGATAAGAACTAATTGTAAACCGCATCAGAACAAATAAATCTGCCACTGAAAAGAAAAGGAAGAAAGACATATGTGTTAATCTTGACACCAGAACAAATAAATATGGATATAAGAAATTACTTCTCACAAAATTTTAAAATATGAGGCTTGAATTATATGAAAAGAACTGATGTTTGGCCCTGAATATAAATTTATCAGTGTGGTTCTTATCACCCCCAGCAGTGGGAATAAGTCAATCTAATTCTGTTTATCTGTTTTCACCTGCAGGTCTACACGGATCAACTGAGTGGGGTCACATTGGAAAACAATATTTATCTAGTTATAAAGAAAAATCACCCAATTTGAACTGAAATATATTTTTATGAGTAAAAATGACAATAGATTTTTGTTTTTCTTTTGCAAAAATATTAGTAACTGAGTAGTTAGGATGGCTCAGTGATTTGATTATTGTCTCTTGCAACTCAAGCTAAGTTTGTGACAGACCCCCTCTCTGTGCAAACATCGTATTAAATGACCTGAGGGAAATGAGAGGGGCGACACGAGAGGGCTCAAAAGAAAATGTGAAACTGTGACAGTTATGTAGGGACAATGTAAATGTCTTACAACCCAAATTCCTAAGTCACGGAGTGGATGTTTTAACCTTACTTATTTATTGGTGGTCTGTTGTATAAATAATTGGGTTTAGTTGATTGAAATAAAAAATATTTTGCTGCCAGAGTTGTTAGGATGCTTTAATCATTCAAATTGTTCCTTGGAATGCAGGACAAGAATGATTAAAAAAAAAAAAAACTGACATTTTGTTCAAAGTCTTGTTAATAATTAACAAGTCCTTGAGCCCAAGTGGCAGCTTTAAAATATATTTTTTTTCTGAACCCCAGACATTACTGTAAGTGCAGTAAGACCTTGTGCTGCAAATAGTCAATGCCCATCACTCAGCAGAAGAGTCAGGTTAATAAGAAATTGGATTCCAAATGTCAAACAAAATTGATTAAATTGATTAGGACTTCAAAATGTTTTGGGGTTAATGTGACTCTGCTGTATCCTGACCTTGTTTCTGCTAAATAATTTAGAGTGTTATAAATTCCCACAGCCATTTATCTTGAAACCCTGACTATTGTGTCATCCATTATGAACGTGTTTATTTTTGTGTATTAGCTAACATTTACTGAGCAAATCAACCTTGAACCATTTCATTTATCTTTCTTGAGGGTTTTCCTTAAAAGTGGTTCCATTATGGCTAGTTCTGTGTTAATCGAAATACTAGGGAACTTGTTCTGAACCACTTAATTGAGTCACTATAAACTTTACAGTAAATGTTTGAGCTCTCATTTCTGTGATTTATTTTGTAGAGAGAGACAAAGCAGAGACGAAAAATATTTTCTGGACTGATTGCAGTCACATTTTCAGTTGTAATTTAAAGGAGCCGCCAGTTTCTGCACATATATTGCATATCAAGTTAAAGAAGTTGGTTGCAGAGTTAAAGATGACCATATCTAAATTATGCATCCCCTTGATTAGTTTAAATTCAAGATTGTTAGATTTTTCTTTTGTTCTGTCTTCTGATTGCAAATATTAATGATGCCAGCCACCTGGAAATTTATTCCATTATGTGGCTGACAATATGGATAAACCCTTTTTTTTTCTATAAGCCAAACACTGATTGAAAGAGTTGGGAAAAAATGGAACACTTTGCAAATCATAGCATCTTAAAGAAAATAAATATCTTGGGATTTTCTATGTACCAGACTTGGTCCGGTTTTTCCTAATGCAATGTTGTAAGGTCCCGAGGTAGAGAGGAAATTTAAGCACCCCACTGTCAGACCTTCTGCTTTGCGTGACCACTTGACCTCATTAAGAATTTACACCATCAACACTGCTCAATTTTCTGTGGGCCTTTTTCCTGCCAATGTGCCCGCCTCACGGTGTGCTCATGGAAGAAAGGTTTTGACACCCTTATTACTCAAATTGATGGCCGTTATTCACAAAACTGAAAAGGTCTCTGCTTATGAGTGGAGAGTCACATGAACCAAATCTCACCTCTCATTTGAGGGGTGATTGTTCTCAGAGTTGAAAACAGATGGAGATCGACATATAAGTGCACCCATCAAAATATGAATGGCAATTTCAAAGAATGTAAATGCTGCTGCCATCACGTAATGCAGCTTTATGACTCCAGCATGAGGGGAACTGATAGACATAAAGATGATAAGTGAAAGTGAGCATGCATCTATCTGTGGATTCTCCTCTTTTATTATTCTGCTTGAACTTCACAGACCTGTAGCTAAGAAAAGAAATGTGGATATAAAAGATATAAAAAGATAGTAATTGATTTTTATCATTTGTCGTGTAATAGCTTGGTGGACTAAACATGAGGATGGGGTTCAGTTATTTTAAGGTTTGACATGGTGGAAATGCTTTGAACCCTGAACAGAAACTTAAACCCTTGTCAATCAAGATAACAAGAAACACCACACCAGAGATTAAACTGTCAAGGTTCTGTTTCACATTGGATTGTGGGAACACCACACTTATTCACACTGGCAAAGTATTGACTCACCACTCATATAACAAGTTACAGTGGGTGAGTGGATGTGTGGTTTTACAGCAGGGAACCTCTGCAGTGCTTCCCCACCTCCAAAAGGCACTTTGATTTGTAATTATATGGGAGGTGATGATTCCTTTTCGTTCTCTTAGTTTTGAATACGAGTTATTTAACCTGACAAAATATTTTAGGTGAAGTATGAATGCATGATACTTTTAATACATTTTATGTTTGTTTTTTTTACCATTTGATTCTTGAAAATTGGTTTCAAAAAGCTCGAGGTAGCACCAGCACCCCTCACGATCCCAAAAGGATAAGTGTGCTGGATAAGGGAGGGATGGATGAATGGATGGATGAATAAATTGGTTTTATTTTGCTTTTGGGTGCGGTCAACTATTTTTTAGTAGATAAAGTCTTCTTGGATCAAATCAGAAACTCAATTTTATGTATGTATGTCATGTTAAAATCTTAAACGTAAGTAGTCTCAATTTTGGTCTATTTTTAAAGGATTTAACTCCATCCATTTTCTATTACATCCAGCCAGTTAAACTGTCCTTGCTATGTATTTCATGACATGATGTCTCCAGTGAACTATAAAGCATGCAGGACAAAAGTTTAACTTTGGACCTTCTTCCACATGGCTGTGGTGTCTCCCACATGGCTTGTGATAAACTATAAACAGAACTTATTTTAGCTTTTTTCAGCAAACCCTTGCTGTCTTTCTACAGAGTTCATATATGTACTGGGGTACTAAAGACCTGCAACCAGATTCTCCCACCTCAGCTGTGGATTTCTGCACCAAAGCAACCATGGGTCTGTTGACTGCTTCTCTGAACAATATTCTCCTTGAATGAGCAACATTCTTTACATTTGCAGATGATTGACTGAAGAGTGAACACACAAGGCACTATATTAAAGAGACAAATTTCTTTCAAGTCATATTTGAATTTTTATATCAACTGAAGGGAACAGTTTCTGCTGTAAAACGGAAATATGTTCCAAGAAAATACATAATACTGCATCTTTAAATTGTAGTGTGACACATTGAAGTTTGTGGTTGCAACTTGACAAAATGTGAGTTTAGCTCAGTTTAACTTCTAAAATAGATCACTAAATATATGAAGAAACATTTAGAATACATATTCATTTAAAAATGTAACCATGTGCATTAAATGTTTATCTAGTATCCAAAACTGGATCAGTTACTTAAAACCTAAAGATATAATATGTAACCATCTGCCCATTTTCGCTTAGTACCACTGAACAGACACTCCCTCATGCTCCATTAATTTCACAAGAGCAGATCTCTAAGGTGTAAATGCGTACTGATGTCAACCCAGTTTGACTTCCATTTAATCTTGACTTATAGGAAAGACGAGCACAATACCAATATTCCATTTTCTTCAAGGCAACTTGCGCCTGAATTTCGCTATCATGTGTGATTTAAGTAGTTTTCTCAAACAAAAAAAATAGAAATTGCATCCAGTGTATGAACTTTTGCTCTACTATGAATAAAAAACATTTTAGTTTTAAATGCCTGTCATAGTCAGGTCTATATTTGAGTTAACCTATTATTGTCCTATAAATACAAATATCTTTATTTAACCTTTCCTTTAGGTCTTTAAAATGTCAGTATATTATGGTGTCAGATGAAAGCTGTCTGAGTCATTGATGTGGATGTTGAGTAACAAAAGGATATTTTCTAGCTATGTTTAGTTTGACCTTTACATAAAAAGTCAAGGCTACAAGTTGTAGCCTTTTGTTCATTAAAAAAAGTCAAATATTTGCTTTATTTGTATGTAACCAAATACTGTTCTGGTAGTATTTGGTTGCTCATATTCCATATTTATTCAGAATATTGTGCAGCTTTGAAAAAAACAGCAGAGGTCCATCTTTAAATAGCATTTGTTCTATTTTAGAATAAGTCTCTTAAAGTTCTACAGTTAGAAGTTTGCAAAATTATATCTTCGTCTTCTCATCGCCTCTTCTTGTTATTTTATCACCCAGAATAGCTCCTAAAAATCAGGACACAATTTATCCCTTGACAATGAACCAAAACCTGTCTCCATGGATATGAGGCAAAATGGATATTGCTGATGGCTGGCTGCTGTTTAATCTCTATGAGGTCCTAATTCTGTTATCCATTCCTTTGTGTGAGGCTTTGTTGCAACAACTACACACAGCACAGTGGTACGGTTGCTTAGTGAAGTAGATTGTGTCGAAGTCAAGCCTAGTTTTATTGACCATATATGGTTATTCTATACGGGTCAATTGGAGCCTTGAACATTGGATCTATGATGGCTTATATTTGAAGATAAAAGCTCATCGTGGGGTCTGTTTAATTAAAGGATTAATGGGAATAAATTACTTTTGTAAAAAATATTTATTCCTTCTGCTTTACACTGCAATATACTCTAGTTAAACCCCACTCCAAGTTTTGTGTGCACAGAACCACCACATTTCATGAGGCTCTGTTTCCTCTCAAGTAGCTACAAATCTTCCCAGTGGGCACAAGACACATAATGTAAGCAGATTATACCAGAGTGATCATTATGTTTATACGATCATGGCTTTTTTGTGCATTGGAAAAAGGAAGAATCATGGTCTCAGCTCCAGCTATAATACTAACAAAACATTGTTGACAAGACAAGATACGCCCTAGGGCACCCCTAAAGATGTTGTCACAGAAACAGCAAGGAAAAATGTTATATACACAGTGCCTTGAATAAATAATCCTATCTACAAAGCTTTCTGATATTTTGTCATCTTGCAAATCCAAATAATATTCATCTTACTGGGATTTTATGTGATAGATCAACAAAAATAGAATATGATTGTGAAATGAGGGAAAACATTTTCCACATATTTTTGCAAATATTAAAAATTTCAAGTCATTGGTGTTTCAGGTCTCTGATGTCAGCCCATGAAGTGCAGCTCTCCAAAGGCTTATGTCACTACTCAATCACTCTGGGACTGAGTTGTGATTGTTGACTAGCAGATCAATGCGCAAGACAATCCATACTCTTTTCTTGTGTTGTTCCAAAATGGTGGAACAACCCATAGAGCCTTACTTGGGCTGGTTTAAACTAAGCTGTTGACTAATTCACTTACTGTGTGTGAAGGTACAGATAAGGTTCATCTTCAAGTCAGTTCAGCATGATAAGTTAAACAATCCAGTTAAATATTGATTCAACAAGTTCAGCAAAGGTTGTTTGCGTAACACCACTAAATGGTCACTTTTCCATTTCAAATAATGTGATTAATCAAAAAAAAAATTTATTTTTTATTTTTTGGTCAAGACAAGAAACAAGGAAAAAAACTTTTCATTGATACACTCACTTGACTTGCAATAGTTGTCAAATGTCTTAAATTTCTTTACATTTCACCATTTGGTCGGGAGGTAGACTAACAAGTTTGTATAGTTAGTTGCTATTCTGATAGGCAAGCAGTTGGTCAAACTAAGAAATCATTAATTCATGCTACAGAAAAAATAAAAGATGCAGTTGTGGACTGCAGTGAAAGCCTGGCTCTAAGAATGACACCATTGCTGGCCTGTTTCACAGGTGCGAGACTTTATTCAATTTCATGAAATATGTGTACTGTAGTGCAACTTGTTTCAGCTTCATTTTGCACTTATTAATGCAATATAATTCTACAATAACACCTCTATTGCTATTCAATTACAATGGGCAAGCAAACACTATTATATTCAGCAAACTTTATTTACCTACCGTGGAGAATCGTGCTTGATGTGGGTTACATGATACTGCCAGGAAAATAAAACAGAACTTGATGCTGTTTGAGTCTTGGTGAGCTTGTAGGCATTACAAGTGAAAATCACTCACTGCAAGGCTGTCAACTGTGAGTGTCCATTTAAAATGCAATTATGTCAACTCAGACAACTGCCACTCACCATACGCCATGCAAAATGTCGGCAAGATTGTCTCTGAAATGTTGCAATTTCCTCCAAGGACTAAATGTATGGCTGCCCCTCTCTCTCTGTGTTTCTTTCTCTCCCTCTGTATGTGTTAAAGTTAAAAAGTGTGCAAGAGGAAGACAAGCACATCCATAGACAGTTCACCATCACTTCAAAATAGCGCCTGCAGTTTCTCAGGTCAGTCATCCATTAAGACTCTTATTACTGAAGGAAGCCAAGGCTACAATGTGTCCTCACACTCTGGTGTAAATAATAGCAGGTTCATCCCCACCATCTTTGCAGCATCAACTGCTTTCCATTTTGTTTTCCTCATTAATGCATCTCATTAGACTGTATGATAGTCTGGGAGATTGTGTTTCCCCACAATATTGGAGTTTGAGGTCTAAATGCAATTTTTCAGAGATAAACACATAGGTGGACTGATTTATTTTATTGTAAATAAAAAAAATCCTCAATGGGTACTTTTGTGCTGCATTTATCAAATAACAAAAACAGACTCTCATGATTTAGAAATAGTTTCACTTCAGCAGCTATAACACTCAAGGACAACAATTTTTAGAGCAAATTAAGCAAATGTTGTCTGAGTAATTCCTGCTCTTTTCTTGAACTGATTCTGCTGACCTTTCTACACATAAAGGTTCTTGCTCTGTTTATCTAGATAAGCTTTTAACACTCAGAACTATTGTCGCTTATTATGTTCTAGAACTTCACAAAAAAAAATTTCTCATAGCAAAGTGAGACTATTACTGATTACAACTTCTCACAACCTCACTTCAGAAAATCCAAAGTCACTGTTGTAAATTGTAAATTGTTCTGCCTTAATCACTATTATAATACAAACAGTTAAATTTTCCAGAAAAAACAAACAAACATATTTACAGTTAACTTTTACTGTTAACTAAATCAATGTAAATCCAAACAGAATCCAAAACATCTCCCCTTCCTCTCAGTCAGTGTGGATTTTCCCGGCGAGGCTGAATGAAAACATCGGGTTCTTGTCAGCACTGGGTGCTGATGGGAGCGCTTCCATGGCAACACATGACCAGGTGACCTCAAAGAAAAGGAGAGAGTGATGAGAACAAAATCTTAAAGTTCAATTAGTTTATCAACAGATTAAAATTTGTTCCCAAATGCAAACCACAATATATGTTTATTAATTAATTAAAGTTCAGAAAGTACAAAAATACAGCACCTGTTAGTGAGGGAGTACATCCCTCACATACATAAACTTAAGAAAAGAGAAAGTAATCATAGTTTTGTTAATGTAATCTGATTTATGGGGCTGTAGGTTACTATGAAAAAATAAGCTCTTTGAGCCTTATACATAAGGCTCTATATGTTTAAATAGAGCCTTATGACATTGTGAAAAAAAAATCACATTCTTTATATCTTATTTTAGCTTCCTTCTATTTTTATTTACAAAGCTGTAATCAGCTGCTTCCAGAAGTCCACAGCTATTGATCGGAACATTTTAATTCTTTGAAATTTGTGTCCACATGTTGAGACAATTACATAGTGATGTGTGAAAAAGGAGTCTTTTTTTTATTATTTGTTGTTGTGTGGTTAAAAGAGGAGCTAGAAGCAGAGATACCACAGAGAATCGTGACAGAGATTACCGCTCAGCAGCTGATCAGAGCAGGTTGAGCTTCTGCAAAAGGAGAGCCAGGTTGAGAGGATCAGGAAGAGGGTAAGGAAAGCCAGGAGAGGCTCAGGATGCATGGTAGAATCACTGAGTTATATCTGGTCAAAATAAAAGATGAAAACAAGGTATTAGGAAAAAAATCCTTCACACTTAAAAACTCAGTTAAAAAAAAGAGAAACAATTGTGTCCAAATAAATGAAACATGCAAAGTACTTGTTATTTCATAATTAGTTTTAAAATTAAAATATATTTGAGTTTTGCTACAAAGACAATATATTTTCTTCCTAATACGATTTAACTGTAGTTTGTGCTGTAACAAACCTGTAACCTCCAGTAAAATAACCCAAGCTGCAATCATGACATTAATTACAAACAATGGCTAAATAAATTTCAAGATGATGAGTAGGAGAAAACCACATGCCTATATGTTTTTGTTTGTGTATGTGAAGGAGATATTCTGAGATAGAGGCAGAATGTTGACCATCTGCAAAACCAGGCTGCTGTTTACATGGCAGGAGGTGTAGGGGGAGTTAGTGCCAGATCGCATAGAGCAAAACACAGATGCTTGGCCATTAAACGGATTTGCCAGTCCATCATCACCCAACTGCAATGAGCTCTAGCTGACAGTGAGAGTGCGCCATAAATTTTCTGCGAGTCCAGAACATTTGTCTGTTGTACAACATGATTAAGGACTCATCTTCAAACGCTAAAAACGATTTATTATCTTGACATTTACTGATGTTTGGATTTTTTTAGAGTGTCTCAGAGGAATGACTAAACAATTTAAACCATTTATAACCTCATTGATCATTTTGCTGAAAAACAACACAGTCACACTGATGGAAAAGGTATTTGTGCCGTTAAAGGTTTCTTCAGTTTTTGCTTTCATTGTTGGTCATCAAATGAATTACGTTTATCACACCAATACAACCTTGGTAAATACAAAAAGAAATTTTCAAATGATTGTTTTATTCTATTCAAAGCAACATGTACCTTTGTAAAAATACAATTTCAAATAATGATTACAATTTTCTCAAAAATGATAATGTTCCTGGCTAGTTTCTTCCACAGCTTTAACACCAGGAAATGTAAAACAGAATATGTCTGACAAAATAAAGTCACAAGGGAGAAAATAATACCTCATTCAGTCTTTTTTAAATTTCCTTTTCACTGTAAAATCAAAATTTATTTTATATCGAGTGGAAAAGAAAACAATGTTTATTCTTTTTTATTACAGTAATGTTCAGTTGAGGATTCAATGACGCTCCATCTACCAAGAGAATCCTTCACTTGAAGCTTTGTGCATATACAGTGATAGGAAAAGTTTGAAAATTATGAATGCATGTTCTTATTTTTAAAGGCCACTGTATATAGCTCTCTTCTTGTTTGGCTTCTAAGAGGTAAGATTTACCTGTTTCCTTTTTTTAAGTAATAGATGAGAAACACTTCTATTTCCAACTGCTGAAAATTTTAATGTATAAAAATTAGACATGAATATAGCAGCAATTCACAGAGTTGTCCTTTGGGGAAGTCAATGCCCCCAGTGAGCAGCTGACAGTGGCGATTAATATTCTGTGTTTAATGCAGTGTAAGATCTTTTCCAATTTTACAAAAGGCCAACATCTCCCCTCCACACACCCCATCATTCAACCTGACACACACATACACACCAGACTCAAGAGAATGACGGTAATGGTTAAGATTGCAATGTAATTGGAGATAATGGATTACTGCACAAAGAATATAATTTTGTCTATTTCTAGGTGTCAAAGCTCTTGTGAAATGCCGGTCAGGTCTTTTTGCCTTCAGTTGCTTCAGAGATGGATGCAGAAATTGTGGATAATGTAATATTTTCTGTATGCCAGGTGAGACTAATTTAATCAGTGCATTGCCTCCTGATTCAGTCCCTTAACCAGAAACATAGTGCATAAAAAAAACCCCAAAAAACTATGATGAGCCATAATCAAGTAACTGAAATAACAAACTAAATTATATTTTATGTAACAGGAAATAACTTTTAGGCAGACCAACGAATAGGTTTGATAAATAAAAATCACTAAAAGTCAAAGATACCAGTAAGAAATATAACTATGATGAACAAAGGCCTATTTTGGCACAAATTAATCTCAACTGATTCACTCTCTTTTTTGGATAAGCTGTGTCACATCCTTTTAGGTCTTGTGAAAACATCATATAGCAAAACAAAAACAATATATGACCATTTGTTGCAAAGCAGACATTTGAATCAAGTTTATTTGTCTATGTTTAAGTTCACTATTTATAAAGTCATATTTTTTTATTTTTAAAAATTTAAACATTATGTTATGAACATGGCATTAAGTAGGACAATATTTTTCTTTATGTACCATAAATAGTTGTAATGCCCTTTTGTCCTAATCCTAATTACCTAAGTGGAACACAACTGCAAAGCAATCCCTTTAGTTAAAAGCATGGTTGGAAGAGATATTTTACACTTTAGTTAGAACAATCACATAGATGTGCATAATCGTTAGTAATGGAGCAATAGGACACCAAAATCTCTGCCTGTATTTTAGATTTGCCTCAATGTTTGGGTTGTTGTTACATGAAGTATGAAACATGTTCCTAGTAATGCCACATGAGTTGTTTTGGTCATATGTCCTATGTTATGACATTAATTGCCTATCAACATTATAACACCAAACTCTGGATTTACTACAGAATTGGACATTTCAGTTTCACTAAGAGCCATACTAAATTGTTATATTATTACTGAGTAATCTGTCGATTACACTGATGATTAATAGAATTAAAAATTTGATAATGAGTCTCCAGTCCACCTGTATGCATACACTTACAGTGCACTTCGCTGCAGGTCACTCCAGGAGAAAAAATGCTGTTGTATTCCATACATCATACCATTCATTTACCTATTGGTCCTCCAAAGAACAATAAAAACTCAGATATTTTCATCTGTCAATGAAATCTCCCCAGATGTCCTATTCCATACTTCACTGTTATGCTGCTAGGACTTAGTATTCATCAACAATCATAGGCGGAAGAGAGACCATTGCTCAACACAAATAATCATCCAGCCAGAACCCGATGTGCGTCATATTATGGCGGATCGCAAGCCACTTCAAGGTGCACCGCCATCTACTATACATGAGTTTGTAGCAACACTACCTTACATCCATTGATTTCTTTTTCATAATTTTGTATAATGAAGATAAATAAATATTGCTTTCCTTAATTTATATTCTCTAAGTTTCCTTCATTTTCTAATATTCCTTTGAGACTTCATTTCTGTCCTGTCTTTGTTACTAACACAGAGAGCTGCATAGTGAAGCATAATTTAACGAAGCTTCAAGGTCCATAATTTGCCTTGAGGAGTTTTAATAATCGAGGTACTCAGATCATTTGAGTACTCAAATTATTCTGGGTACTTTGCCTTCTACAGTCATACTCTAAAGAAAGCAGATCATAGGCAAGAAAAACTAATTATAATTGAAATATTTTATGATTTGATAGCTGGGTCTTCATATAATAGTCATGTTTATTTTTTTAGCATTTAGTGGACGTTTCTTCACAAATCTGTGGTAAAAGAGAGCTGGAACTTGAATGTGTAATTACATTGTTGGGGGTCTTAATCTTACATTTATTTTTTATTTATTTTTCTCAATGTTCTCAGTGAAACCAGAATGTTCACCTGCTGCACTAGCTGTATGCATTTAAAAAGAAAAGAAAAGTAAAGAAGAAGACAATTGGAAAAAACATGCTTCAAGAGTTTCTTACATTTTTTCTTTGTGAGGGAAAGTCACAGATCAAACTGGATAATCCCTTAGAAAATCACTTGAAGCATAACTAATACACTGTAACTTACAAAGCTGTTAAGATTTTATAAATATCACTACCCAGTCAAATCTGGAGCAATAATGAGGAAAGGATGATCGAAACCACATAATGTGCAAACTTTGCAATTTCAGCAGATTTTATTCTTTAAATACAAACTGAATTAGAAAATGGAGCAGTGTAGGCGGCAAAGATCGCACAGCCCAAGGGCTTATGTGCACCTTCCTACACTATAGAAACATTTTACAGCAAAGGCTTCAAAATACAAACAAACAATCTTAGAGGTGCCACTAATGCACATCCCAGACTAATTGTGATGCTTAGTTTTGGCAGAGACGATGATGTTCCTACTCTAAATATAGAGGTCCTGGCTATGTCTGGATAAGCGAGTGTAATGACAGCAGAAGAGGACTGAGCTGTAATCATAGAGACTCTAATTAATGCTTCAGGCTTCATGTTCTGAAGGCAGCGAAGGCACAAATAGACTGATCATGCTAGCACACTCAAATACAAAAATACATCCATCGTCTGCTTTTAAAAACAGAAGCATGAGGGATGGCAGATTCATAAACAACTTGACCAGAGGGAGTTTAAAGTCTAGGAGGTTGGAAATATTAATGATCAATTTATGAATTGCAACTGCTTCATACCACAATATAATTTGTATTGATTTTGCAAATTGTTGTTGCCTTTGGTAACCTTTGCAGAATGTGAAGAGGATGGAAGAACCAGTTTAGACCCCTGATTGCTGCTATGCAGCCACTGATTTTTCTAAGAGGCTGCCCTGGGTGTGAGCAGAGCAAAGCAATCGATGCTGTTCTGGGAAGAAGGATGAGGGAGAAAGAAAAACAGTAAATGACAAACTGGGAGCTAAATTCTGAAGATAAACTGAGACAAAGAGAGAGAACCTGGTGCTAAACATGGAGTTCAGTAGCAACATGCAGACAAGGAAAGTGTTCAATGATACAAAGCAAGAGCTTCCTCCAGAAGGTGACTGGACTCAGGGAAGATCCAGAGCTTGGCGGAGTGATAGACTTTTTTCTCAAATCAAATTAAACAAGTATGAAAAAATAAGCCATAACACAGAATTAGGTTTATAGTTACCTTTTTGTTGTAATTCCTTGCTATAACTTTTTTTTATTAAAAGGATAAACTCTTTATTTCAACAAAATTGTATCCAGATTTTCTGTCTATTTTACTGCTTGTAAATTTTTCATTCGACTGTCAATAGACTATGAGGTTATATGCACTCTGCAGCTTCTCCTAGCAACATCTGATTATTTTTGAACGAACCATGTAATTAAAATGGATGTTTGTCTGCACTTAGCTTTTGCCCTTTGCTTTACTTCCACGCTAACATCACTTTGACACCCCTTTTAGTCAGTTGCTGCTTGAGCACCAGCCTGTCAGTAGGAATGATATGCTGTTGACAGGAAATTACAGTTACGTGCAGCCCATCAACAGTGGAGGTCGTGCTGAGTTATGAGATGTATATTTATTACAGAGAGGAATTGTCAACCGTAGATAGAAATTCAGTTAATTACAAATTTCAAATGATGTTTGTCTATCAATAATAAATCAATGAGCAGGTTTTTTTGAAAGGTCTAAATTCATAGAGCATGAACAAAACATAATTATTTTCCTGTGCATCATTAGGTTTTGGTAATGGTGTTTTTGTGAAAGAAAGGGAATAAATTACAATGATTCACATTTCCACTTACATGCATAAGTGATCCATTCTGGGTTGTGTACTTAGGTAGGGTAATATGTTGTCTCCTGTGACTTGTCTGGGAAATTCATTTGCAACAAAGAGGTTGTAGAGATCTATCAATAATATTAACTTCTGAGCATCAGGTGGAGCACTGTGGGCAGTATCTGAGTCATTCAGTTAGAGGTAACATCCACTATGTTTATATGATGCTCCCTGGAGAAACATCTGAACTTAGTTTAGAAAGCTGCTTTGGCTCTGTGCTTTTTGTGCCCTCTCTGTGTTAACACAGCCCGAGCAACTTATTACTATGCTCAAACTTAATTAGAACTCAGTATGCGGGGGATTATGCAAAGTAAGTAAACATTAGAAGAATGACAGAGGGGGGTCAATGCCGGAGGTGCGTGTGGAGCTTTTCACTTGTGATTATTCATGCTTATGTTTCATAATGAATTAAGGGCTCATGCACCTGTTTTGTTAGGATGAAAACTACTTGTGCCTAATTAGTTCAAGCATTTCAATAATACCTTTGAAATATATCAACTAAAGGAATGTACCATTACACACTTTAAAGAAGCGTTATGTACACGATGCAGAAAGTGATTAAATCACACACATTACTGTTTTAGGAAAGTTAGGGTTACGAAAATATGATACCTACTGGTTAAAGGTTGAGTTTAGGTTAATTCGCAGCATTTCAGTTAATGTGAGACCTGCTGTTTAAGATCAAGCTTAGTTCAAATTCTCAGATACCTAAATTCACAAAAGTTGAAAACAGAAGTTCACATTCAGTGAATCAAAAGATAGATACACATTTTTCTTACTGTCTGGAGTTTTCTTGTTTTAAATGTTTTTTGTAAATATATATAAATAGTGAATTAGTGACCTTTGTTGAACAATAAATTGACAGGAAATAGGGTGGAGAGAAAGACAACCACATTCTTGGATGTTTGATCCAAGAATCAAACATCCAGGACAACCACATCCAGGACTGTATCTTCTGCCCATGATGAGCCATCCAGCAGCCCTCTTAAGTAATCCATCAGTTAAATCAAATTTGATTTTATTTGTCTATTGGCAAATTACACCACGATGGAAGATGTCAAATATTTATTTTTAACCACAGACCACTGAAATAGCTAGATAATATGTCAGAATAAATGCAAGATTACATTCTTATTTAGACACAAGTATGTCACAGATGTACAAACTCTGCCTGTATACCCTGAGTTATAATCGAGAGCTACAGAATAACCTTGTGCTCCAGTGGCTGTGTTTTTGATAAGAGGAGGCAAGGCTTTAAATCCAATCAGAACTCCAGCGTTGTTTCAAAAATAGCAGGGTCTGAGAAGGTCAAAAGCTTGTTATTAAAGTATAAATCTTGAAGTACCTCTCTGTCAAGAGCAGATGGCTGTTTGGGTTCTATATTTCAAAAGTGGTAAACTATAAATATGTTAAATATGCAAAGAGGGCATCTGGAAAATGTTGTGGCAGTTTCAATTAGAGTCATCTAAGATAAGAACATTCTTGCAATGAACTGTTGTGGTCATTAAGTCTAGGATTAGGATAGCTTTAGAAGTTGCCACCAATATGTTCAAATTAATTGGAAAGTAAGAACTCTGAGTAGATGACTTAATCGATTTTGTTATCAGGCTGTAGCTCTGAAAACAAACACTTAGTATTTTCCTGTCATGTTTTCTGCTGAGGAACCAAATGCAGCTATCAGGCTGTCAACAGCCATTGTGAAATATCAAGGAGATTATGTAATAGAGTTCAAAGATGAACAACTCAGAATGCAAATAAATTCAACATACATGAGGAATTTATAGGGACTATCAGAGGGAGAAAAACAGGTAAGGCAAGAACAGGAGCAATGACAACAGAAACCATAATTTGACAAAGCATAACTGAAGCACAAAAAAATAATTGGGCTGTTCATTTTTTTTAAGAAACTGATGATTAAACTGAAATGAGTTACAATGTATTCCTAGAATAGTTGAGTGAGAGCATGGAGCTAAAGAGACAAATGGGTTGAAACCATTGATTAACTTGACCAATAGATACTGAATTGAAACACACTGGGAAAATAAATCAACAGAGCAAAAAAAATGTGACTGACTCCAAACACAGGACCAAAGAGACAAAAAGAGCAGGTAACATCTACAAAAACAGATGACAACTAATACACAATAGATCATTTTTCTACTGAATGGGCAAAAGCATTTCTACCAAGACATCTTAAACATTCAGTTCAGGTAGTTATGGTGCATCATTGCATGTTTTTGTCTACATGAGAAGAAAGGTGGTCTATCTATCAAAACAAATTAGGCAAAATTCAATTTGCTTTCATAGGATGATATTAAGATTGTCAAATATTTGTTACTGCAGTGATTTCATTAACTGCTTTGATGTTTTACGATTGGATTTTCTTTGAGACAATTCAATTTCTGGGACCCACTAATCAGTATTTTTGCAAATTGAAGATGCCAAGAGACTTTTTTTAGAATAGATATTTGATTCCATCACAACCTCTCCTGTTTTTTCACAAAAATCATGGTTTCCAAAAGATTCTCGATCAAAGATGAAGTAAGTCCATTTTATTCAGAACTTATTATTCAACTGAAAAAAAACTTTTTTTTTCTTGAAAGTATTTTCCATTTTTCAGTATTAAGCTCTGCACTGAAATATTTTCTTGCAGTGTCTTCAACTAGGACTGCAGTAATGAGGAAACACCTGGTGTAACAGTTTTGACATTTTCTCTCATCTTCTTTGAGGATGACTGAGGATGTATTCAAAGCAGAACACAGCTTTCAGTGCATTGTACTGACTCCACTGAAAGCCTCTCTTACAACATCACAAAGAATTTGAATACAAGTGCACACACTAATATCACAGTACACCTGTCGATGTTTTATAAAAAGTTAGCTAATCGAGCTCAGAAGAATGTAATGCAAAAACACCAATGCTTTTTACGTATACTGCATGCAGAAGACTCTGTTGGTACAGCATAAGTACGCATTGCATTCTGTGCCAATGTTGGACATTCTGACAAACATAGGAAGGACTATTAACAGTGATGACAGTGTTATGTTGGAAGTATAATTGGCATTGGCATTTTGTCTCTGTCCCCACAGGACTTGCTTTGAATATGTTAATGAGCTTTTTCTGTGCTTTCTGAACAATGTACTCAAAGCTCTGTCTCTCCACTTTGAACAAATCCTCAGTCAGTCCCAAACCAGATGATGAACAAATTGTCACAACCTTAAAAGCAAGCAATTCTTCTGCCAGAATTTTAGATTAGCACATTGCATTGAGAAAAAAAAGTGTATTTCTGTGCAGAGTGGACTTCTTATGATGTGTTTTTTTTTAAGATAAAAAAGAGTAAGATCAAACCAGTAGCTTCAGTGTGACTGCTTTATTACCACTGTGTCTATTTCTGTCCTTTTCTTGTTTAAATATGTCAATGTCTATAATAGTTTCTCTGTCTGCACACTGTTGTTACTCTTTACAGTGTGTATACTGCTAGTACTATAAAAATGTCAAACTGTATGCATCCATGTGTTACAACAAACATTGTCAATTTTGTTCTTTTTCCAGTCAGCGTCTTTTTATTTGGTTTACTCTTTTTCTTCTGGCAATGACTCACTACTGAAATCCCAAAGGTTGTGCCTGAGTAGTTGCACTTTATCTGAGTCATTACAAAGCTTGCAGTACTTTAGCCCCTTTTCCTATCTACTACTTCAAAAACATATTTAAAAGGGCTTTTACACACTTTTAAAAAGTACACAGGTTTTTTTTTTTTTCGATTTTGTCAATGTTTTACAGAATTAGTCAGACAAGGCAATGCAGTGCTCACTCACTCGCTCTATGAGCATTTCAGTTTAATTTATCACTGTTGAAATGGGTTCCACAAGGAACCATCTAAGATCCCTAACTGCTTCCGTACAGATGTTTCTCAAGCTTAGAGATAGAACTTCATGCTAATCTCTATGGTAGAGGAAGATTAAGTGTATTTCTTTTTTTTCCCCCATTGAAAAATCTTTTTAGGATTCTATGAAATATGAAATAAAATATTTAATGACCGAACATGTAAAAATAGAAAAATATCTAGGATTAATATTATATTTTCAGTTGTATTGTAGAAGTGGTGTTTAAATGAGCAGAAAGGGAAAAAAATAAAATATATGTTTCATAATGATATGAAAGTGTGCCAAGGGTATTTTTACATTTGACTTGCAGTCTGAGATTCTGATCTGCAATCATTATTTTTTTTTTAGCAACACAAAACAACATGATAATGTTTTCTTCCAAAAGAGATCGGAAAAATAAAAAACATGAAGTTCTGCACGTAATAATTGTCTGCGTACTGTTATTGTTATTTACGGTAAAAAGTTAGTAGTCTGCCGTTAATGCCTGTCAGTTAGGGAGGAGGAAAATACCTTTAAATTTGATTAAATTTTAAGTGCTTTTCCGTGAAATATTATAGTGCCAGAAACATGTTTTTACCTTCGTGACTCCAGAAAACAACTCTGAATATGTATCAGTGTCACATTGATGACGTGTACTTACGGGTCCTTCTGACTTCCGGGTCTGGATAAATAGACTGCAACGGAGCTGTCTCACCTAAAAGATGTGAGTGTAATCGCTTTCTTGTTTGATATTTTCAGAGAACATAGATTGTTGTCAGTGTCCGGTCCGTATATTTAATAGCGCTCTTCTCATTCTCCTTATTAGGTCCAAAGTAACATTTAAAATCACCCTCACGTCGGACCCCCGGCTGCCATACAAAGTGTGAGTTCTCTGACAGCTCAGCACTAACAGCTGTGGTTTATTGTGATTTCTCCCCCCCAGCCTCTTTGCTCTACATAATTTGGAGTTACAGTTTGCAGTGGAAATAATGCTATCTTGTCAATAAGCCTGATTACGAAGCAGCGTAACAACTGATGAGAACAGCCATCAAAAAAAAAAAAGAGAAACGAAAGTTATATCAGGAATAATAGCTTCTTCTAGTTTGCTTCCAAGCGCTAATTTATTTTTATTTTATTTTTGGTAATCCTTTGACTTGACTAATTGTGCGAATATTTTTCTGAAGGTTTGTCAAACAGGCTCTACGGATAATTCTATATTCAGATATTATATCTTGATATTTTGCGAAAAACTTATTAGGTTTCATGTTTAATAATCCTAAATCGATATGGTTAGATTTTGTACACATTTTCCTTAATTTGGAAGCATGGCAGTGAGGTTTGTTTGGTCTTTTTTTTAGCTCAAATAAGAAACTACAAAACAAATGATAGTTGTGAGCTATAAGACCTTGATGTAGGTGAATTGCTTAAGTACATTTTAAGAAAACGTTTTAATTATTATTATTATTTTTTTTAAGATCTTAAATGTTTGGTTTAACTTACTGAAATTTATATTGACTCTACTCTAATCTAGACACAAATGTGCTTAGATGTTGCGGCTAAACATATTTCTACGTTAATAAAATAAGGCCTGGCAGGAAAATTAAAGTGCAAGTAAGCACCAGCCACTTGAAAATTGTACAAGCATTTTTTCCCCCTATACAAGTTTGTGTAATATATATATTTTTGCTTACAGGAAATGGTTGGTTACAGTGATGCTGAAAACTTTAGCATGACCAATGCAAAAAACGTTGATGCTAAAAGCTTTATCATCACTCATCTTGAAGATTTCTGTCAATTGCTTGACACCAGAAATGTAACTCCACATCAATTTTCAGTTTCTCCTCTACTCAGACGTTTGTGTTGTATTTGTATATCGGTTCAGGATAATTTGTGTAATCCGAAAGCTTTGTTTGACATGATGCAAACTTTACAAACAATTAACAGCCTCCCTCTGCCTAATGCAACTACACCCCAAACTGTGTTTCCCACACCTTGCCTCAGAGCTCATATGATGTAGTTTTTTTCTGTTGCAACATTTCTTGCTGCATCCTTACATGTCAAAGTTATACATAGTGCATGGTTGCTTGTTTGTGATAGGTCAATGTAGAAACAGTATTAAGTCAGACTAAATCATTCTTCAACCTGCTTTTGCACATTAACCTCTGCTTAACTTTCAAGAATGGCTCCAAGTGGAGAACAGTAAGTTGTAAGTGGTAAGATAATTGGGCCAAGCAGAGCATTCTGAATTTTGAAAGGAAGCTATTTAACAGCCAGATGAGATCTGACTTAGGCTGTTTGCATAGATAAAGAGAGTATGATAATGAAATGGCAAATTAAGTCTATAAAAGAACTAAGCATTAGATTTCTAAAGGTTATCCTCTGTTTAAACATTATTAGCCTTTATTAACTGACTTGTCCATACTTTCCTCAAAGTGCTGCCTTAGTAGGTGCTTCACTCTGCTCTCTGCTTTTTCCTGCTCCACTGACTAATTGATTTTGTCCAACATGACATCTCCTGTCTTCATATTGTCTCAGTTGGCTATCAACATTTAACTCAAACTTTAAAATGTCTGTGTTTGTTCTGCTGTATCCTCAGGAGTTTTCTGACAGCTGTTACTTTTAGCTAAAAAGCATTTTGATATTTTTTTTGCCTTGCCTTTGTTTTATTCCTTTCAGATTAAGTGTCCCAGAAAGCACACCTTTCACAGCGGTTTTAAAGTTTGCTGCTGAAGAGGTAAGCTTGCATTTTGTCTGAAATATTTGCTCACCAGCATGGTTCTGAACTTAAAAAAAATTATCTAAAAGTTGCAGGAAAGCTTATCTAGATGACTTTATTTGATAGTACTAGATATAAGGAGAGTATCGTGGTTTAGCTGTTTTTTGGAAGAACGGATAGAAGGGGGGAAATCTAGTTGACATAGTTCTGCGTACCAAAAAACAAGTAATCAAATCAACATTGAATGACGTTGAAGTCGTTGGAAACTGTTGCGAAAAGATTAACCATTAAGTGCTTAGTAGGCGACAGAATGATGCATCTGTTTGTCTTGAGTCAGCTTTACGATATCCAGATCTTGGAAAAAAGAAATTACCTATATTTCTCCATGTTGTGTTTGTATAAACCGACAAGAGTCCTGAGGTCCAGAGAGAGATTAAGCTAAAAGTGTCTGTACTGGCTGTTTTTCCAGGGTGCTGGCAGGGTGTTAATTTAGTTCAGTTATGAACCAGCATACTGATGGAGTTTTGTTTTTGCCATGGATGTTTCCTTTACACCACAAAACACACAGCTCCAGAGAGGGACAGTGATGGGATAAAAGAAATTTGTTTTAAATTAAGTTGTTTTTATCACTTTTATTCTGTCAAAAGATTTTCCCAGAATTTGTCTCTAAATTTCAGTTGTGCTCATTTTGATGTTGTGTTTCTTGGTAAAACCCTTTCTGAAACATTGATTTAGACAGATATAAAATCACAAAGATGGTTGTAGATTTGGCATTTTCATTTATGGTGACTTTAGCAAACTCAAACAAAAGCTACCAGTAAATAGCTGAGCTTGGCCTTACCTGTATTTCACATTTACTCTCCTTTCTAATACCTGCCAGTTGCGTGGTAGACAGTTCTTAGCCAACCTTATCTTTCTGGTGCCAGATTGCTCCTTCCCACCTCCCCTTTGCAAATCCTACCAGTTCTCATCCTCTTTCTGCTGAGCACTGAAGTATGGCCTTTATTGTGACCAGGCTGATGGATTTTTCTCCCAGAAATCAAGCCTGGCTTCTTTTTTCCCCTCAGCTTCTCACACCAAGTGTGTTAGCCCAGTTTTTGTCTTTGACAAGTACAAGACATTTCTGAAAACACATTTTCTTTTTGCATGTTTCACAGGCTTTGCATGTTTTGGGACATTGCAACAGCATGTTTTTTTTTTTTTTTTTTCCGCAAAGTGTTCCTCACTGAGAGTTTTAGTGCGCAGAAGTTTTTCTTTTTTTCCTAAATGTGTGTTTTGTTTGCATTAAGTTTTTGGTCAAGTAATCTATTTTTGTGCACATTTCAAATTTCTTAGCAATTACAATTTTCTGCTGCTGACATACTGAAAACAGCTTCTGTTGAGAATTTCACTGCTGAGAATATTGCAATTACACAAATCTTGTTTCTCCTTCTTACAGTTCAAAGTGCCATCAGCAACAAGTGCCATTATAACAAATGGTAAGGTCAAAGGGAGAAAAGTCTTTCACCCTATTTTACATACATCTTAGCCTGTTTAATACACAGTCCTGAACTCTTAATATGCTCCCCATGAAGTAAACTGTTACTACTAGATATTATGGAATATTAGTTTTGTTTAAATAACGTTTAAACAATATAATTTGCTGAACCATCTAGCTGTGGTTCACCAAATGATCATGTAGCTTTTAAATATGGAAGCTAAGTATTAAGTTTCCTATACTTTAAGCAAATTAAAAACTCAAAAGTAAAGTATGGTAATAACATTTGTACTATACATATACATACGTACGTGTGCGTGTGTATGTATGTAAGTAAAAATTTAAGTTATCACATTATATTCATATAATTGATCAATATGTTTCAACAGTATTAGGAGTAATTAGAAAACTAGGTCAGAAATCTTAACCTGCTGATTCTTTTTTTCCATCTGAAAATCTCTGTTGAAAGTTTATCTATTTAGTTTAAACTTTTTGAAAATTACAAATCCTACTAACAGCATCACCCTGTTTGTTGATTTTCAGTGGATCACCATGCTCTTTTTAGACGGCAAGGTTTGAATTTAAAAGAGAAAATGTATCTGGAGGAAATGTCATCTATTTAATTGAAACCAAAATTGGGTGCGAAATGTTTATTGTCAGTATATTTTGTAGAGAACGATTGGATGCAGCCATAATTAGGATTTTCTCATCAGAAATCTAAATGACAATATGACATTGGTGCAATTCTGGCTATTTTGTCTTTACAAATAGTAGTGACGTGAAATTTGCATTTAAATGGCTTCAATATGACTAATGTTTCAAACATCAGATTTACTTTGATCAGAATGGATGTTTTGATCTTCATTAGTTAAGATAGAATTGCCTGTTGGTGAGTCACTTTGTCATTCTGTTGCAGCTTATTTGCATGACAACTGTCATTGCTCACATTATGTGTTTCTTTCCAGATGGAATAGGAATCAACCCTGCCCAGACTGCAGGTGAGCTATGATGATGTTTTCCTGCTTTTGCTTTCTCCACTCATTAAAACAAATACCACATTGAGATAATTGTTTTTGTCCTGTTAACAAAAATCCTATTTAGAAATTTCAGCTTTTCGTTTTAGCCATAATTGTTGTATGTGGAAGCCCAATCAGTTCTGGAGGCTTCTTTTAATATATTTTTTTCCAATTCCTAATAATGGTGAGGAAGTTTTTTGAAGTTTGTTTTTCACAAAGACTTTAATTAAGAGTGGGAAAAAAAATTGGGATACAGTTAGCATGGTTCCAAAAAGAAACAGAAAAATAAAATGCTTATCAAAGGTTTTCTTAATGTTTCGCTGCTAATTACCAAGCTAGTTTCATAGAAAGTTTCATCACAGAGAGATTCTCACTGCTGCTGCTTTTATGTTTTTATTATGTTGAGTTGAAAAAAAAAATCTGTTTGTATGTTTTTAACTAAAAATAAAAAACTTGTATTTTAGTTGAAAATGCTGTATTTGACAATGAAAATCTTCTCTTTTTTTCCTTTTAGCTTTTCTTTGTTATAAGTAGTTTTTCACATTTATATCGGGGGAAATAAATAAAATTTGCTTTTATAAACTTAGAAAGAATCAAAACTAATCTCAGTTTGAGATGTATCACAAAGGATGCTTTTTTATTTATTTATTTTTGTATTACTGATCTGAGTAATTTGAAACTGAAGTAGAAGCTTTCCACGTTGACAAGTGTTGCAATTAAATTTGAGTTCTTTAACAGTTCCTGGCAAAACTATACATATCATATTATATACAGTTAAAATAACTCTTTTCTCATGTTACAACCACAAACTTTAATATATTTCATTGCAATTGCATGTCCTGATCAATATTAAGTTGTGCATAATTTGAAACGGCAGGAAATCTATGCATAGTTTCTCTTTTTTGGGGGGTTTGGTGGGCACATACAGCGAAAGGCCCGAATGACGTTTTATCAAATATTTTGTTTTTTGTTTTGGTCTACAAGCAGAAGAGAACCTTCTAATGCTGTGGGGTGTAGTTATTCTTGCTGCTGATAAGTACTGTGCAGATCCATTTTAAATACTCTTGTGTCCCAAAAGTGTTGTTGACAAGCTCCTGCCTGTGAGTCACACAAAACATGCATCGTCGCTTGCCTTTCAGGATCATTGAGTACACACACAGTTAGAATGTATTCATTCAGACCCACTCTGATCTTTGATCTTTGTTTACATCTCACTGCTTTGCACTAAACTCTGTCAGAGAATATTTCTAAAGGCAAAAATGTTGAAAGTCAAGAATCAAAGTTCATAAAGACACAAGTCAAAAATATAAAGACACAGTGAAGACACAATAAAGACACAGACACAATAAAGACACAGAGCTGGAAGCTGTCTTCCTGCTCTGAAGGTGACATATTCCACCCAGAGATCCATCAATACAATGGGACCTCAGTCGTTCATCTAACAGCTTTACAGATGGTGGTAAAGGTCTCAATATAACTTCCACTGAAAATATGGTTCATCCCGAAGAGGTTGCTTTAGACTCCTCTTTTGAAACAGCAGCAAGTAGTTAATTTCACATCCCAAACCTCTTAAATATTATCTCAGAATTCGGTGAAATAAGCTTAAACCTTTTAAATTATGCATGCTTAAAAGATAAGACCTTTATGTGAGCGTTACTTGCAGTTCGTATGTACAGCAACTCATGAGTATAAAGAAAAGGCACACCAACTCAGAATTTAAATGTAATTTACATTGATGCCTCTTTGCAAGAGGAGTGGAGGTAACATTCAGTTTGGGTTAAAGTCACTCCAGCTTCTTATATTATTATTATCCCCACCTGAATCATGTGCTCTATGTCTCAGCCTCCTATTTCCCAGAGGTTAAACTTTCTCTTTATTCAGGTAATCAACCTCATCAAACAGTAGGTACAGATGACTGGGTTTTCTGCATAATGCAGGGTGAGATAATGTCTGCTTCAACCTGAGGTAAAGTGGAGGGTGTTCTGATAGGAACAAAAGAAATAGAGGTATGTTGTGTTGGGCTTTCACAACACCTTTTTTAGCCACACTACACTGCTTTGTGTGCGGCCAAGAATAGCCTCGGTTCAGACACCTTTGTCACATTGACTTTTTTTCACCCACTGCAGCCGCTTTTCTTCACATTCACACAACTGAGTACACAGTTGAAATTGATCGAATGTAATTTTAGTCTTGGGTTTCTCACACACTACTCTCATATCAGCCTGGCATAGCTGCACTAGGCTGCTTCTCTGAGGCGTAACAAAAGGTTTCAGAACAGTAGGGTTGGACTATGTGGGTACTCTGACCATGCTAAATCTTTGCATTTCCACTATTTCTATGAGGATGTTAATAAATTATGTCATTTGTAGTTTTAATATTGTCTTGTAAAATAATAATAAAAATAAAAAAAATAGAAACTGCAATTTGTGGTGTACAGTGCTTGGCGAAATAACTCAAGCTTGTTCATATTTCATCAATTTACAATCAACTTTAATGCATTTTAATTGGATTTTATGTGAAGACCAACAGAGTGTTTAAATAGATAGAAATTTATGCACAGGAATTTTTAAAAAATGTACACAAATCTAATTTTGAAGTTAGACATGCATGTTTACCCCACTTCCATCTTAAATGTGATATCTCTTGATGATACCCAGTTCAAACAAATGCCTTCAGAACTTCATAAGTAAATAGACTCCATGTGTGTCATTTAGGTTCAGCATAAATCCAGCAGTTCTGTGGCATCAGCATCAGTGTTTATTCACTAATGTTCTTTTAAAAGAACAACATGTTCTTTAAAGAGAACATTTTTGTTTTTTGCTCACTGATGTTCTTTTAGAAGAACAGGATGTCCTTTTAAATGCACATTAGTGAACAAACAGCACCATAAAGGCCAAGGAACACATCAGACAGGTTGGTATATCGTGGAAAAGTTTAGGCAGGAGGTTCATGATGACAATTGCTGAGATCCACAAGGCAGGTGGAAAACTCTGTCGACCTGACCTTAATAAAAGACTGAGAAGAAGAAGAAGAAGAAAGCTTCCTACATGTGGGGAATTCAGCAAACATGTGGCAGAAGGGGCTCTGGTCAGATGAGACCAACATTTAAATTACCACGTTTGACTCAGATGTCTTACTTCTAACACTTTGTTTCGTGCTGCTTTTCTCCTAGATGAGGTACACAAATGAGCTACTGTCGCTGTGTGTGGTCTGTTTTAAAGCCCCAGTTGTTGCTGGCAGATGGCTGCTCACTCTGAGTCAGTTTCAGCTGTAAGATTCTTCCCATTAGAAGAAAGTTCTCCTCTTTCCTGTTGACACATATATGCCCAGTATTAGGAATAGCTGCAGAGTTAAAGACCCAGTGTTCACAGTTTTTGTTGACAATAAACCTCTTCACCTATTTGAGTAACAAACTGAACCCAATAGATTGTCTCATAAAAAGGATCCAGTTGGATTTTATATTGCTGAATTTGAATTTGTTTTTGTGATTGGATTAAATTGACTGCTTGCTTATGTGTGTGAATTAAATTTGATGTGTTTTAACATAACATTTGTTTAAGTCGATGCTATAAAAGACAATCTGAAATGAAGTGAAACATTGTGGTGGCAGCATCAAGCAGGGGGATTGCTTTTTTTGTCAGCATGGCCAAAGAAGTTGGGGTAATTCTGAAAGAAAAAACCCTGAGAGTTGACTGGAGGTTTACCTTCAAGTAGGATAGCAACTAAACACACGTGGAGTTGTAATGGAATGGGTTAGGCAAAAGCATATCTATGTGTTGAAATGATCCATTGATCATCCAGACCTAAATCAAGTTGTGAATTTCTTTTAAAAGTTCTTCCCTTCCAATAAAGTCTGACTGAGCTTGAGCTCTTTCACATAGAATAATAATCTTATTTAAATCCACATACCCCAAAAGATTTGCAGTGAATGTTATCTCCTAAAAACCACTCACTGAATGGAGACTGAGTGCTTGTGTACACCATGCATTTTTATTAAAAATATGTTTCCACTTCACACAAATGAGGTCTGTTTTATCACATAAAAGGAAATGAATAATTTTTACAAGCCCTGTGTGTTATTATGTTGAAAATGTTGAATCCAACAAAAATGTCTAAACCCAACTTGTATATATCTTTGTATACAAACCCATAATTCTCAAGTAGTTTGGATTTTGTGCTTAGTATTTCGGTATTAAATCATAGAGAGAGAGAGAGAGTTTAAAAATGCTTGCTGCTGGTGAGTGGGTTTATTTCTGTTAGCTTCAGTGACTGTGAAAAGACCCTTTTCATCCCCAACATGAACTGTGATCCTCAGCTCTCCGTCCTCTGTTGCAGGGAACGTGTTTCTAAAGCACGGCTCGGAGCTTCGCATCATTCCCAGAGACAGAGTGGGAGGACAAGGAGACTGACTTATGCAGCATTTCCCTGTCGATGGCATAATGACTCACACCACAGAAACACACTTACGACCCAGGAAACACCGCAGCATGTTTCATATTTATTTTTTGAGCCCACACAACTGACAGTGACTCACATGAGAATATGCAAGTTTAAAGTTACTGGTGACACAAGAGTTGAGAAGTTATCAAGCAGGAGCTAAGGTTTGGAGTAACGACGAGAGAAATTACCTGAAATGTTGAGTAATAATTCTAAGCAAGGCAGATTTAGAATAACTTTTGTATTATTTTACGTTCCCAACAAACATTAAATACGTAAACAAAACATCTTTTTTTATTGCTTACTTTAGTTTAACCTGCATTGTAAATATGGCAGAGTAGCAAATCATTTTTTTTGTTTTTTTTAATAATTGTAATTAGATTATTTTATTGAATCTTGTTACTTTGCTGATGAATATAATTAGGTGGCTCACATTATTTCTTTCTGTAAAGCTCCTATCTGTACTACTTGCAGTACTGATGTGTTCTGAACTTGTGCTGTGGACCCAGTGGAAACATCTTATGAGCAAATAAAACTATCAAATTGAATTCTGCAAACACATGGCTCTCTGCTGCCCTCTTCCTTCTCAGTTTTTGCTATCAGACTGTGTTAAAGGCTGGTTGTTAAATTAAAAGGATATGCATTCTAGATTTTCACACATTAAATGGAGATAATTACTGACAGCCCACCAGGATTATTTTAATATGCAAAGTTAAGTTGGATTTATTATGATCAGGAGGTGCTGAGGAAATAGGATTTGCATTTAAAAAGCTGTGATTAGTATGCAGACACCATGAAATGGTGTCACTATCCATAACATTTTTCATTAAATGCATGAAGACATTAAATGCATAAAAAATTATGTAGTAATAAAAAAAACCCGAGTAACTCTTTCAAATTGCTCCACTATGAAAAAAAGCTGTTGATCATATCTGCTTAAAACCATCATTTTCTACACCTGATTTATTCTGCTCTTAATCGCCCAGATTTCCCCGGGCGGCTCTCCTGTCCGCCACAGGCACGCGTCTAAATAATGTTTTTCAATGATATGCTGTTCTTTAGCCCATTAAAATAAGACAGACACACCAAGTTGAAAACAAGCTGCAGAGAATAGTGCAAAGAAACTCAAATTTTGCCTTTCGCTATAGCCATTAGAATGCAGACCCAGATGGGAGGGAGGAGCAGGAGGGCCATTGCAAATGGATTTTCTAATTTATTTTAATCAAAGTCACTGCAGGGCAAATTCATCAGAAATCTACTTATGAAATGGCAAAAAGCCACAGTGTGTCTTGGGTGCAGCAGATGTCATCTATTTCAGGGCTACTGTTTAGGAGCCTAAAATTGACTTCTTGTTACAGACTCCTTAGTACTCCAGATATTTGCAAAATAGGCTTTAATTTCTGTCCAGTGCTTACACTGGCGTGGTTGTATGGGTTGACAAAAAAGATCTAATCTGTCTGAAAATACCAAACGGGACAGGGCACTGACATGTGGATCAGGGCAGGATAGATTGATTGCAATGATTTAGAAAATAAAGTCCATTTTCCATCAAATGGCTCTTCCCTTCGATCTTTTTGTGCTCTTTTCTTTGTTCTTTTTTGTCCCCACTGCTTTATAAATGTCAGCATGCACTCTTGAGTGTGCACTTTGGCCTCTCAATACAGGAAGCCAATTTTAAATGAGATCTGAAGATATCTCTTGACCTCTGATAAAATCTTTGCTTTAGCCACAGGTCAGCAAGTCAGAAAAAGAAATATCAGTTTGTGGAAACAGACTTTTTCTGACAGCACTGCTGATTAATTTGCTGTTCACTTTCACAGAAATGTAATGTAATATTGTACAATAATAAATGAGTGAAGGTTTTCACATGCAGACAGTGAGATCTTATCACTCATCTTGTAATAAAACTGAGTTTTCTCTCATCAGAGCTTTTAATATTCCTATTGACCTTATTTTGCCCTTTTCTGTCATAAATTCAGTATAGGAACAGTAGAAATACAATGTGAGGGATTAGTGAAGCCCCTACAACCTTCTTTTAACAAAACAAAAGTTTATTGACTTAGATATTGTGGTTATCTGCAGCTTGTTTTTTCTTTTATGTGTTTGCAGCATTTATTGTATTCTCACCTGGGAAAGGAGATTGTATTAATATAGGATATTAATAGAATCTGCTTTCTTCTAGGATGATCTCTTTGTTACTCTTGCATCACAAGAGACAATCTTACTGAGTTTTACAGAGGATGGGAAAAAGTGCTTATGTACATTTTATACCTTGATCAAAAATGGCAGCTTCCCATATGGACAAGCTGAGTGCCTTCTGCTGAAGAAATTTATTAACCGAGGAAACAAGGACTGAGTGTTATGGCTGCAGAAACTAGAATCCGTAGCAGAGTCCAGAAATGGTCTCCAAACTGCAGAACCCTGTATAGAATACACTTATGAAGATGTAGGACTTCTGGCAAAAGGAAAATCCTTCAACTTCACATCAAAACTGAAGCCAATAACAAAACTAAGAAGTGTTTGTTATTGGTTTGACAGAAAAATGATGCCAAACCTACATGAAACTTATTTTATAATGCAGTAAGTTTCTGGAATGTCCTTCCCAAAAGCCATTCCCGGATTTTTTTTTTTTTTTACATATCAGACCCATGGCAAACAAGCAACCAATTTTAATGAAGTCCATCAATTCTACCAAGAAATTTGACAAAAATATCAGTCAGTGTTGTGCCAGAAACTTGATGATGGATAAATAAAACTGTAATTTCTCTGTAAAAATACTTAAAAATAAATAACTAGAACCCAAAAAATTATGACTTTGATGTGAATTGTACATAATACAAGGTGCTAAATATGTGATTAATTGTTTTAAGCATATTTGGGGATTTTTTGTCAATGCTTCATCTCTTATACATATTTGTATAAGACAAAATTAAGCTCTATGTCTTTGCCTACTCTTCTGAACATTTGAATCACAAAATGTGGGCAGAACAAAATAATTCAGGATTCTTTAGAAGATTCATTAAAAAAAAATTGGGGACAGGCTGTCAAAGATAAAATAGGATATGCCTGACATGTCTGTACATTAATGTACTTTATAGAGTCTAATTTAATGCATTCTGTGAGAGAGCACTATGTTTAGACTGTTCCAGCTCTCAGTCCATGAAGGATGCCTAACCTTCTCTCAGAGCTGGCTGGTAGCAGAACTTAAAAGCTGTTTGTGACTGATTTTCTCTCAGGGATAAATTCAGCAGTCCAGTTCTGGCTGCCTGAGTCCTGATCCCCATTTTTCTTCTTTTCCTCATACAACATCGAAGCACTGCTATGCTGTATTTTTTCTGTCTTTCCTCTTCAAGTTACATGTTTTAGCTCAATCTGTTTAATCAGGCCTGCAGAAAAAACCATCTCCTGTTTTTGCATCTTTTTGCACCAACTTTGAGCCCATGTGAATTAAGGTTTGTGGGGATATTTTTAAATCAAGAGGGTGCAATTTAAGGACAACCAGCTTCTGGCACAGCTGATACGTATAGTAAAAAAATAAAAATAAAAAATAAAAACTGAGAGAGCAAAGTTTCATCTGATTTACTTTTCACAGCAGTAACTTGTTTAGGCTCAGTGACAGCATGCTGTGAGAGTGTGACTTTGCAGTTAGAACTCCACAAATACTCCAGTGGAGATGAAGCACTCACAGTGACACTGACACTTAATGAATCCTCTGTTCATCATCCTCCTCTCACTGAAAAAGAAACTACCCTAACAGGGTGATGTGTGGCGAGTCTTTTGGCAGTTTCCTAAATTTGGCGTTGATCTCATGGGATTGCTTTTTCATCATCACAGAAAAAGCGTTGGCCTGCTGAGAGCAACATTAACCCACCGAAACAGCCAAGGACAACCCGAAAAATCCTGCTGGGTAAATAAGTTTGGGGAAGGCTTGTTGATTTCTCTTGAGGGTGTTGTTTTCAGAATATATAAATCAAAATATGCCAAGCGCATGAATTTTTTAGGCTTCAATGCATTTTCTCTCTGTGCACTGCATGCAGATCCATCAAATCTACAACTTAACCAAAACTTTTTTCTAAACTAATTCCATCAGGATTTTTTAAGACAATGTGAGCAATGTGCCTACAAAAGAGCTTATGCAGTGGATGTAGGTTTTGTTGTTACACTGCTTAAACTGTTTTATCATTTCATCATATGATAATAAACTTCAAAGTATTATGATAAAACTTAGACTGGCTTATCTTTATAGTTATGCTGTCATAGGACAAACTGATTCCTTTTTCTAACTTTCTTCTTCTACTACTCTTCAATTTACATTATTTTGTTATTTCAACTGTTATTTTTATGTTTGTTTTGTTTTCTCTGTTATTTTTTTCTCCATAGATGATAGATTATAGGCTGGAGTTGTATTTTGGGATAAAAGTGTGAAATTATTTAAAGTAGTGTTACATCATAAAAAGTATCCCACACTGAAAACCCCTCACAGAAGTTTATTTCGTCCATCATCTCAAAATGAGAAATGTATGACACAAATGCAAATCTATCAGGATGTGACTGTCGATTTAAACTGACCGCTAGAGCGAGCAAAGCAATAATCAGATATGCAGCCAAGAGATCTGTGGTGGAACTGCTAGGATCTGCAGCTCAGGTGAAACAATCTGTCATTATGGCCACTCTTCGTACTTCCCAAATCTAGCATTAGAGAAGAGTGGTGCAAAGAAAACCATTGTTGAAAGAAAAGCATGAAACACTATTTAAATAAAAAATAAAACATAGAAAGGATGATGAAAACAACTCAGAGCCACAATGTTACAATGTACATGATAATGATAATGTACAAATAATCCAGATCTGTCTTAAAATCTCTCCCTTCGAATGCTCCACCACTTCTTCACCACCAGAGAGCAGTAGAAAATAAAATAACATAATCACATTAATTCTTCACTGGTCATTTCAATGTGAAGCAAAACCACATATATGTCAACAAGCCATTTAATTCAAACTTTATTTCATTGAAATCCATTAGTAATGTGAATTGTGTAATCTCAAAATTTTTTTTGTAAGATTGAAGGTCTTGTATTATATGTATATTTGCACTTTAAAAAATTGTTTTTTAAATTGTTTTCAGTAGGGGTGCTGTTTTTTAATTGCTTTTGTCTCCTGTCTTGATGATATGACAAGAAAGATATGAAAATGCTGCACAAGCACAGACAGACAATAGAGAGGAAGATCTGACATTAAGGGTTGCAACCTGCCACTGCCTGCAGGGCTGAGTGCTTCGTCTGATTGATACAGGCTCTCTCCTCATTAGGCTGATCACCTTTGTGAATCCTATTAAACAAAAACACAGCAGACAAAACAAAGAAGGAAAGAAAAGTTTCTTGTATATAATTTCAGGATTGAATGACATCATGGGAAGCAGCACACTTTGCAGAAGGAAGAAAGATCAGGTACAACAGTACAAGGTGGTGATTAAAATTCTGCCTTTTCTCTCATTTTTTAAGGCATTTTGATCTGAATAGTTTTTCTCACAAAATTCCCACAGTTCAAACTGCTATTTACCCAATCCTCATGTATTTGTTCCTGTGAATGAAAGGCAAAGATCCACAGACTGTTATCTGTTGCAATTTTGGAGTATGTGAGACACGGGAAGAAACTAGCAGTTTCACCCAATGGTAAACAGTGCCCAGAAAGGTGCTTTGTGTAAACTTACATGGTCATTGAGTTGATGATTACAGAGTACTGGCTGTACTGAAATTTTAGTTCAGATGAAAGAGTTCCCCTACAAACATGCATGCTCTAAATGTGTGAATTTCCACAACTATAATCTGAGAAAAAGATAGACCAGATGTGAAGCTTTGTGTAAAGTGTGTGTAGGTGAAAACTGGAATTAGAAGGAAGTGTTAGACTGATGATTCCTATTACATTTTCAACTGACCCAGAGAAATGTCATTTTAGGCAACAGGGAAATAAAAACCATGGTTGTGAAAGTCAAGTTGTTTCTTTTATGTGTTTTCTTCCAGAAAAGACAAGTTCTGTGAGGCAACAAAGATAGAGACGTTTGAGAGGAATTCTTTCAGCACTCCTCATCTTTTAGAAAGACGAGGAGTCTGTTTTTAGAAAACGCAGACACAAAACAGACTCGGTACTTCACCTCATAATTTATAAGTAAAAACACAACAAAATATAAAACAAACGGGCAAAGATTCATTACTTTAAACAAATTTCAAATAAAAACAAGCACACAATTAAAAACATCATGAAATCACAAAGATACATAGGTGTTTGTTGTGGTTTAAGGTCTTAAAGGACCAAAACACAAAGAAGAGGTAGGGATGATCACAAAAACAGTGTCTAATTAATAATAATTTGAAATAAGGAAAAATCTTCCAGACAGTGATATGGAGAAACAAAGAACAATTGCAGATGAATCAAGCAAAGACTGACTAAAAGGGAGCTAAGATGTTGAAGATGACTGCTGGAGTGGCGAAGCAATGATTCAAATGAACAGAATGTGGAACAGATGTGACATGGCAAATGCATGAGAAGCTGGGGAAGGAAAGGTTCATCAACACATCCTTCTCCACTAAGGTTCTTTAGAACCCTTGAATAAAATAAAACACTTAAAATCTTAGTGGTTCTTCACAAAGACTTCTGTGAATTATGTGATTAACAGTTGCGGTGGCTTCAAATAAAATAAGTAATACACTGAACAATCACAGCCCATATAGACACTCACTTCATAAGACTCCACTGCTGAAGAGAAAACATGACAAAGCTGAAAAACATTTGAAAAAGCTAATACAATACTGCGAGAAGATAGTCCAGTCAGATGGAAGCAACATGGAACTCTTTCGATGTCACATCCAAAGAGACATTTCTTGAAAGAGAAACTGCCCTGCTCTCCACCGTTAAACAAAAACACTGAAGTTTACAAGCTGTTTCCTTTTTTTTCTTTTTTACAATGGCAGTGTTCATAGAATCAAAGGAAAGATAAATTATGTCAGGACATTCATGATGAAAATCTCAAGATAAATTGTCAAGGTATTTCGGTAAAAAAAATGATTTCAAAATAAAACACTTAAATCCAGTCACATACCTCTGGAATAAGTGAAGATCAGAGGTCATAAAAGATGCCCTCCAGAACATTCAAGATTTGAAGACAGTTTGTGAGGAAGAATGTGTCGAAATAAAACCTGATCTCTTCAAAAAGGAGACCAGTTACTGTATATGTGTATAGGTTATGAGGCTTTTCCTATTCCCTACATTCATGTCTAAAATATATGGAATATGGAGTTTGTCATATTTAATCCACAGCACAACCAGCATAACGCCCAGTAGCATGCAATCCAAATCTCCTCTTAATAACTAAGTCTGTGTATTATTTATACAGTGTTTTATAATGTATTACTTTTCAAGCTGACATTTATTTTTTCTGAATTCTTCTCACTGTTGCAGAAACTCACTTGATCCTGTGCATATATTCCTTAGTGTTTCTCTAAAAAGTGTCTGTTCACTCAACTGATAAACCCCTGTTCTTTCTTGAATATTATTTTTCATTGTACAATTACTAGCATCAGACAGTTTTGTTTTATTTTTGCAAGTACATTATTTTAACATTTCTAGATTTGACTATACATCAAACTATTTCAGCACATTTTACTTGAAAAACATTGAATATGTGTGCTCAGAGTATTCTACTTTATGAGAATTATCATTGCCCTTTCCTAATGTACGTCATAGTGTGTTCTTGTCTTACTCCATATCTCCACACAGTAATTTATGGCTAATAAAATGCTGCCATCCTCTGTGCTATTTTTGCTTTTACTTGTTTAATTTGACAGTTCCAGTACATTTTATAGTCTAAATCAAATAAATATGTTATATTAGTTTAAGTACCTGGTGATGTAGAGAAGGATTTCAGCTTCATTGTGCCACAGGGGTTTAAATAAAATGTGTTTAAGTGGGGCTTTTAAGATAAAATGTCAGGAAATGTTTTTTTGTTTCCTGAACATTACTTTACAGCATTTTAGTTTAACTACTGAAGTACAAAAATCCCAAACAACTTTCTTGCCTTTGGCAAACATTTATCATATAAAATACTGTTTGTGAAGGAGAAAGAAAATGAGACATGACTTTCAACTGTTTTTACAAGTAACAACCTGGAAATTATGACAAATATTGCTGCGATTGCAGCTGCAAGCGTTATGCAGTATGTCTTTATTAGCTTTGGAAATCAAGAGACTGTACTCGTTTTCCTTCCTCAGTCAGATTGGATAGAGAAGGGTTGATAGACATAATTTTTCCAGTCACAGATACTCATTTGAATTTAGATCTGAAGTCTCTATGGACCATTTTTAACACCTGAATATAATTTCAAATAAGTCATCGAGTTTGAAGATTTGGTTCTGATTTTTTTAGTTGTTTACAGCCTGTAAAAGTTTGTATTCCAGGTTTGGACCTTTTACAGTCCCAATCAAAACTCCTGTTAACTCCTGCTGAACAGTTAAAGTAACCCTCATGATGCTGCCAACACCATGTTTCATCATGAAAATTGTGTGTGCAATGTGGAATGCAGTGATAGTTTTCCACCATGCTATGTGTATATAGAAAAAGTTTATTGTGCTCTCATCTGACCAGAGCGCCACTTGAAAGATGTGTGCTATGTCCCTTACATGGTTTGTGTCAAACTGGATACAGGACTTTTTTAGGATTTTCTTTCATCAGTTGCTTTCTTTGCCCCACTTAGATTTACTGAATATAAAAACAAGGAGCATGAATTCTTTGAAAATCACTGTAAGTATATTCTTGTGTAGATAAATGATAGGATTCATTTTGAATCACTACAGCACAAGTTATATTGAATTTCTATTCAAGGTCTATGAGCTGTGATCTGTGTGTTGTGTTAAAATGTTGTGGCTCATCTGTGTGTCCTCTATTTTTTATTGTAATTGTTATGCATATTTTAAAAACATAATCATAATATTTACTTACCATGTGATGCAGTAAACTGTCCTGATTCATTCGAGAGTTTACAATCCTCCTTTAAGTTGATCCTAGTAACTAGAACATAAAATCCAATTAAGAAAAAATATTTTTTTCACAAAAATCTTCTATTTTAAATGATTGAGCCCATAGAAAATTTTATAGTAACTCATGACAACCATACCAAGGTTTATTCTATAGCAACCGTTTTTTTTGAACAGCTGACCCTTACAATGTCATTAGTTGGCAGTTTTGAATTTTTCACTGAGCCGTGTAGTCTAAAACCTCAAAGTCTCCACGTGGGGCCTTATCATTGCATAGCAGCTGCTGCGCAGAGGGAACCCTATATTCTGCGCTGTGAGAATGTGCCATAAATATGCGACTGAGCTTTCCAAAACTTCTATTGTACCTGTGAGGTGATAAGAGAGCTGCAGGGATTAACCAGATTTGGAGTGCTAATTGGTCACATGGGAACAGAAGAAACGTCTGTCTGACTTGAGGGTCAGAATGATGGGGATAACACAAACACGTGCCCATCAATGAAAATTCTGTGTATCATTTAATCTTAGTTTTCTTTGAAAATAATAAAGCTATAAACAATTATTGCAAGACAAATTTGCAGATGAAAATGCGCAGGGGTCTCTAATTTTGTCTAACTTATCTTGTGATTGTCCTCAGGTTTTGATATTCAATGCAATCTACCTTATGGATTTGCATCAATGTCATGCATGCATAGCTGTTTTTCTCTTGTAAAGTCACAAGAAGAATGTGTTTCTGGATTTCAGGCATAAACAGCTGGAAACAAATAAGGCTGGTCTTTGTGTTTCAAAATAACATGCCTCTGGAAGCCCTCTAATCACCATGCTTTCTAAACCCAGAGAAGGAGAATGGAAAATTGACTGTGGCTACAAACACTGGTAAGGCTTACATCCAGCATTGCAGCTGTCTTCCTTGTGAGTTTAGACATTTTCAAATGTTCATGTTGGAAACCTGTCAGATTATTGAGCAATGAAAAACTCTGCAGAAAATTGATTCATAAAAGTTAAAGAGTGAAAGGTTATAAAAAGCCATTCATCAACAAAATGAGACTTCTTCTCTCATGGATAACTAATGAAGATTGAACCTTCTAAAATACCCATTTACATTACCTGCTGGGTAAAATATGTGCTGAACCCATCAATGTTTTCTTTCTGTCAATATATTTTAAATTTTTCTTTTGACATAAAATGCACACCACATATTGGCAACAACTCAAATAACCCAGACATCCAAAGGAATAATATCAAATTGGCTCTGATATTAATTACATACAAAAAATAAATAAATAAATAAAAATAAAAAATAAAAACCTGCAGTGAACTAATTACAGAAATGTACTACATACTTTATGGACAAAACTTATTTTAGTAATAATCAACATTTTTCTGAATGGAAACATAATACTGGGCGAGATGTTGACCCTTCCTTCCACATAAAGGTTTATAAATGTGAGAAATTACTCAAATTAACATATAGTACAAGAAAGGAGGTTATGCAAAACATTATCGTTTTTGTTTTCGTGAAAGCTAATTATCTGTTCTATGTGCCTACGTTTTTGATTATAGCAACAGTTTAGAGAATTTAGAATTATTTTTTTTTTATTATAAATAACCAAAACAAGAGGAAGGTTGTTATTTTATATATTTATATGAAAGAACTTTTTCATATAAGTATTATCTTTATTTTTTACCTCACAAATGTGTGTGTGCATGTCAGTCATGAGTACTGTGACAGAGTTTAGGTCACTAATCAACATATTAACCTTCTTCAGAGTTAGCTAACACTAGTTAACTAACCAACTAGCTAACATTGCCGCCTATACTTTATTGTGCATGTGTATTATTTGTGTGTGCGTGTCTGTGTGTGTGTCTCTGTGTGTGTCTGACACCCTGGATGAGAAAACTAAGTGAGTGAGTGTGTTGAATGACATGCAAAACCTGTTGATTATTGTGTTCAAGGTTTTTGCTTTTATCATCTCGATAAAAAAAATTATAACTATATAAATAATGCATAAATAAATGAGCTGTAAAAGAATAGAGTGCCTTCTCCAGGTCGGAGAATGTCCTGCCTCAAGTGGAAGATTTAAGTATCACGACATCTTGTTCACGAATGAGGGAAAAATGGAGCGGGAGATCAACAGGCGTATTGATGCAGCGTCTGCAGTGAAGCGGGCGCTGTACCAGTCTGTCATGGTGAAGAGAGAGCTGAGACAAAAATAATTAAATTCCTGTATTGTCAATTTTATTGTCAGAAAAATATGACAGACATGATAAAAAACTGATGGATATACTATCAATAAACATATGCACACACACAATCAAGCATCCACACACATATGTATATAAACATATAAACATAACTATACAATATACATACTTACACATGTAAGTATATTGTTGCAAGTATGTACACATACATACATACATACATACATACATACATACATACATACATACATACATACATACATACATACATACATACATACATACATACATACATACATACATACATACATACATACATACATACATACATACATACATACATACATACATACATACACAAATATATTTGAAAGATACTGGCAAATACATGGTGGTCAGAGAGTAGTGAGCAAGCTCTTGAATTATTGAATCATCTATCTTCTTGTCATTGGATGCACAGCTGAAGTGACACTCTGTCCAGTTTCATCTGTGTATGTGTTTGTAGACAAAATAAGAACCAAATGGTATGTTTTAAAGCAATAATGTGAATACATGTATGTTACAGTTTCCATGAAAAAGTCATATGTGTACTGCTCCTATTTCCTAATAGCAGAGTGTTAGAGACACTTCTGTTTTCTATTACCTTGGGTAAAACCTGAAACACACAGACTGCCAAACCCTTCAGCAGGTAACATCAGAATATGAGAACATTTCTAGTGACACTACAAAAAAGAGATTTTGGGAGAATCGAATATGAGCATCTGCGATAACTTTTAAATCAAACTTTATATCTGATAGTTACACATTTTATAGTGTTCTCTGGATTTGTTTGGTGATGGATAATGATTTGAACAGAATTTATATGAAGATGTTTGTTTAATTAAGTGTTTATATGTATTGTATGGAGAAAAATAAAAACTATTCACAAACTATTGCTTATTGATTCGCTTTGATATGGAGGACAAACTATATGACTTTATGAAAGAGTGAGGTGAGGTTCTTATTGGTCATACTTTTCTAGACAAAGAAAGCCAAGTAGATGTATCTTTTGTGAAAGAGGGAATCCTATGTATCGCCAAAAATTGTTTATGTGCACGGATGACAATGATGTAGGTGTAAAATATTTTTCTAATTACAAATATTTGGCATTGATCAGTCTGTGCTATTATGCTATAAAGTTTGTGAAAGTTGAAAACATGTTACTTTCCTGTTGTTTATAAAATGTTGATTAATTGTGCAGCTGCTGCTATTCTAGCTGCTCTTCTATTTGATTATTCAAATATAGACTGACTAATTCTACCAGCTGTGCCCTCAGAAATAGTTATGATCAGCCAGATTTGGCCTGTGGGCACTGAGTTTGACACATGTGCCTTAAATCATGAGGACATTTGTTGCCACAAGTATTAACTCCTTTAATCATTAGGATATGGGTGACATGATAAAAAAAAGTTTAAAAATAAATAAATAAAACCTGGCAAAACCTGGAACACGTGGTTTATTAGACCACAACCAGTTGTTTCTATAACCATATAGGAAGAAAAAAGAAAGACAGACAGAAAGAAAGACAAAACAGAGTTCACTCAAAACGTCTGAGTTAAGACTAAAACATTTTAGAACATACATTTAGCATGTTAACTTAATAAATTTGTTAAAACTGTTTTTACATCATTGGTTGAAAGTAAAAGTCTAATTGATCATTTTACTTAAGGTGTCTGTGTTTGAAAAATAAAATTAAAGACACCTTCATCGTGATATGTCATATTTAATTTATCTTATCATTTCGCAAAGTGCTTGTACCTGGAGAAAGCCGATAAATGGTGTAGTGCCAAGTCAATTATATCCACTGGAAGTAATTCAGCTCATCTTCCTAATCCAGCCTCTTTTGGTGACTGTCAAGTGTAGTGACCATTAGCGATGCTGGTGACCCCACAAGCCTTCAAAAATCCTCCAATACGTGCAGGGATGGGCGGGAGCAGCTCAGCCAGTGCTTCTCTGGAGCATGAAGTTAAAACTCGTGTGCGCTGTGGAGGCTGAGTATGTGGATGCTTCGGACGGATAGATGTGCGGGAGTCACATCCATCTGACTCCCATCATTTCCTGGGATTTGATTCTTTTCGAGTGAAACAGACTGGGTGGGCACTGCACGGCTGCACATCGACAGCGTCACTGTTTTCGGACGCGAAGATGCTGCTCCGCGGACTTCTCCTGTGCTTTTCAGTAACAGGTTTTGTTTTAGCGCAGCCCAACAGCTCCGGGTTATTTTACGCGCTCCGGTCCGAGCTGTCGGAAGACGCAATCCTGGTGGCCAACAACGGAATACGCGTGCCTTTCGGAAGATCGGTCTTCATCGACCCCATCAACGACCTGGTGGTTCAGACGCAGCCGGGAGACCGGTGCAGCATCACCGTGCTGGACAACGACCCGCTCACACAGAGACCGGGGCACCTCTCTCCCAAAAAGTTTCCATGTGATTTTGGTCCGAGTGACGTGATGTATTCTCACTACGGCTCCAGGAGTCCAGTCAGAGACAGAGTGCGGCTGCAGCTCAGGTATGATGCTCAAACCGAAACTGTTATCATCCCGTTCATGATGGAGGTGGAAGTAGTTTTTACGCAATGGAGTTACTCACCAAAAACGTGCCACTCACTGTTGATCGTCTGAAAGGGATTAGTAATCCTATCGATAAGAAGATATTAGAGTTTACTTATGATAGAGTGAATTACAAATGCGAAGTGGCATCCTTATCCGGCGCCAGCGCACTGCCCAGATATGGAAAACTCATTGAGGGAGGTAAACTTTCCACAGTGATGGACTGTGATGAATTCATACAAGCGGAAATACGCTACCAGCACACGTTTAATCGTAAAACTCCAAACAGGGATTATGTTCCTATGGTTGCAGAGCTCCACGATAAAGAAGGGAACCTGGTGAAACAGGAGTATTTTCATCTTATGGTTCGCATCAGAGGTGGAGAGGAGAACACTCCCCCCAAACCCAGCTTTGTAACCATGATGATGATGGAGGTGAGCCAGTTTGTGATGACAGCCTTCACCCCTGACATGCTGGCTGCTGAGGATACAGAGTCAGACCCAGAAGAGCTTATTTTTAACATCAGTTCTCCCTTATCTTATGAAGAGGGTTACATAGTCAGCACAGATGACAGAAACCTTCCAATCACCTCCTTCTACCAAAAAGACCTGCAGGATTTGAAAATAGCTTATGTTCCACCTTCTCTGGACTCGGACACAGAAAGAATTTTTCAGCTGGAGTTTGAGGTGATAGACACAGAGGGCGCTGTCTCTGACCCATTTGCCTTTATGATTGTTGTGAAGCCGATGAACACTTTGGCCCCTGTTGTGACGCGTAACACGGGTCAGCTGCTGTATGAGGGCCAGTCACGGCCCCTCATCAGCACACACAATTTGGAGATCAGCGATGAGGACAACTTGGACTCTGTCACAGTCTCAGTGGTGGACGGCCTACGGCATGGGGGGCTCGTGGTGCTGGGCTCTCAGAGAAACATTTTCACACCTGCTGACCTCACAACAGGGGCTGTTGTCTATCAGCATGATGGCAGCGACACATACAGTGACAATATTGTCTTCAAGATGACAGATGGGAAAAATGAAGTTGAATTTCTCTTTCCTATCACTATTGTCCCCACTGATGATGAGTCACCAATCATCAATGCAAACATGGGTTTAGTGCTTTTCAAACACCAAACGATTCCCATATCGCCTCTCGTGCTCAGTGCTGCTGATATTGACTCTGAAGACTCAACAATTAAATTTACCATTATTCCCCCTTTTTCCACAATTGGAACGGTGCTCCTGCGACAGTCAGATGCCCCGGAGGATCCCTCCTCTTGGAAATTTAATGCTGAGGATGAAATGTATGAGAAGGAGGTGACAGAATGGCTTCAGAAAGACATCACAGATGGAAAGTTATTTTACAGGCACAAAGGTCCCCATAGCACAGAAACAATCATGGATCATTTTATGTTCACTGTTCAGGATGACAATGACCCACCTAATTTATCTGGAGATAGTATATTTGTAATTCGTGTTTTACCGATTGATGATGTGCCCCCAGAGCTGTACCCTGGCACTACCCTGCAGATGACTGTTGAGGAGTATGAACTCACTCAATTCACTAAAGAGGTCCTCCGCTACACTGATATGGACTCAGAGGATCGTGACCTCAAATATGCACTCATCCAGGCTCCAACTGATACAGATGAAAATAACCCCGTTGTATTTGGATCATTAGTGTTGACAGATCATCCTGACTCCAAAGTGACAGAGTTTACACAAGCTCAAATAAACCATCATAAGATATCCTATGCGCCCCCAAATGTGGAACTGGGAATTACGGCCCATGTAGTACAGTTCCGTTACACTGTCAAAGACATGGCGGGGAACAGTGTAGAGGGGGTGTTCACAATCTTTCTGCAGCCAGTCAATAACAACCCACCGCAAATCACAAACACAGGTTTTACCGTGTTTGAAGGCGGAATGCACATTATAACTGCTACAGAGCTGGATGCCCAAGACCTTGATACAGAAAGCGAAAAGATAACTTGTGCTCTGAGTCGACCACCTAAACATGGCCAGATTAAGGCTGCATTCACTGACCTGGAGAAAAACAGGATTTTCAAACTTGATGATATCTCAGAGGGAAAAATATCATATATTCACAATGGGGAGGAGACAGTGAGCGATGATTTCCAGCTTGATATCAGTGACGGGGTACATGTTGTGACTGTGACAGTTAAAGTTATTGTAAAGCCCTTTGATGATGAAACTCCCTCCAACAGCCTCTCCTCAGGAACAATCGGGTCTCACATGGACGTGCTGGAAAATGGTGTGGCAGAAATCACAGCAAATGTGATTCAGGGTCATGATGATGATACTGATGATTTCCAGCTGACATTTATTATGGAAGATCCCCCTGTCTTTGGGGAAATATTAGTTAAAGGATTGCCTGCTGCAAGGTTTACACAAGCCGACATAATTAATGGAGAAGTTGTGTATGCACACACTGGTGGTGAGATAGGTCTCTTCTCTCAGCAAGATGGATTTAATTTGACCCTCACAGATATGTCTGATGATTGGACAGTAGGGGGCAATGTAGTCAGTGGAGTCCATGTACAAGTTACTGTCCTGCCTGTTGACAATCAGGCCCCTGAGATTGGAGTTGGGCTCCAGTTCAGCGTTATTGAAGGAGAGAAATATGGTATTAGCTCTCAGCACTTGAACGCTGATGATAATGACACTCCAACAGATGACATCCTTTGCACTGTCATTGTGCAGCCCATTGCAGGCTATGTAGAAAATATATCCCCAGCTCCAGGCTCAGAGAAGTCAAGGTCAGGAACAGCTATCAGTGCATTTACTCTAAGAGACATAAGGGAAGGAAATATCTTCTATGTGCAGAGTATTCATAAGGGGGTAGAACCAGTGGAGGATCGGTTCACATTTAGGTGCTCTGATGGCATCAATTTCTCAGAGAACCATTTCTTTCCAATCATAATCATCCCAACAAATGATGAAAAGCCAGAGATTTATTTAAGGGAGATAGTTGTGATGGAGGGGATGAACATTATCATCGACCCTCCGATTCTGAATGGCGCAGATGCTGATTTTCCACCTGAGGAGCTGATGTTCATCATCTCCAAACCTCCCAAACATGGTGCCATTTTAAGTCAGCTATCCACAGGCTCTGTTTTGGTGTCTAACTTCACCTTAGAAGAGATTAGAGAGGCGTCGAGTATTATTTATGAGCACGATGACTCAGAGACAACGGAGGACAGCTTTGATATCATTGTGACAGATGGAAAGTATTCTGTGCAGAAAACAGCCGTTATTATGATCATCCCTGTTGATGATGAGACCCCCAGGATGGCTATCAATGATGGCCTGGAGGTGGAAGTTGGAGAGACGAAGGAGATTAATAATAAGATCCTCAAAGCAACAGATTTAGATTCTGAAGACGGCACGCTAACATATATAATCCGATTTGGCCCTAGCCAGGGTCTCCTGCAGAGAAAAACACCATACGGGTTTGTTGAGAACATCACACTTGGCATGAATTTTACACAATCTGAAATTGATGTAGGACTCATATTGTATGCACACAATGGACAAGATGGCTTCAGAGATTTAATCAAATTTGATGTGACTGATGACATAAATTCACTCATAGATCGTTACTTCTATATCACTGTGGGCAGCACTGACATCATATTCCCAGATGTGATCAGTAAAGGTGTGTCTCTAAGAGAAGGTGGCAGGGTGACCTTGTCCACGGATCTTCTAAGCACCTCTGATCTCAACAGTCCTGACGAGAAATTAGTTTTTACTGTCACACGGGCCCCAGTCAGGGGGCACCTTGAGAGCACAGACACTCCTGGGATACCCATTGGATCTTTTACCCAACTTCAGTTAGCAGGCAGCAAGATTTTTTACATTCACACCTCTGATGATGAAGTAAAAATGGACAGTTTTGAGTTTGAAGTCACAGATGGGTACAATCCCATTTTCAGAACATTTAGAATATCTATTGTGGATGTAGATAACAAGAAACCCGTTGTGACTATAAATAATTTAATTGTCACTGAAGGTCAACTGAAATTAATCACACCCTTTGAGCTAACTGCTGAAGATCAGGACACTTCTGAGAAATTGATTAAATTTACAATAACCCAGTTGCCTGTTCATGGCAAGGTGCTGTACAATCAGTCCACACCTATTGCCAGCTTTACAAAACAAGACCTCAACGAAAACCTCATCAGCTACAAACACGATGGAACTGAAACACTAGAAGACTCATTCTCCTTCACTGTCACTGATGGCACACACACAGACTTCTATGTTTTCCCCAACACAATTTTTGAGACAAGACATCCTCAGACTATGAAAATTACCATCATGGCAATAGACAATGGAGTCCCTCAGATTGTGGTAAATAAAGGTGCAGCCACTTTGAAGATTTTGGCCACAGGTCATTTGGGGTTCCCCATCAGCCCTAAAGTGTTAAAAGTGGAGGACAGGGACAGCATCCCGGCGTCAGTGGTGTTCCACATCACTACCCAGCCCCAACACGGCGACATCGTCAACCTGGGACACGGAAACAACTCCATTGATGCCTTTAGTCAAGGTAAGCTCTGACAGTAACTCTTCATAGTGTAATGACAAGTTACTCTGCTCGGTATTTTACCAGAAAAGTACAGAAGCAGTCTCTCAGTGCAAGTCATCAATAATTGTACAACAGAAATTTGACTTTTTGATAGTTTCCTTAGAATCTTTTTTTAAGTTTCTGAGGAAACTTAAGAAAATAACATTTAGTTTGTAATTTAATTTAATGTAGGATGAAAAACTGATTCCATAAACAATTATTGATATTCTTTTGCTGAATATTATGCAGATGATGCATGAAAGCATACAAAAAGCCTATAAATATCAATACCTTTAAGTTTTAAAACATTGTTAATTTCTACACTATTTTAGATCAAAGTTATAAAAAGTCATTGTGGCTGCCTGTTTCAAACCAATTTCTCAAAATTAAAATTTTTGGGATTTCAGTAAAAAATGAATGAAACTGGTGCTTAAAGAGTCAGGTGGCTTATTGACAACAGGTCGAAGACCCCTTGCTCTAACAGAACTGTCTGAATGTTTATTGTCATTATAGATAAATCACTGTTACTAGCAATAGGCTGGCATGACATTCAGCGTAAAAGGTTTGAGGAAAAATACCAAGTTTCACAAAATTGCAGTAAATGTATTAAGTGAACTCATTTCTTTTAATTAGAACAGAAAATCATGTATCTTTTATTTACTGTCTTTCTTTTATGGCAACAGTTTTGAGAAAACACTGTATATTAAGTTCTTAATGTCCAAAATAAGATTCACTTTTGCTTCTCTACTTTTTACATAGTAATACTGGGTGTTTGTGAAGCTGACATTGACTGGTTAGTTATTTGAGATGTAACTCCATGATTGCCCATGTTATTTAGAGATTTTCAAAAATAATTAAGTTTGTCTTTTCTGTAATTGAGACAAAGTGATATTAGTCTGTTTTCTGCCAGTTAACTAGCGGTGGCAAACGATGAGTAGGTAGCTGTCTAATTGGTACTGCTAGTAATTTGCCAAAAATGATTTGTAACAAAATGTTTGAAAACTGTGCCTTGAGAGCATAATTGTCACAATTCTTTGCTCATAGAAGTTGATTTTCATCATGTTTCTGTGATCAAATAATTAAAACCTCGTAACTTGTGATTTGCTATTGAAGAAAAAGGTGTGACATTCAAATTCCCTGTAAATCAGTAAGTTTTGATTAATTTTTCACACTCTGCTTCCCAAAGATTTTAATTTATGGGGTTATAATTATTCGTACGTGTGACAAGTGCCAACTTGGGAATTTCAATAGTTAATTTATGGGTTTGATTTAGATGTGCCTTGCTCATCAAATTGTAATTAGCAGACCTAAGTTTCAGGCTGCTGTTTTTGTAGACATAACAGATGAATAATTAATTTTTTTTCTGCGTCTCCCGGGGTGATGTTCACATCTGATGTTCTCTTTGGAGGTCTGTTAAATGAAGCAGAACAGAGGTAGAGAATGGTGTGAAAAGGTCAGTGCAGAGCTCAAAGTGACAGAATGGTATTTGAGATGCAGTAAATTTCAATGGGTCCAGTCAGTTTGAAGCATTGAAATGCTATGTGTCTTATAAAATTATAGAGAATATATTGACCACCACCACAATGGTAAGTGTGGGACTTTTTACACAGACTGCAGAATAATGTTAAAGTGAAGAATAGGATTTTTGTATTTTCCATGTTTGGATACATAGAAGAAGAAACAGGTATGTGGGAAATTTTTGGATTTTAATTTTATTTATTTTTAAACATCCTTCCTGCTTTCCTATCTGAAGACTGACTTAATCCTTTAAAACATTTGCTATGAATCCAGAGTAAAGTTTGGTTATTAAGTCCTGGAAATGTTCTGACATTGCCAAGGAACTCTACAGATTTGAAATTTGGTAAGTATTGACACATGCACAGAGACAACAATGCCACTGATTGCTGTTTGAAGCAATGCAATCATAATGGCCTGGCAATTAAGCTAACATGTACAAAAATTCACCTGCTTGCTGTAAGCAAAGATCTGAGCTGAGAACACAGAGCGAGAAAAAGCTCTTTAAGCCTGGAAGAGATGGACACTTCTTACAAACAGTGTGCGGCTGCCGTTTTCCAAACAAAAAAGGCACAGATAAGACGAGTGAAAAAAGCAAAAGAAGCACCACAGCATTGAAGAGGGGAAGGAGAGTGCAGATGAGGCGGCTAGCGAAGCGGGGTGAGGGGATGTAAGTGACATGAGAGAAATAAAGAATGAGGGAAGGGTCGTGAGAGATTGAGTCAGAAAGACCAAACAGGCTCATCAAAAGAAGCAGTCAGGTGAAAGAGACAATCCTTTGCTCTTTATTTACTTGTCCTTTTTCCAGAGCACTTCCCAAGAGACGATCTCTTTAAATAATGAATGAAGAGCGTGCCCTCTGTTCACACTGTTAACTTTAGATTTGTAAGGTCCTTAGGTTGAGGTCTGTCCTGCAAGGAGGATTCTCTTCTTGCAGGCCAAATCTTTTAGAATAATCACTTACAGTTCTGTTAAAAGTATTTATCCTCATACATGTTTCTTTGACTTCTTGCTTTTTTGTCACACTGTAATGTTTCAAATCATCAAGGAAATTTTAACTTCAGACAAACAAATGGATACAGCATGGACATTTCAAATGAGGATTCCATTTATTAAAGGGGAAGAACAATCCAAATCAGCTTGGTCCTATGTGAAAATGTAATTGCCCCTAAAACTAACAACTAGGCCACTGTATATAAAAAGCAACAACCGATATTAAGCATCTGTATGAACTGGCAGTGAGCTTTTACATCACTGCGGTGAAATGTTGGGATAGTGGTCTTTGCCAAATTGTTTAAATTCAGCCTCCAGGATTGAATCATTAACTTGCCACATAATCCTTAATCCTTAGAAATGGCTTTGTAATTGGTTTTCAGAAGGATGTCAGTCAGTGACTTTGTCTTGTCATCTGTTGTTAAATTGCCTTGGACTGGGGCATGATGTGTCGCTTTGAACATGCCTACTTTTGTGGTCAGTCATGATCAATTTAAGTGATTTGTTTTGGTTCTATTGTATGTTTCTCTGGGTGTGACTAGCCAAACCAAATAAAAAATGTGATTCATCAAGAAGGTCATTATATTTTAAATTATAACTACTGTAGGTTGTTTAGGCTATCATCTTGCTAATTTCTTTGATGATCTGAAGCCTTATAGTTTGACTAAAAAGTAAAATAAAATACATATGTAAGAAGCAGTATACCTGTATATTATTTTATATACACAAGTTCTGTATACATAAAATAATAAAAACAATGGAAAGGAAAAAGCAGACAAGGGCCACCTACAGTATAAGTGGTAAACATCCCAGTCAAAAGTCAAGGGTTTTAAGTCAAGGCTTTTATGTTATGAACCTTCTTCCTCTGACATCTATTATTTAAGAAGAAGCTTTGTTGGGAGAAGGTTCTTGAGCAGCATTGATGATTTCTCTGTGCTATAATAGATGTTTTGTGGGGAATGGTGGAGAGGGAGGTGCTAGCACAGCCCTGTAATTCAGCAAAGTTCAGGAAACAGATGTGTGGTGCCCTGTGCAATCCTGTTCTTAACATTCTTACCTTGTCTGTCATTAAAAGATCCACCATCCCCTTATTTTTTATTTTTTTGTTTGTTTTGAGATGGACAGATTTAAAAGCTTTTTTCTTGTCTTTGGTTTAGCTTGAGCCTCTTTGGATATCAGGTTTGCAGCCCTTATCACTCCAGATTATGGACGCATGACTTTCAAAAATGACTCCTCTGGTTGGAAATTGTTCATGCTGAGCACTGATAAGTAATTGAATCAGTGTGATACTAGAGACCTGCTGCTAGTATAGCCGATACTAAAGCAGGACAGCTTGCGTCTCTGAACAGTTATTTGAACGCAGGAAGTATTTGAACAAGCCAAAAGGCTGCGATACAACTTCAAAAGCTTGTTTGAGGCTATTTCTGCAGTCAGCATGAAACATCACATGAATGTTTTTTTTCACAAAATGCAAATTATTTTTTAAAAAGGTTTTTTTTTCCATTTCCTGTCAAGGACAAATCTCCTAGTTGTGTAACTAAAACTATCAGGCAGTTTTAAAATTTCATCATGCCTCACCTCACATTGATTCGACCATGAAACCATTTAGATTAAACTGACCCTCATTTGCATTCTTTTATGTTCTTGTCAAATGGTTTTTGTTTGATAGTTTATTATCTCCGCTTTTGTCATATATAATCTCAAAATTTGTTTGTTCTTACTTTTAAAGATATTTCACTGTCACATGAGCACTTCAAGGAGTTTTTCAGAAATAAATGTAACTTTCTTTTACAGCTGATATTGATGACCTGAACATCTGCTATGTACTGAGGGGTGAAGAAAATGCTACTATGGATCTCTTCCACTTCTCTGTTGAGGATAACGGTAAGACTTTTTACCATTTTCCAGCTGGCAGCTACTTTAAATTGCGTAATATCCAATTTTTGGTGAAGTTATCAAAAATGAATCAAAAGAAAGATATTACTTAAATTAAATAAAAAGACTATAACAATCAACAAAAAATTAACACATAATTTAAGGATTAAGGTATAAAAGTAAATAAAGTATATTTTCTACAAAGAGTATCTTAAAAAGCTTTACAGGAAGAACATCATTACAGAGATGGAAAAATCAAACACCTAAGATATGAATAAAACAGACCTAAAAATATCAAACTTTAACCAAAGAAAAAAACAAACAAGATAGAAATGATAAACCAGTCTTACAGCATTTAACAGTAATGTTTTCAGCTGTGACCCCAATTGTTCCTGTGTATTTTTATTTTTTTTTTTTTTTCGACAGTTGTTTTCAGAGTTGATGAACTTAAAAACTAAATGCTGCTTTGCCTTGTTTAGTCCTCATCCCAGAAACACAGAATGAAAACACCTCTGATGACCCAAGGAAAGAAATAATTCACAACTGATGTTGTGCATCAATAAGAGCTTAGTTGTGGATATGAATAGTTACAAATAATTGCAATAGCTGAAAGCATAAGTCCAGCGCTAGCATCATCTGATCACCAAGATTCTGCACATGTACAGAATGATTTTCTTTCCCAGAATAAGAATTTATTAACAAAATTATTCAACACTGGTGCTAAGAGACATCAGGCTGAACAAGGAGTTCTTGTGGGTTTTTTTGGCCTGCGGAAGCATCTGATGGGTACCAGCACTCTAAGAGGTTTGCGGCTCGGGTGGTCACCGAGGGAAAAACATGAGTGTGGGAGGAGTTCAGAAAGGCCATGAAAAATGACTTTTGCGTGACTTCCAGGTCTTTTTGTGCTACTTTTTCAGTGGCGTGAACTGAAAATACTTGTTAGAGGCATTGTTTGTGCAGCTGTTGAGTATCAACAATGATTGTAATAACAATAATAGTGGGTTTTTTTTACATAAGCAAAAAGGCACAATAGTTTGAAAAGTAAAAAACATAAATAAATATATAAACGTTATTTGTGGTTAAAATATAAAAGCTAGCTGACTTGGACAGGAGAGCAAACAGCCTTTAGACATTAATCCTTAGAGTTTGCCTAATTTTATTGGGTCTCTTTATTACTTTCTCAATCTCGGAGAGTTCTTCATTGTAACTAATTATGGTAATCAATTGGTAAGTCAGCTGCTATGTATTTTACCCCTTCTAATACAAAAACTAGTTTTTGTACATTTTTCCCAGTAACTATTCTAAACAGATCAATGAAGCACAATTTAGCTTTTTTTTTGTTTGGATTATTTTTGGATTTGCAGATAAAATGACATTTTTTAAATGTGAAAATAATTTTAAATTCTGACAGCCAATATGAAAGACACGTAAGCCATAGATTGTAATATTAAGTCCGACTGCAGTTTATCTTTTGTCAGTATAACAAATGTGAAAAGGAAACTATTGAGCATTGTCACTATTTAATATGCATCAAGGTACTTTACTTTTACTTGTAAAACCAGAATCAAATGTATTCAATTCAGGTAAATACTGTCATATATATTTTCCAGTTATGCTCAAGATATGACAATTTAACAATCAGCATATTTTATTGAGTATACATCCCTACTGTGTGCATATTCCTACAAAGAAATTATCTTACAATAGCAATCACTTTCTGATGTAAGAGGTCTTTGTTATTTAGGGAGACATTAAGGGGTGTGTGTATCTATTTGACATCAGCAAATAGAGGAAATAAATACAAATACTTTGAACATCACAAGATAAAATCACAAGTAAATTAAAATGTAGACTTAGAAAATTGCTTGGTAAAAGCATAAAACACTTAATGAAAAGCTAAAAACATTAAAAAAACAAGAAGTATAATTTAAATCAAGCAATTATGCAAACAAGCATAAAAATAAAAGCAAAGGAAAGGAAAAGAAACTAATACCTTGTGGATTTAAACATCTTACAAAAAAGGCAGATTTTTTTCAATTGAAGGCTTTTTATATTTGGGGATCTTTATAAGTTATAAAAAATAATGATTAGTTTGATCAATAAAGCAGTATTTAATGATTGTGTAGGTGGTTATACTATAGCACTTGACACATTTAAATTTTTTACTAAAACAATATGTCATGTTCCTTTCACTTCTTATAGTTCACAATTTTCTGTTTGTCATTGAAGAATCAACACACTAACATTTGTACTTACAATAAGAGAAAATATAGACAAACTCATGTTGTGAAGCTATTTAACAGCTGAAGTTTCCTTAATTAGACAAAACATATACCTTTGTCCAAGTTCCTCAGCTTGATAAAAATCTAAGCATACTTTTATGTGCACCATAGTGTTAGTATGTGTGAAAAAAAAGTTTATTTGGCAGCACATAAAGTTGCACATGCTTTAATGAATTCCAGATATGCTTGCTTTATGTGGTAACATGCATAGTTGGAGGGCACCTCTTATGCTGTGTGAGAAACTTCACAAACACAACCATAAGACAATTAGTGCAGAACCTTTTAGCCACACAGCATCATGTATCACTGGGCACATAATTAAAGGTCAATACTGGGTTCATATGTAATTTCTTTTAATTTGTTGGCTCATCAAATATGCATTCTTTAGTGACACATAAATGTAAATCTGGCTGAGATGCTAATATGTTTGCCACCAGCTTTAAAAAACTCTAGATGATACTTACAAAAGCTGAAAGTTAGATATGTTCTGTCTTTAATCATGGACCTTTTTTTTAATCTGAAAAGAAGCTTTCTTCCACTATTATTTTTCAGACATTTGCCTAAAGACAAGTGTTAGTGCATAACAGAATAACCACTTTTTTAAATGCAGCAAAAAGAAGAAATATCATTGACTATGCTAGTGAATGCTTATATTATTTTATTTTCCTGTCCTGGGGCAATATTTTGGTTAAATTTGAAAAGCTTATAAAATGAAATAGTCAAGGCCATGATTTTCTCTTTACTGCGCGTCTTCTTTGTCCTCTGTAATCTTCTCAAGAGTTTAAGCAAATTTGTTCTGCATTTAAAATGTGCAGAGGAAAACAACATTTTTAGATACATTGTTAACATTTTCTTGTATGATTTTGTGAGTCAAAGCCCATCGTTTTAGAGGAAGCAAGGATGATGCAAATCATAAATCTACACATAAGTGAGGTTTCCTGTTATGAACAAGATTAGTTTGATCACTGACCCACACTTGTACGTTTTCACGCTTACGCAGGCAATCCCACACAAACACACACAGTGCGAGCACGGAGGGGCTGCCGCAGGCTCAGGGGCGGTCAGTGCCTCGAGCACAAAGAGGTGTTTGATATTTAAGAGCCCAGGCAGCATTGTGGGTAATGAGAGCCTTAGGCGTATCAACTGGGCAATGCTCTGAGGGAGCCGCTGGTAATTATGTGGCCCTATTACAGATGAGGAGTGGCAGGAAGAATGTTCTCTATCAGGTTAAGAACACTGAGGATCTCTATTGCTAATTCTGATGGATTTTTCAGACACTTCAGTTTGAGATGTTGTGAAGTTCATGCACTGTAATGTGAGGGAAGAGTATGCAAAGACAAATCAGTTGTGACATTTAATTGACAGTGAGTGTTTGGATTTTTATTTTTCCCTTAGGACCATATTTGTTGTGAATCAGCTGTACATAAATAGGATGAATTAAGCAAAAAAAAAAAAAAAAAAAAACATTTGAAAGGTTGGTGGATTTCTTCAATATCTTTAAATGTAAACTCTGCCCAGTATGTTTCTGTACATGCTTTTAAACATAACTCCAAAAAGTTAGAATTAATAAATAGATCAATAAATGTGACATGGCAAAACCAGAAACAAGTCGCCAGAGAAGGAAAGTTAAAATAACATAAAAACCACACATTTCTGAAAAAATTGTGAATTTTGTTTTTTTTCCAAATATATTAGATGAAGTCTTTAAGAATCCACCCCAGTTTTTGAAAGGAACACATCTAATTTAAATTGCCATCAGAACATTTTAAGCTTTCCACTTGGGACACTGTTGTTGCAGCCGCAAACTTTCTCCAGAGTTTATGTACAGCATGCAGATGGGTTCAGGCGTGCAGTCTTACAGACTTCAGAGACGAAAACATCTACCGTGAAAATACTAGTGGAAAGAAAATACCAGCGAGGGCTACCTAGATGATGGGGATTTTTCAGTTTCTCATGGAGTGAGTTGTGGAAATGTTCCTGTTCTTAAAATATGATTACAGTAAATTTGCTTATGCCAATTAAAAAAAAAAAATAAATCACATTTTTCAATATCTGTTTTTTTGTGGTAGGGTGAGGTGGTGTTTCAACCGTATTGAAATAGATGCATTTCACAAAACTGCAATGGAAACACTTTGTTTTGCATCACATGAGTCATTTGATCAAAAGCTGGACAACACAGAAGACAGCAGGAACTTTTAAAAGGATGATGGTTTGTTTTGGGGGTTTTTTTGGACAATGTGCAGCTCACAGCATCACACAGTTCATATAAAAGTGTGTGTCATTCGGAAGTGTTGAATTCATAGCTCGACTGGAAAATTGTGTTAGGGATTTGTGACTCCAACCCCATAATTATGTCTCCTCTGATAGCTGGTAGATAATGGGCACGAGCACAAAGGATAAAATATGAATATATCTCATGTAACTCTTTTGAATGACGTATACCTATAAGCTATGTTGTTTGGCTTATTTTAAAAAGTCAATGCATATTAGTATTATGCTTAAAAAAGAAAGGCGGTTCAGGTATTGTAAACAATGGGAAAATAATACCACATCTTGTCTTAATTTTAAAAGATGCATCAATCCAGTCAACCATGTAAGTAAAAAAATTACACTAAATAAATACTGTAAACAGTATATATTGCATTTTGTCTGTTCTCCTTTTAAGATATAAGAAAAAAAAATCCAAACCAAAATCTCTGACTTTATACAACAGAAGATCAGGTAAAATTTTTTCTTTAAATCCACACCGCTGACTGCAAACAAGATTGATTGTTCCAGCAGAATCCTTTCATCCCAGCAGCAACACCCTCTGCTCCCATAAGTACCAGCACTTCATCTAGATTTACATATCCACCTAAAACTCTAATTGCCTCCTCTAGATCTGTATTTCATCCACGTTGCACTGCACGCAGTTCACATTACATGAATTCTTTATTCAGCTTTAATAGTAGCAAAATGTTTTGTGTACAACTTTGCAAGTGTTAGAGGACTAATTATCACCATATCTTCTGCAAGGACAATTTTTCCTTATCTGTTTTGTTTGTGCTTGATAAATGGAGTGTAGATCTGTGTTATCACTGTGAATATTTTCTCATGTCTTCAAAGGGCCTTTTCCTCCTTCTTAAAAGCAGTGCGAAAGTCAAGATAAAATGTCTGCCCCTTTACTAGCCCCCCTTTCTGTTAAATAAGAGTGACAAATTATCTATGTGCATACAGATTTTCTTTCACAGGTTAGAAAAAAGTTGATATTTAAAAAAAACTGACTAACTTTCTGACTCTGAGAAGAACAAAAATGCCTATTTCTTTGCTTTAGGCTCAGATTATTTTGCAATAATTTGTCTGAATAAAAATGTAAATTGAAAAAGCTAATTTAGTTCTGGAAGGGAATCTTTTCAGGTGAATTGAGAAGTGTTTTTTGTACCTCAGTAAATCATATCAGTTGAGTTGCTAACTCACATTGAAGTATACTGTATATTGCAAGAGATTTCAGATTTAGGAAATGCAGCATACTTTTGTAACTCATGTGAGAATGTGATATAAATACCTAATGGCCGGGGTTTGAAAGAAATAAGCATCTAGAGCAAGTTTTTGAAACCAAGATCTACTTTTTCTGTCACCAGCTGGCTGAGATCTACCTCATAACACGACGATATAAAAATTTAAACTCTATTGACTTATTTTATATGCAAATATCCATCAGTTATAGCAGAAATATTAAAGTGATTGAAAACCTGATGCAGTTTCTATCTCAGTGAGATTCTGATCCTGGGAGGTGGTCACTAGTTTTAGAAGCTGGTTGTAAACCTGAGGCCAGCAGGTATTAATCGGTTATTGTAGATCTGAACTTTGGTTTGATGACGTCAATATAAAAAATTACAGACTGATAGGAGGGACCTATCAGTCTGTAATTTTTACAGACTGATAGACTGATTGTAAAAACCTAGCTCTGTTACACAGAGCTCTGTTAAGTTAAAGCCACATCTTGTGAAATTGGGATATTTTTCCTCCAACAGGTTTCAGAGGAATCACCTCAAACCCGATGTTGCATTGGATTTATTTCAATGTCATTTGTGATTTTTAGCTCTTAATTTTCCAACAGTGGAGCTATAAAGATTGAAAAAGGTTGTCATTTTGGAGAAAATCTCTTCAATATCAACATTGCCTCTAAATAAGAGATATTTAATGGAAATAAATATCTCTTCCACCATAAATATCCACTAAATAAATTTTGTGGAAATTTCCTCTATCTATTTTTGATAGAGGAAAAGTCTCTCAGGCTCAAAACAAGATGCCAGAGAGCACTAAACTATTTTGAAAATAATAGACAATTTATTTTCATATAATTATCTCAGTAGAAGCCATTTGTTACTTAATGAAATATATTTGTCCCACTCTGTTGGTGGTGTGCAGTTTGTCACCTACTGCCGAGATCAACTCAAAACCTTTCAATCGACGTATTGATCACCCCTGATTCAGACTGCCCGGTAGAAGTTTATAAAATCATCAACGGTATGAATGTCTTGTTCATTTCAAGTGATGAATTGGAAACATTCTCTTTCCAGGTGGAATTATAATATCACACACATCTGCTATTAAATTAAACAAAATGATTTTCTCCAAACACCACATGATGAGTGTGGGTTCACCCACACTACTTTTTTTGCTAAATGTCCCATACCACTTTACAAAGAAACACATTTTGAAGCCATCAACCATGTTTTGGTGGTTTGAACTGGATATTTGACGTGGCGAAAATGTTTTAAATTATTTTTAAAACCCCAAAATAATATCAGCCATGTTTTTATTGAGTATACAAACTTCTTACTTGCAATGTAAATATGTGTTAAGTTGAAAATAAGTAATATTACTTATATAAATATAAATAAAAATCCAAAACATGAGATAAAGTTTTTGTTTTGCTTGTAGTGGCTAGCATCAATAAAAAATCTGCCAAAACAAACATTTAAATGAGCTGTCATCATGGTTACAAATGAGCCAGGTTAATATGCTGACCTTTTCCATAGTTAGTCTCTTTCTGTTGTCAAATCACTGTGCACTGATCTGTGTCAGACCAAAAGGTAATACATCAGGATTCAGTACAGAGCAACACATCCTCTGGCTATAGGAGCAAATTCTCTTTATCTGTTTGAATTCAGGAGTTTACTGTCACTTTCTCCTCTCAGCTCGGCTCTCCTCTCTTTATTCTCTTCACCACCATCCTCATCCCTGTTTCTTTTTTTACACTTTCAGGCATAGATGTTTGTTCATTATGATTTATTCATTTCCTGTGCTTTTAAAATGCTCAACTTGTGTTTGTTGTATGTTTGCTTTGTCAGTGCTGTTTTCGCCTGTCTATAGTCACCAGTTCTGTGACATGCAGTTCTTTTATTTTATGTTCCAATTTTGTTCAGTTAAATTTCCCACTACGCTGTGGGTTTTTTATGACTTATGATAAGTGTTGACTGTTTCAGTCACCAGCTATTGGATATTAAATTCATGTATGTCTGTGCTTGCTGTGTCTGTCTCTCAAAGAGTGGATGGCTCTCTCTCCTGTAGAATTATGACACATTCTGCTATGTTACTCATAATTATTTGCATTTCATAACGACCTTGAGATGAGAACGTCAGACTTTCAGAGTTGTGGAGGGATTTTTCATCCCTTTAATCATGTACGACTGGGATTTTCTGGTGCCTGACAACCAATGTTTGATTTTTCTACACCGGTGCTTAAAATTATTGCAAGAAATGTTTGCATTCATATATTTTTCTGTCTAATTACCACACCCTATGATGAACAATGGATCTGGATTCTATTAATCTTTAAAGCTATTTGTCTTGCTAAAAAACAGTTTCATCTGAATGCATCACAATATTATTGAAAAGCTCATTTATTTCAGCAACTTAATTCAAAGAATGATAGTGATATGTCAAATGTAATCATAACACACAAGACAATATATTTCAAACATATATTGCTGTTTAATCTGATTTTATTATATGACTACAAATTAAAATCAAATGCAATATCAAGGGAAATTGGAATGTTACAGAAAACTATTAAAGAAATTAAAATAATACAAAAATCTGATGGTGGTGGCGGAGGGGTTAAGCATAACCCAAATATGGAGGCCTTTGTCCTCAATGTGGCTGTTGCAGGTTCAATTCCTGGCCTGGTAATCTTTCCCACGTGACTTCCCCCTTCTCTCATTACCCACTTTCCTGTGAATTCACTTTCAAATAAAGGCCACTAGAGCCAGTATAGCCTTTTTTTAAATAAAAAAGAAATGTTAGCTGATTTCTACATAATCGTAATCACAAAGAAGGTAGACCACAATGAGTCATTGTTAAAGAAAATTAGGGGAGGGGAGTTGTGTTTTTTAGTATTGGGCTTAAGCTGAAAGTTGAGTGGAAGAAAAATATCCAAAGAGACTCTGTGGAGTCCTGTGAAGAAAAAGATAAGAGATAATGCAGCACACAAAGCAAATGACCTAAAGGTCACTAATAAAACAACCTGGACTCCCTTGACACCCGAGCACAACAACAAACTGATCATCTTTATTTCATTGCACTAAATCCCATCTAACTTACATCCTGCCCTTTTCTTCCTATTATTTGAAAGGATTCACATATAATCCCTCTTCTTTGCTGTTTTGCATTTCCATCTATCATCTAATTATTGCTGGTCTCCTTCTTTGTCATTTATATTGAATCCTAATTGGCCAGTAATTCATACTTCAAACTCTTAAGCATTGTAATGTAAGGTAATGCTACTTTTGCATCAGACTGTTCACAATGCAGTGCAGAAGGACTCACCGGTTTTGAGCCTTTTAGGAGACATACCTCATTGTTTGCGGGTGAAATATATATATATAAAAATCTGGTAAGATTTCTGAGAACAATGAAAGCAGAAATGAAGTGAAGAGGGAAAACCAAACCTTTCAGTTTGTATTTTATCATCTTGGGTCAAGTTTTGGTCTCAGCAGTGCCAGTAATGGGCTACATTAAACTCATCCCTCTTTTAAATAATAAAGTGAAGCCAGCGGGAGATGCTGGAGTTGTGGCTCTGTGATGAGCACTCCTGTTGGAGAGCACACTATTTTATAGGTGTCGTCATTCATCCGACACTATGAAGGCGTGCATAATTGGCATGCCGTAGCTTCTGCATAGACAAACGATAAATGTGCTTACAGATATGCTGAAGTACCTGAAGGAAGTCACTGCTTCCTCCTCCCCGAGGATTCCCCCTCTGAGCTACGCCTAGGGTCATAAACGTCTGTCTTTGTAGACATCAGTGGAAAAACCCCACGGTTATTAAGTGCATCACAGGAACTTCAAAGGAGTGAAAGATTCTCTGCCTCAGATGTCACTTTCTTATGGTTTTTTTGTGTCCAAGATGGCTTAAGGTGTCTCAGCAGCAAAGTCATGCCCAATGGCGATTGGATACAGGTTGGAAGCAATGCATTATTCTGTCAGACACCACTTTTATCTCCTGCAATTGAATTGGTGCATGCTTTGGGTGCAATGCAAGTGGGATTCACTTCCTTTATGCCCAAAAGTGCATATACTGGAATAAACTGTAAAAAAAAAAAATGCAATCTAGATTTTGTTTGGTTTGAAGTTATAAACAGTGATTCAAGTTGTGGAGGAAATGATCAAATGCAGTATAAATGATTAAACAACCATCCATCCATCCATCCATCCATCCATCCATCCATCCATCCATCCATCCATCCATCCATCCATCCATCCATCCATCCATCCATCCATCCATCCATCCATCCATCCATCCATCCATCCATCCATCCATCCATCCATCCATCCATCCATCCATCCATCCATCCATCCATCCATCCATCCATTTTCTGTTCACCCTTATCCCTATTGGGGTCAGGAGTTGCTGGTGCCTATCTCCAGCTGTGTTCCGGGCGAGAGGCAGGGCACACTCTGGACAGGTCACCAGTCTGTCGCAGGGCTGATTAAACAACATCTAAGCAAATTAGAAGTTGAGAAGGTCAAGACTGCTGAGATTCTTATAAAATGCCAACCAATTAAGCTATAAGAAATGCAATAATTATGCAGTAATGCAATAATTTGCTCATTTTGTTTTGATTATACCAATGTACTTAAATCTGGTGAGAGCACACTAAAAACTCCCATTACCTCAAGGAATGAGGTTCGAAACTTGTCCTCATATCTTTCTTCTCTACTCCAACAGTGTTGACATTACAAGTCTGGAATCAAGCAGAAAATGAGATTTGAGCGAGAGTCTATCTGGATCTAGTGTTGCTCTTGTAAAATCTTTTGTGCTTCTTTTGATATTGAAATATTGATGTCTTACCAGAGTGTGCAACAAAGAACTTCACATGCTTCTCAGAAGGTTTTTCTCGTGAAAAACAGTTAAACTGTTGGTGGTAGCTTTCTTTGCTTCCCCGATACAGTTAGTTTCTGGAACAGATGCACAGCACCAACACCTGCAGCATAGATGAACTACTGTACAAGAATAGCACCAGTGTGCTACACAATATTTTCAATGTATATAAGGAGCACTTTCCAATGCAACGACACTATAAAGAAAAAGTAAAGAAAGTAAATGCATCATTGTTCATTTTTAGCACATTTTTAAGAAACTTTTGACTTAGTTGCATTTAATTATTTGATATAAAAATGATGTCTGAAATATGAATGTCTTGCCAATATGGAGCCTGTATTTCTTAATTTAGTCCTTGACAGGAACAGCTTAAAGCAACCCAGCAAAAAGCGAGGAGATGTCACAAGAGCACAAGCTTTTGAACACACAACTGACAACAGATGTTATACGTCCTTTTTATCTGGAAGTGACGGCTCCCCCTCTATGAGTGTTACATGCATGTTACATTTTCTGAAGATTCTTGAAAGAAGCCTTTTAAGAGAATTTGAGCTGAACATTGAACAATAACGATAATTATTTCTGGTACTCATGCTGTACCCACTTTGCATTTTTCTGAGAGCAAATGTAACAACAGTTTTCAGAAAGTGATATTTATAAGCAACTGAACTCATAATGTTAGAGAAATAGCAGGACTGACTTCACAGAAATTTTGTAATTGCCTGTGTCTGTTGCTTCATCATGCAGACGGAATATTGTAAGCCAGTTTTGGTTTTCACATTTTAGTTCATTTTTTTTTCACCAAGTCATAGACTCATCTAACATCAAGTGCCCATTTAAATTTAGAACTCCCTTCTTGTTTTGATAGTCCTTCGACTGATGGGCTATCAAATGGGTTTGTTTCTGTGATACAAATCCATTTTACTTCGGAAGCTCACACTGAAAAGAAAAAAATAGTTATTTTGAATTTGGTTCCATGTTCAGTTGGGAAAAAAATAAAACTAATCCAAATTCAAAATCCCACTTGTCACTTAACACAACTAATATTTCCAATAAAGGTAACTTCAGCATATATTTTATACTTATCCTTTTTTAAGATGATCAAATTGCCTTGGCATGTCAAATTTATGACTTTCTGTTTGCATGGGATGTAAATAACATGTCACACTGTTAGAAGCACATCTTTAAAATGACAAAGATAAGAGAACATGCCTTTTATAGAAGGGAGATGTGTCTCTGTTTGTTAAATGCAGAATTTGCCAAACAAAAATAGTTACGGATAGTTGTGGATCAGTTATATCAGATCCACAACTAAATCAGTAATTAAATGCTTTAACATAATCGGGGCCATGATAGACAAGACTAGATGTTACCCTCAAGGTAATGTTACCACAATGCACTATATGGTTGTACAAATATAGGCAGAGAGACAGACAGACAACACACTGACAAACAGGTCACTTCATCCTTATTTCCCACGTGTCCACTTTGTACTTCAGTTCCAACATAAACAGAAGCACATTTACACAAAGTGCAGGGGCAAAACATTTGTAATGTTGCTTGGATTGAACTGTGGAAGGGATTAAAAGGTTCAATAACTTTTCTTTTGGAAAGGCATATTATTCTTTATGACAGAAAAATCCAACTTTGTTAAGGTAGAATAGAAAATGTCAGAATGCTGCCAACTTATTTGGAACATATGTGTCAATTAATGTCACTGTGAATATGGAATAACAGCATTTCCCTCAATGGACTTACACATCTTGAGTGACAGAAGACTGAAAATAGAGTGGCCTTAGAGTTTATATAAATAATATTGCAGAGTTGATGCTGTTTCTTTCTTCTTCAAACATCAAAGTTTTTCTGATGTTTATTACATTACAAAGATTGTTTGTCAATGCCAACAACAAAGTACATTTGCAAAATGTATATTTTTTTTCTGATATAAATGAAAAGCATGTTGAAATTGCATCTATAGCAGTAAAGAACCCATATTCATATCTAACTAGAGACACCATTCACCACATGTAGTTTCTTTCTGGTGTAAAATATGCTGTTTTCTCAAGATTTTTTAGCTTTGCAATTCAATTCTGCTGTCCACTGCGGCAAAACTTAATAAAATGAGAACATAGACAGTGAACCATATTTTAAAAGAGAGAAAAAAAAACACATTTTAGGCACTTGAAAGGGAGGTGAGTTTAAGTCTTCTAGCTCCATCACAGCATGAAACCTTTTCACGCTCCTGTGCAGGAGGGTTTCATGCCTTGTAATATTAAGGCTTTTTAGTTCGAGGGTAATCTCATCTGACATTACAGCACTCAGAATTAACTGAGTAAAGTTCATTCCAAGACATCGGAACGACAGTGGCAGTCAGACAGCAGATATTTTCTTTTAGGGTTTCTTGGGGTGCCGTGATCCTTGGAATTTGTCATACAGAGGCAATGATCTCAAATTGGTCTGAGAAGAAAAGGCAAAGAAAACAAACCTGTGTGCTGAATTTTTCTGAGTAAGACCTCTAAAAGGAATGTGGAGAGTCTTTTTTTTCCCCTGCATTGAGAACTATTTCAAAGACATCTTCTGTGTATTGTCAGCACATATGAGAGGTCTTTCATCCCTCTAAATAGCTGGAGGAATGAGACGTTCTGTAGCCTGCTGCTTCAGATTCCTATTGTTTGTGCACAGCCTCTCACCCCCACTGAGAGGTCACGAAAAAGGAACATGCACACACAAACAAACTTCAACATAGACAGGAACTAAGATTTGTGTGTCAGTTTACAGGCATTCAGTATCATAAATGAAAGACAGGGTTGCAGTTTGCAATGTGGTTGGAATCGAAGCAATGTAAACGTGTGCAATTCAAAATGTGCAGCTGATACGTGAAGCTTAAAGTTGACCTGAAGGCCTTTCGAGAGGGGACACACGACCTCTTATTACATTAGCAGTCTCCTCACCTCAGCATGTTGTGGATGTGTCTTCCATGCAAGAAAGTGCTGAACTTTTCACCTCTTCTGTGTGTCTTAGCACCATGTCAGCAAACCATGTTAGAGCTTTATTCTGTTCAAAAGAAAAAAAAAAAGAAAAGCTAAAGTGAACGGGTGTTGACTGCAGAGATGGATGAAGTCATCTTTGCTCTTAATTATGGATGTGACAGAGCAGCACCACCCTGTTTGCACTGGGATTACTGAACAACAGTTCTGCCCGGCATCACTTTATGACCCCTTATGATGAAGATGCTGTGCAATCTTCTATGCTGGCATAAAGTTTTTCATTTAGAAAAATAGCTTGTGAAACAAACAGATGTGAAATTGATGCTGTAGCTAAAAGTAATATCTATATAATGTTTAACATTATCGCATGGACACATATTATTGGTTTGTATCTTCTCAAAAACACAAGCTGAGATATGTTTTATTTTATCCTTTGATGTTAATTCAGACTTTTGTTTTATTTATGGATTTAGTTGAATGTTTCATATAATTAAACTACCAAGAATATTTGCAAAACAATTTTCCCCTTATTGTAATATATTGCCACACCAATATCTGTTATTTTCTGTATTCTATACACATTCATCATAGTAAATTAAGTCATCGTCAAAAAGTTAATTTATTTTTCTAATTCAGTTAAAAATGTGAAGTTTAAATATGTAAGGCGTTGAAGGTCATTGCCAAAGAATTTGGTTATTCAGAGTGCTGGATCCAAACACATTAATGGAAATTTGAGTGGATGGAAAACATATGGTTGAAAATTTTGAATAAGGTTCATTATTGGCCAGCGATGAAGCATTGCAAAAAAAGAGGATGAGCTGTGTGTTTTATTCTGGGAAGTATTCATAGATTTCAGATTCCTCATGCTTGTTGATTCATGGTTTCTTATGCCCTGATACTGTAAAGAAGAACCAAAACAGAGCTTCAACAAATTACTGCCTTCCCTTTTTTTTTTTTTGCATTTTTTCTGTCATTAGTTGTATGTTCTTGGATCTCTTTAGGGTGCAAAATAACTTTCTTTCGATGTTGGAGTTCAGTTTGAATAGTTTCCTTGGCTTTATTTCTACTACTTTCACAATTAGACTGACCATCTGGGGTTGGGCATTTTCTGTTGCATCAACTTTCTCAAAGTTTTGCTACGTCCCCATCAACCTTGTACTTTTTGGTAAATTGGCAGATGTGGTGTCATGAATATTAGGCTGTCTCAGTCTCTCTTGAGACAGCCTAATATTTGAATATTATTACAGCCTAATATTTGAATATTATTCAAACTTATAATCAAATAGACAATCCAAGTATATTCTTCTCTCTAAGCTTCTTAGGTAGCTCTTGCATTTAACTGTTCTGGCTGATGTTCAGTGAGGTGCACACAACAACGCCAACCTTCCCAGTTTAATATTTCTTTTCTATTCGAAGACTGACTCGCTCATTGAAACCTTGAAGGGGCTTTTGATACTAAATCAGTTTAAATGCTTACTTTGCAACATAACAAGATTGCAAGAAAATTGCCATTTTATTTAATTTTGTCCTTCTTAGATAAACAAAATGTTTATTTTATGTGTTTACTCAATTTTATTTTAAAGACTTACTGATATAAATTAGATTGTTGCATTTTTCAGGAGAAATTATGTTTTAATGAACTGTAAGGGTGCTTAAAAATGGCCTGTTTCAGAACCTGCAAGAATAGGCATTGTTTGCTGTTATACAAAAGCATTAAAACATCATGATGCCTCCACTTCTTATATTCCCTTTATAAATGCTTTCTTTTGATTTCCATTCAGTAACAAACCCCTGAGTGTAGGTGGTTAGATTAGATGCACAAAGAGTCATTCTTCCTGCCTACTCTTTTGAAGTGGCAGGTATTGATTTTCTCTATTAGCCTAGCAGAAAAAAACACCATTTACTCTGCAACTGTTTTCTTAGATACACTGATTTGTTGGCATGCTTAAATCTCAGATTAAAACAAAACACTGCTCAGCAGGACTCAATAGTATAGGATCTTATGTTTTCTGTTGATGAATGTGTAAACTGCAAACCAAAGCTAATTAGAGCACTTTCTCTTTATTCTAATTTCATTATAGTTATCCCCCCGGGTCACATATTCTGTTCTCATAATTTCATTGATAGTTAGAACATGATGTTTATTGCAGATTCTGACTATGAAACTGGCAAAATAAAAATGGCTGGCACAATGTACATGTGAGTAATATTTCTAGTTATTTTTTAACCCAAATATTGAGTTGATACTGTTGGGAAGGAAGCTTGGTACTTTTAACTAAAAATGATAAATTTAATACTTTCTTAAATAGAATAGAAAAGAACATAGAAGTTTGTCATTTTTAACCATTTGTAAAAGGATCACCATGGTATGTCTACATGTTAGAGGCTGAGCACAGAGAAAAGATGTCAACAATACAAAATATCTTCAATTGTTTTATTTGTAGCATGTGTGAACATTTGTAAACAAATGCTAAAATTTTAAGACTTAAGTTCACATATAAAAGCAATTTTATTGATATTTGAGTAAAGTTTTTTTGACAGTTGTTTTTTTAACATAATTTCAGCTGTATTTATTTGATAATATTTGATAATAAAGGTGATTTTTATTTTAATTAAGAATTTTATGAAGAAAAAAATATAAGTAGCCTGTGTTATATTGACTAGCTTGTTTTCAAGTACACTTGTTAGTTTAGTTTTTAATCTATAATAAAAAATAAAACTAAATAAATCATAAATTTCAATTTGGATATTACTTGCTCAGTTAACCATGTTATGGGTTAAAATTTTTAACTATTATTTGTTAGTCTTAATTTGACAGTGGTCACTTCAACCTATCCGCCTATCATAAAATCTTCACTTGGGTTGTGTATATGTTAATTTCTTTATTTTTTAATTATTTGTTTTCTAGGTGGAAACAAGCTTAATGGACAGCAATTCCGCTTGGACTGGGCCTGGATTTCCATGGAGAAAGAGTATTATGTGGTAGATGAGGAAGACAAATTCTTGGAGGTGGTGCTCCAACGAAGAGGATATCTGGGAGAGACGTCATTCATTGGTCAGTCTGTTTTTTGCCTTTATGCCTCCTTTGCTTTATGTCAGCTTTCATCTCTCTGAACTGAGATTTATTGTCTCTGGATTTAGCCACAATAAACAATGATTGATGCAGAGTGTATAATATCAGACTTGGCTCTAGGCAGCAGTGTCACAATAACTGTCAGATGAATTGCTGTAACCTCTTGGGGAGATATTTATTGCTCCTGCATAAATAACACAAACACGTCCCTGACTTTTCCCCAAGTGCTGTTATCAAGCTAAAAACCTCAGTTTTGTGAATTGGAAGTAATAAGAGATAATTATTCAAACTTATAATCAAATAGACAATCCAAAATTATTGTTATAATTTGACTAAATAAATTTTAGTCTGTTTTCAAACTTTTAATCTTCCAATCTCTCAATGTCAAAGATGTTCACATTGCAAAACAAAATGATAACATACATAAAAAAATCCAAAATAAAAACAATCCTATTCATTTTACCAATACAGTGCCTTTAAAAAACTATTCAGAACAATTGAAATTTTTCATATTTTGTCACTTTACAATTGCTAGTATCACTGTATGACATCAATGATACATGTTTTGGTTTATTTACAGATTAAAACCTAAAAGTATGGAGTCCATTTGCATTCAGCTGTATAAAATCTCTTAATACAAATCCCTTAAGAGCAACCAAATATCTTCAGAGGTCAAAATCCATCTGGATAATGTTTTGCGGTGAAAACATACAGCTGTTCTATAAAGACTTTAAAGATGTTAGTGAGCCTTAGAGAACAAACACCATCAAGAAGAGCAAAGAACACCGATAGTATTGCTAGCAAGGGGGGTCAACCATAGAAGTGGTTAATTTGTGAACAACTGTTCCTGAATGTGGGAATATATTTTGTTGAAAATTATTCTGCTGCAATAATAGCTGTCTTACCTCTGTAAGCCTTTAACAGAGGTGCCAGTAGATCTGTTAGTGCAAAGATATTGTGGAACTGACCTTGTAAACACTGAAAATAGAAGCCTCAGAAATTATGAGTCTTAGTACATTTTTTTCTACATGAAATCTTGTGGCCTGTTTTTTTTTTTTTCATTTTTTTACTAACAATTGCATACATATTAGTAAGTCGCGCTTACATTTTCTACTAATTAAACTTGTCTTTTCTCTTAAACACACCCTGTGAATTTCCACAGTAAATTAAATTTTGCAATGAGATTAATAATTTTCATGCATCATTTCGGTATTCAACTATTTAGGTGGAAATTGCACAAGACTTTAATTAGACAATTTCTATTAGTTTAGTACAGACAGTGTGATTTGCTTTGACTGATGAAGGTTTAATTAGGCTAAATTTACATAATTTCCCTTTTTAAGCTTCAGTAATTAAAATGTGGCCAAGGTAATTTTAAGCTTTTCTTGCTCCTTGGCAATGTTATATTAATTTTTCTTGAAAAAAGAAAAAGGCATTTTCCTGTGTTATATATTTTTTAAATGAATAAAATATAATAAGTTGAACTTCAATCTTATGCTTAGTTTATCAATATATGCATCATATATACAATTTACAACTTACATCTCTTTCATTTAATTCAAGATAGACTTTAAAAACTAAGCAAAAGAGATTGTAGATTAAACATATTAAATACAAACAAAACATTGCATTTTTGGAGTTATAAGTGTAATGCAAATGTTTGTGTTCTGAATCTTACCGCCACGGATCAATGTTTAGGCCTCCAAGATTCACAGTGAATGTTTCAGTTGATCTTAAAAATATAATCCTGTTCCCAGGATATACTTTTGATTTTAAATATTTAAATAAGTGTTGGAAAATAGGTCGCAGAGAAGAACCCTTAAAACAGAGAAGTATCATGTCAAAGCAGTATATTTTTCATCAATCTGAAATATCCTAGAGGTTTCCCTGCAGAACATGCCTGCAAATCTATCTATCTATCTATCTATCTATCTATCTATCTATCTATCTATCTATCTATCTATCTATCTATCTATCTATCTATCTATCTATCTATCTATCTATCTATCTATCTATCTATCTATCTATCTATCTATCTATCTATCTATCTATCTATCTATCTATCTATCTATCTATCTATCTATCTATCTATCTATCTATCTATCTATCTATCTATCTATCTATCTATCTATCTATCTATCTATCTATCTATCTATCTATCTATCTATTTATCTATCTATCTATCTATCTATCTATCTATCTATCTATCTATCTATCTATCTATATATATTATATATATATATATATATATATATATATATATATTATATATATATATATATATTTATATATATATATATATATATATATATATATACTACTACTACTACTTCAATGCCAATCCAATACTAAGCCTTCTGAGTGGCAGAGGTTGGTGATTTGGTGTTAAAAGGAACAGCACAGCATATTTTTGTGCTTATGTCGGGGTGTTTGTGCAGGTTCGAAGGTTTAAGGGATGACAATGCTGTCTCTGAGCACCTCCCTTAGCCTTGACTTTATCATGCTTCAGCTGGTTTGCTTATGAACAAGTAGCAGTTGTAAGCAACTTTTACTCTGCCGCCTCTCATCGTCATTCTGCTCTTTGTAAATCCCAGAGCCACTTTTAAATATACCAGTGTGTCAGGTTGTACAATAATATCTATTAACTTGGGTAGATATACTTTTGAGAATTCACACCACTTGGGACGGTCTGAAGTCTGTCTCTTAAGTACACATGAGAAATTGTATTCTGATTCTCTGTCTTTGCACAGACAAAACACATGGTTATCTCTGAACACCCATAGATGGTACACTCACACACACTCACCCTATTTCAAGACAGTGTTTTAAAAGCAGCGTCTAGGTAACATGGCTTTCTGACGAACTGCTGAAACACTTCAAATTGAAACGACTTTCATCTAGGCTGATGTAGCTCCCAGAAATTCAGCAGAGGCATAAGTCCATGGCTGGGGTGAAAATTAAACTGAAGTAATTCTTGTTCTGGCTTTAGAAAATTATTACATTTTACTTCAGAGCCCAAAGTCTTTTCATTTGTGAAAGTAGGAAGCACTCTAGCTCAAATAAAAATAAAAAAAGGAAAGAAACAGGTTATTAATATTTAATAGAGATAACAGTAAAATGTAAATTAAAATTATGCCCACAGGAATATTTAAGAATGCCATTGATTTTATATATATATACATTTTTTTTGTTAGGTTTTTTTTGGGGGTATGTGTGAGTGTGTGTATCAACACCCACATGCACACACACATTTGTGTGTGTATTTATATTGCTCTTGATTTTTTATATATTAAGCTTGTTGTTTTATTTATTGAAACTTCATATTCACTGCCACAAGCTACTGTAAACTTTGCACAGAGAACTTGACCGAACTGACTATGGCAATTATTACCCACCTGACAAATACCCCTTGACTGTACTTGACAATAATGGCTCACTTCTTCCATTGCCTTTGTTGCTTTGATTTAGAGAGTAGAGAATAGGGATTCAAAAACAAAACTACTGTTCCAAATCACAGGCAGGAATCTGAATATTCGGTCATCAAGTATGTGATTTTAATAGAATATTTTCACAGAAATATTTTTACATTGCATTGGATTTGTCATAAGGCAATACCTATGAGGTGTAGCTGGTAAGTGCATTGTGCAGTATGTGCCATTTAAAGGCTGTCACATTATCAAGCAATTAGTATACACAGTGACCTGGAAAACTTTTTGACACCTTCAACTTCTACAAGTCCTGCCACTTTATGACCACAATTATCTATTTGGAATTTTATGTGATAGATTTTAAGTGTAGCGAAGTGGAAGATAATTGAACAGTTTTCTAAATTATCAATGAAAAATCTGAAAAAATTTATTGAACCCACATTCTCCTGCCTCATAAAACCCAGCAGAGCATGTGTCACTACATTCTGTCACCGACTTTTACAGCAACTACAACCCTTTTGTCATCACCAGGTTTGCAGTTTTCTTTGCTAATTTTTCTCAATCTCAGTCAGTCAAGTCTTTCACAGCACCTGACTATTTAAATGATTCAATTGGAACTATAGCTATATTTGTTTTCATGATGGACGTTTTCTAAATTCACCTGGCATGATGGACACCTGACATGATGTTACCACCATCTCTTACCATGGTTATTAATTTTTCCGGGTAATGTGCAGTGGGCAAGAAGTTTTTTTAGCTAAAAAAGAAGGCTTATTTGTTTTCTCATCTGACTAGAGCACCATGTTTTCTGTGTCCCCTACATTTGTTTGTGGACATCTATTTCAAAGTCTTAAAAGAAACAGTGAAATTCAAATTTTTCTATCTATTGAAAAATTTGAATTTTTGTGTGCTGGTAAAGCGTAGTAAAAAATATTTATTAAGATCGAATATCAGCACTCTTAAACAGATAAAGCAGCCAAGGCAAGAATGAAAAACCCACACAATGATTGCTATGATTCGGGTGTGCGGAGAGAAAGATTGATCGCTCCAGATTCAACGAGGAATAAGTCAGGGATAAAATAAAAAGCAGGGAAGAATGTTGCGAGAAGCCTGCTGCTATTGCAATGGTTTGCTGATGAAAGCTTGTGTGGTTCCAAGTAACATTACAGCAGAGCTTTTTTGCAGAGACCATCCCAGCAGGTGTACAGGTAGTGAGGATCAGCAGAGAAGGAACACGGGGTTAAGATCAAGGTTTAAAGTTGCCCCTGCAAAGCAAAAGCTCAGGTAGGATAGCCCTGGACAAGAACATGTCGATCAGTCTGGATTCTCCTGCTTCTCTTTTTAAGTTCAGCTTTTTCTCACACTTCTTTCAACAATCAATTAAATCAGTCCACATACGTGTCACATTATTTATTCATGAAATAGTTTTTCCAAACCTTTCCTACGTATATCAGTTTTCTCACCTCCTGACTTCTGCTTTGCTGTCACTCGACTTAACTCTTCTCATGTTTACGTACTGTCTTCTTCAATTTCTCATCGCCTCATCTCTGGGCATTGAAGACTGTTCCTGAGAAGCTCTTATTCAGACACAACCGCTCCTCTTCACCGAGCTGCATCCATTTTCACAGACTGATTGAGGTGATTCTTCCACTGCACTTTTATTCTCTAAATATTACAATAATCTGAGGAAGAAACATGGAAACCCATCGCTTGTTGATGCACATGAGAAGAGAACACTGTTCCGTATGATGTGATCCAAGACATGACCTACAGTAGTTAACATTGCTAAAGATGTTCACACTGTTTCTGAGATGAAGGTGTCAGAATATACGGTGCATCACTGTTTGTTGCAAATGAGGCTGCATAACCTCAAATCAGACGGGGTTTTCCCATGCTGACCCCAGTTAAACACTCCAACAATGGGGATCAAGAGCATCAAACCAAAACTGCTGAATAATAGACGAAGGTGGCCTAAGTTAATGAATAATATATGTGATAATATATGGCAAGGAGGCAAGACAGCAGAAGAATGTTGAGCAATGTTCTACTTGAAACCTTGTTTCTGGCTGTACATGTGGTTGTGTCTCTAAACATATCACCTCCTGACACATTGCTTCATACTATGTACATCTTTTTGAAAATATGTATTCCCCCTATGGCTATGGCCTCTTTTCACTAGTTCAAGATTTGTTGGAATAAAAAATAAAGAAGATGATGCTAATGTTGTAATGGCAGAAGCCGCACCAAAATGTCAGTGGTCTAATGGAGTCCATTCCTTGCTTGGTAAAAGCTGTTTTGGCAGCTAATGGAGAACTAACACACTTTAAGGCAGGTGATCATAATGTTCTGTCTGACCAGTCTATGTGTCTTATCTTTATTCCGCCTTTTCTGCAGAACCTCTGCTGTACCACTTTAAAAAAAAACTTTATATTTGCTTACCATCAGCAACTCTTGCTCTCACCCTGCAGCTCACACTTCAAACATTTTAGTTTCCCAGTGATGTCTGTTTAAGATGCAAGGTCAAGCATCCAGTCTGTGTCCTTGAGCTCTGAGGCATCTTCCCCTTTGGACTGCATGAACTCTTTGATTTCAACCAAAAGCGACAAGAAGCGATTCAAAACTCTTCTCCTTGTGAGCCTCTGGATTTCTACATCCAGTAACAGGTCACCATATTCTGCTGACAAATCCTCACATAGAGCTTTAAAAATCCACTGTTTGTCTTTGAAGACAAAATACTACTTAAAATGTGGTGCCAGTTCACACTTTCTAAGCATAAGCTCTAGTTCAGTTCACACAGGTTAAAACTGATATTTTTTCTGCACAGTTCACTTCCCACATATTTTGAATAAATTCACAGTCTCAGTATTGACTAGATTTAGTTCATCAGTCTTTTTAGAGAGCTGTGTTTTAAAACGGGGGGACCTTTTACATGCATCTGCTTATGACTCTCCTTTGGGCTTCATTAAAATAAACAGTATTTTAATTTGGGTAAATTCCAAATAATCTGCCTTCCCTGTTTAATAGGATTGTAAAAAAGCATTGTAGTTTTTGTGGGTTTTTTTTTTTCCCTTTTGTCACACTTAAATGTTTCAGATGATCGAAAAAACAAGCATGACACTACCATCTTAATATTTGACTGTTGGCATGATGTTTTTTTTTTTTTTCTGAAATGCTGAGATAGTTTTACACCAAATGTGAAAGTCTTTGTCTTTAGATGAGCAAATTTGGCAGAGGCAAACTCAGGAATAATTGCAACTTTAATTGCATCGCAATGTTCTCCTGCTAAGTATTGATTCAGTGTGCTGATTCAAAGTGCATGTGACACTTTTTCCATTTGTAAAAAAAAAAAAAAAAAAAAAAAAAACTGAAAACCTTTTATCTTTTACAGGACACTGTAATTTAATGATTTGGTATTTATAAATTCAGACATTTTCAATTTATCTTTAGGTGCACACAATTGCACATCACAGATTACATGTCATTATTTATTAAAAGTGCAATTTTTTTGTAATTTTATGTAAATATAACATGACTGAAGAAGCTTTTGCAGTTAAGTTCCTCATTGCAAATTAAGATTAGGCTACAATGAAAATAAGCATTGGTACTGCTGAGAAAGAGTGATTTTGCAGTTTATGGAAAATCACACTTTCTAGGCAGATATGGAGACTGACTGTGGTGAAACAGGGTTTCTTTAATAATAAATAATGAGTAAAACTTGAAATGGAATGGCTGGAAGTGCAGGTCATGAAGTCCATACAGAATAGCAGATAGAGCAATAGAAGAATCCGATAAGGAAACAAAACAAAAACCGGGAGGTCCAATAAAAAGGTGAAGTTTGGAAAATTATAAAGAAACTTGATTAACTAATTAGAGGAGATGTGGTACAGCTGTGGGTAGAGGAAAGAAAATGAAGGTGGGAGACCAATTAACACACTGAGTTGAATGAAGACCCAAAGACTTTGACAGAAAACTATGTGTAAATGAGCTGTATTACAAAAACATTTTTCAAATCAAGTGATTAATCTCACTCCAAAAGCATTTATAGATCACATATTTAAGTCTCTCAATAGGCAAAAAATAAGATAAGCTTGGAGTGTGAAAAGTATTTTTGAACACCTTTTTGTAACTTGAAACTTCTGCTCTGAGACACAAACATCAGGGTCTTTAAATCCATGACTAACAGTCAATGCGATCAAAAGTTTGGAGGGGATATATCCTCCTACACAGAGGGAACCTCAATATGACCCACAAACTATGTCTTGTTTTCTCCAGAGGGGCAGAATAAGTGTAGAGCTGTGAGATTCCACAGACTTTATGATCAACACTTTCTTTCTCTAAAGGCACATTTTATTCCATGTGTTTATTATTATTATTATTATTATTATTATTATTATTATTATTATTATTATTATTATTATTATTATTATTATTATTTTTTATGTGGATAAACTGATTATTAGAATGGATGGTGAAAGTAAAAAAAATGATTATGTACTTTTATATGTTATGACAAAATGTTGATATTAACTAGTCTCAAATTTAGGTGATAAGTCTGTAAATGATCCATGTTTTGAAAGCCAGTGATTCAGGTCATGATGGTCACTGAGGGCAATTATTGAATGCTTGGTCAGTTCCAGGAATTCACTCATTGTAAATTAAGACTTCCATTTTTGATAACAAGAATTGTCATCTATCAAACTAAATCACTGACATGTGTTAATGATTACAGAAGGCATAAACAGTAGTTTGTCTGTATCTTTCAGAGGGAGTGTTGTTCAAATATTAGTAAAGCGCATGCATATGTTTGAGTCTCTGTGGATTAGAGAAAATCCATGACACATTCAAGCTTCATTTAAGCTTTTGAACCCATTTCTGAATTTAAAAAAGCTGTTAGTTACATGACACACCAGACCAAGCTGAAAAAAAAACCCAAAAATGTTTGAAATCAATATTCAATCAGTGAGATTCATCATGATGATCAGTGTTGTGCATGACCAGCATTGTACATTTACTCAGATTTATTATTGTGTGGTGATATACATCAAATATCACTGCTTGAGATCAAAAAGAGGGAGATTTTAGCAATCTGTATGTTGCTACAGACTCCAAGAACACGTTATCCTCCTGAACTTGGATATTAAGAACTAATCACTGACTTAAATACAACAGCCCTTGGTTTTACACCTTGACCTAGATTTTTTGCAGCACATGGGTCTTTTTGTCCCATTTTCTTTTGTCAGATTTCTTTCTGCTGTGACTCTCCAAACCCTCTCCAGGAACTTCTGTAAATATAAAAATGGTACATCAAAACCAGGACCACCAGATTTCCCTTTCTGACTCAGTCTGTTAAATGTTGAGCTGCTGTTTATTATGCACTTGACATTGTTTACATTATTGCACTTATTCTACATTTATCTGTTTTGTATTTATTTTTTTCATCCGTACTGGTCTAGATTGGTATGTAACACATGGCAGAAAAACATTCCCAGTCTGTTTTATGCTTTTTGGTGTACAATGCAACAACGCTAAAATTAAAAATTTAATTTGAATGAGTGTGACTGTGTTTTGTTGTTCTGTCGCAACATTTACCTTCAGCTTATCTTCTGCATACAATAATCACAGTGTGCTCATGTTCAATATGTATCCAATCCCATCTGCATATGTTTGTCACCCGCTTTGTTGTTTGTGCAGGCATCAGAACGTCTGAAAAGAGATAACAAATCCTTTTGTCCTGGACTCACAGGCATGAGTGTCTGCCTGGTGTAGTAACAGTTCTGTTTGTTCGCCAAGGGCTTTATGACTGTAAACAAAGAAACATGAACAGCTCACTTCCAGTGCCACCAGTGTTCCCCGTAGACTTTAATCTGGAAGCCAGTGTTACCAGTTGGTTAGCGACCCATTTTGATGGTGCCATTAGATATATCACAGTGAAATATAAGTATATTAAAGGATTTATTCAGATTAGATTTAGTTGAAAATGCTGTGACACAGAGCTGAAAAACTAATTCATGTGTACCAAACCACTACGTTGTAACTAATCTCTCTTGTAACAAAGAGTGGGCCTTACATTAAATATTTCAATCACAAATATCATTCACACATTCCTTTCTAAGTGATCAGCGAAGAGAAAAAAACAGCACTCGTTTTCTCACCTCTTTGTTAAAGGGTGTGAATTTTTAATCTGTTTTTCATCTGTTTCTTTCTTGTGTCTGTCAATCCCCCATTGCTTGTGACTTTGTTTTCCTCAACTTCTTGCATATTGATTAAATTCATTTTGCATGGCTAATTCTTTTTGTGCTTTTTGTCTTTTTTGTTCCTCACAGGCATTGGTACACAAGATGGTAGTGCAAGAAAAGACGAGGACTTCAAGGGGAAGTCTCAAAGGCAGGTCCAGTTCAATCCAGGACAGACGAGAGCGACGTGGCGCGTTCAGATTCTGACTGACGATAAGTACGAGCAAGCGGAGACCTTCCAGATTCTGCTGTCAGAACCAGTGATGGGAGTGATGGAGTTTCCCATCTCAGCAACAGTGGAGATCCTAGACCCAGATGATGGTCAGTGCTGCTGAACACTCTATATCCTGCAGTATATCCATTCTATGTGCAGGGAATCATTTCTCCTAAAGCTAACATTTGAGAATGTTTTAAATGAAAGGCAAATAGTTTGTTCATGTTTTCCGTATATTAAATGTGGAAAAACATTGAAACTTAAAAAAGCAGGAAGAATCCAGGTCATAATCCATTTTACTTTTGCAACATTTTATTTTCTGTTAAATTCACAACATTCACCTGCTCATCCTCTTGTGATACAAGCTGGTTTGAAACAGACCCTTTACTGATGATACTGATGAACCTTTGCTCTTTGACATCAAACATGAATAGGAGCAATGCATTTGGAATATGGAGACATGTTTGTAAAACGCATAACCCCATGCTCTAGTCTTCTGATCCAAATTATTTGGGCTGAAATGGCTAAGCCATCAAGTCAAAACATGTCATTTAAATGAAAAATACCTATGTAGTTACCTCACAAGCAAGACGCTTCGGGATAAGGAACTGAACTGTCCTACTGAAGAACCCAGCAGCTTCAAATAACAACTTATTTACTGTAAGTTTTCCATATATTCAAGGAGCAGAGCTGAGCACAGACATCATACTAACACTGCCATGTTTGATTGTCATTGGGTTGTATTAAAAAAAAAAAATGTGTTAGTTTTCACACCAGCTTTGATGGGAAATGCACCTTCTAAAAAGCTCCACTTTCATATCGGAATCTTGTTTCAAAAGTCTTTTTTGCAAAAGCAAGATGAGAGTTTGTGTTGTTTCTGGTCAGCAGTAGTTTCCACACCACAACTCTCCCATGGATGCCATTCTTGCCTGTTCTCTTTCTTGCGTCAGATGTCATTCTAGTTTCTTTTGTAGCCTCCTGAGACGAGTCATTGATGCGCTCTTGGAATGCATTTTGCCGGCCAGCCACTCAGTGCTCACCACTGTCCTGTGTTTTTGCTAACTCTGGCTCACTAGAGTCCTGAAGCCTGAGAACATTTTTTGTAACCCTTCTCAGACTGTTAAATGTCATGGATTGTTTGTTGATGGATATAGTTTTAGATGTGCTAATTTTTCTTTATTTTGATATCCTTTTTGCTTTTATGCTTAAGCTAATTTGAAAACATTTTTATATTTACAAAGGTTGCTGAATTTGCTTAAAGACCCAAAACATTTAAGTTTAACAAACAGTTAAATCGTAAAGCAGAAGCTCTATAAGGAGGGCTGCAAATACTAGTACTGTTTTCACAGCTCTGTAATGTACTCCCATCATTCAGCTTCTGCTACTAAGCCAGATTCAGATTTTTATGTGTGTGAAACTGCACAAGGCTTTTTCACAGGACTGACTGGATTATATTTGAGCTTTATCCTTTCATATATGTATTGAAGGACAAAAGATGTTCTACTCAAATGCTAATTAGGCTAAAATGAACTTCTATTTTATCTTTCATATTTCTAGATTTTGATATTTTCTAACTTTGTCCTGACCAATATAAGTAAAAAAAATAAGAGATTCAACATTTTCAGTGAAAATAGCTCAACATGATCTCTGAAATACACTTTTCATAAGGATTTATTTGCATGTGCAGCATGCATATATGATTAAATGAAGAAAAGTAAAAGACAGAAAATGTCAGTATAAACACTGTCTCTTGCTGATATGGAGTGTTGTCAAATCTCTCAGCTGCAGCATGGAAATTCATCAGTGACATGTTAGCCAAATGAGAAGCATTTTAGGGATGATGCATTTCTTTTGTTCAGAATGGTGTTTCTAGTTCTTACTCCTCAAAATGAACATGGTGGTTAATTTCCTAAAAAAAAACTAGGGTTACAAAAGTAGCAATAAAATCAGACATTCCACTCACCCACACACAGTGAGCTCACCTTCTTATTTAGGGTTTTATTGCAATTTTCTCTGCCCTAGTTTTTTTTTTTCTCTCTTTCTCTTCTTAAAATTAATGGAATATTAAGTGGCACAGCTCTGCTCAATCAATGTTAGATTTATTCTTTTGTCACTTTTGCTTTTTGGTATTTGTATGCATTATCCCTCTCTCCAGCTCAGCCTCTACGTAATTAAAAACACACAACAGTTGCTCATAACTCTCTTGCTCATTTGTCGACATATTCTCTAGCTTTCAGGCTCTTTTCCTGCCTCCTATCCTCCTCCCCTGTGGGTTAATTATGATATGTGTGAGGAGGGGTTAGGAGCTGGTTTGTTTTCTGCTGTCTCCAGGGACTGTCTTATGTGACAGAGATTTGTCCCTCTGTAATCTAATGGGCCTGGAGAAGATTTGGCTTCGCCTGTGGCATTAATAGTGTGGTCTTTAATGATGAAACCAGTGTTTGTGTGGTCCTTCAGTTGGCTTGACAATTCCCTCCCTTGAGAACTGGTTAATATCTACTTTCGAGGAGGGAGATGCTAAGCTTTAACTAGAACCATTCCAATATTTAGGCAAACACAGTTTCTTCTTATAAGGGCCTAAAAATGTCTGTGTGACTGTGCAATATTTTTAGAGCTGCTAAATGTTGTTTTACAGTATTTATTTAGCTTTACAGATTTTACTTGGTAAAATAAAATGTACCAAAAGTGGTACATTGTGAAAGATGAACAGAGAGAAATGAGTGATGTATATTTTTCCAAATAAAATCCTAGAAATGTGCAGAAATGGATTTGCTATCCTCTCTCCTGAGTTAATAGGTATAACAACTTTTTATGTGCAATGGAAAGTCGTCTGGAAATATCTCTACCAGCTTTGCACAATAGCACAAGGTCACTGAGATTGGATGGAGAATGTCTAATCAGTTTTCAAGTCTTGCCACAAAACTTGAATTGATCTTCTAATCACTTATTCACTATATGTGTAATACCCTGATAGAAACTGATCTCCGTATTCAGTCTCAAGTCTTTTGCAACCTCCAACAGGTCTTCCTGCACTTATTAATACTCTTTGTTTGGTTTTATCTACCTTCCCATCAACTGTGACCAGCTCCCATGACCCTGGTAATGAAATAGCATAGCATGATACTGCCAACATTTTATTGTGGCAGTATATTCACAATAATGTTCAGTCTTAGTTTTCTGCTTTATGTAAAGTCTTGCAAGCAGACCAAAAAGTCACTTTTGGTCTCTCCCATTAGTTGCAGAAGAGATGAACCCAAGAGCACACAAGGAAAGATAATATCATGCTGGAAATCATATTTTTACTCAATGAATTGTACTTCATAAGGTACCACAGATGAGTTGGAACCTCAGATGTCAGAGCATACTCTGTTCAAACGTTGTGAATACTTTTGTAAACATTTTATGGTTCTCTCAACTTCTAGAGTGCATTTGTTTTTTTCATCCTTTTGATTAATATCAACAGAACTGGGCTTGTGCTGCAGCCCATTTCCTTTGCAATAGCTGAGTCTCCTCCAAACTTCCATATATAATCCATGCACAGTGCTGACTAAAGCTGAAGGTGGCAGCCTGCTGTTTGACTGTATGCTGCAAGAAACTGCTTTTCGCCACAGTTGGTAATACATCTTGCTTGCTTTTTCTACCGCAGTGAAGCCATATATCAGTGGCACGCTTACTGTTTGCATTTTTGCACCAATGCTATTACATTGATGTGAAGTATGGTTTTCTTTCTCATATTTGTAATTCTATGAAGGTACAAGGTCAATGGCTTTGTTGACCTGTAGAGGTTTGCTTGTGGTTAAAAAGATAGAACCTTTGTGTTCTTTACCCACTGCTAGTTTTCTTGTTCCATATGTGGTGTTATGGTCTGGCTCTAGAACCATAAATTAAAGGGAAGCAATGCATGGGATAACCTAAAAATGGGTTTTATTTTACAAAAATCATGTCTGAGGGGAAAAGGAGAAAGGAGAGAGTGGCAGAGAGGCAGAAAGAGTGGGCTCTTGTAATGACAAGGAATGGTGCATCTTACGATGGATCTGATGTCATTCCGGAGTCACTGGCCAGCTGCCTCCACTTCCAATCAGCACCAATTAGAAGCTCTAAAACAGTGATGTTAAAAACCCAGAGGAAAGGCTTTGGGCATATTTTGGCATATTTTTTTATACTCTGTGCTCAAAGTACAGACAAACATCTAGAAAAAACTACATAGAACACATCCCTGGATCCATACAAAATTCATGATTTATCAATATTTGAGAAGTGCTATACAGAGTTACAAAAGCCAAACAGAGTTCCCGTTTTGCTTTCTTTTTTGCTAGATAAAAAAAAAAAGATTTGATGCAAGCACTTCTAGATTCAGCACCGCCTTTACAAGCGTGTGACTTTTTCACATTCCCCATGAATGTTTTAAAATGACAGTGCGTTTTTCTCAGGAAGGTGAACTTGACCCACTTGGATGAAAAGTTTGCCTTTTCTAAATCTTGACTGGATTAAGGGGCTGTGCAGGAGGAAATGGTGGAATGAGACGTGAAAGTACTATGAGGTGAGATGAAGTTTGTAGTATATGGATGGAGTGGGAGTGGAAATTCATGGTGCGTTTGAGTGTGTGAAAGGAATAGGTAAGGCGGAGGAGCCCGGTATCCTGTTCTTGTAGCACCCCTTCTCCCCCAAACCTGCAGCCCCCCAACTTTCCCCTGGGGAGTGACAGATTATAGGCTGTAGCAGAAAGGAGAAACGCTGGAGATTGAGAGGAGGGAGAACGATTTAGCAAGTGTTATCACAAGAGAGGAGAAATGTTTGACCCCCCACTGTGTGTAAGATTGTCTTATATTGATGGCTTCATCTCAAAGAGTCTTCTCAGGTGTTTATCTCCTCTTACGCCATATGTTGTTTCAAAGATGAATCTATTTCTTTGGATTGTCTACTCTCCGGCCCTTTAATTAGTGTTCATGCTGCAAAAGCAATCCACAAATGATCTGTGAGTCTCCCTTCATTCATTCGCTCATTTTCTCAACGAAAATAGACAACACCAGAAAATCTCAGACAAGCTGAAAGTTAGTTCACTTTATCATTATTTTTATTGGCCCCAGATTGCTGTACGGGAAGTAACTCCAACCATTCTGTTGCCACACTACGAAGCACTTTCAACTAATCTGAGTTTTTCTCTCAGTCACAAACCAAAGGCAACAGATGGTTAAGAAGTAGAGAAGAAAAATAAGTGAGTGGCTGACCTGTCGGTGTACACAAGAGTCGATGAGTGAAACTCCCAGGTGATGAAGCTCTGCGTGATGTTCTTGGGAGGCCTGCGATTGTATTTGTCTGCCACATGTGAAGAGGTATAAAAAAATCCTCTGTAGGGGTGTCTTTGAAGAGCCCTTCTGGTTGCATGAAACCAGAAAACTGTGATGGAAATTGATTTTTTTTTCATATGCATAACCTCACTGCAGGATGACCACCTAAGTAGATAAAAGTAAAATTCTACCAGCTGCCATACAGAGTACATAGTCATAGAGTGACTAGCCTGCATAACTTCCTCAGTACCTGATGTTCTGTGGATTACAGCCTACCGTTACACATATCATTAACGTCACCCTTTTCTTCTCTTTTTTGTTTTTTATCCAGAGTCCACCGTGTTCTTTCCTGAACCAATTCATTCAGTAGAGGAAGATGTTGGGGAGCTTTTCATCCCTGTACACCGCAGTGGAGACATAAGTGAGGAACTCATGGTGGTCTGCTCCACACAGCAGGGTACAAATCCGCTCCTTTCTCTTTGTATTTCTCACATGTTTGAGACTACTAAAATCAGGTGGTGCAGACCAGTATGATCCGATGAGTCTAATGATTTAAAATAATTTTTTTTTTATCAATTAAAGCTGACGAAATGTAAATGTGAAATTTTCAGATCACAATATGCTAATATTTTAATATGGAGCCATGTGAACCACTCAGTTCAATCCAAATTATGATACAGTGATGTCTAATTCAGTTCATCAGTTAAAGTCAATAAAAAAGTATCAGGTGCAATTAAGAGGTTGACTTTGCAACGCTTCCTTAACCTGAGCAGGTGAAGACGAGTAACAATCTTTCAATATAAAAAAACCCTCCATCAGAATCAAGTACACTATAAGTTGTGCAGTTCAGAGGGCAATAATCAGACACAACTAAACATAGTGTCACTGGGCCAAGTGTATCTTTTAAGAAAAAAGCTAAAGAAAAATAATAAAAAGCTAATAAATAAATAAAGAATATAGGAATGTTGACTGAATGGAGCATAGCAGTAAAAATTACAGTTTTCAGTGTCAGTTTTCTTCCTCCTGCAAGCAGGAGCGCAGCTTTAGAGATTGCTCTAAAAGTCTTTATTATATACAGTTTGTTGTCATATAATTTCAATACTGATGAAGAAATGGCAACTTAAATGTCGGGAATACGTAATAGTGAAGGTCATAGTCCAAATCATATTTTATCTTCAAGCATTAGCTCTGCTACTGTTTACAGCATAGTTGAGTCTCAGGTTATGCCCCATAAGCTATGAGCTTTAATTATGCCTTTCCGGTCATGTTTAATTTTCCACCAGTGTCACTCATCTTCAGTTTTCTCCACAAACTTTCTAAACATCTCCTCACACTCCTTTTTTTCTGGTTCTTCCAAAGGTTCTGCCACAGGAACGATCCCCACCACCGTTCTGTCCTATTCAGACTACATTTCACGTCCGGAGGAACACAGCAGCATCCTCCGATTCGACAAAGGAGAGCGGGAGAAGATGTGTCGTGTGGTGATCATCGATGACTCTCTGTACGAGGAAGTGGAGAGCTTCAATGTGATTCTGACCCTGCCTGTTGGAGGTCGGCTAGGAATGCACTATCCTACCACTAAAGTCAGCATCCTCAAAGACATAGATGATGGTAAGCCACAGTTTGATTTGTTGCTTTATGTGTTTGATGACATCTAGATTACAGCTGCTCCATTAGTTACATCAGTTCCACTTAACAACTATATGCATCTAACTTTGTGTTGGTCTGTCAAATAAAATCCCACATAGTGACAAAATATTAAAAAGTTATAGAGGTGGGAATTTTTTAATTAACTTTAGTCTGTTTTTTGTTTTTGGAGTAGTCTCAGGTCTTCTCAGCATTTATGGATAGAAGAATTTCACAACCTGGGGTGTTACTAATTGTCACACACAGTAAATGTTTTCCTGTTTTTGTTCAACAAATATAGCCTTGAAATTATAATCTTTCTTAATTATAAAATGTATTTCTCAGAAGAAAAAAAAGGTAGAAAGACCATCAACAACTCGTATGCAGCTGTGACACTGATATATAACAGAAAACTAAGACAAATTTCAAAATGAATGGCAAAAATATTAATTAAATTGCACAGTGTTTTTTGTCTCTTTTTTAGTAACGATAATTTGAAAATTGTTTCATTGTATAATATTATAAGTTTCTTATGTTATTTTACAATTTAAAACATCTTTGTTAAACGATCGTTACATACATACATACTTATAGGTTTACAAGGACTCACATGTAACAAACTAAAAGCATTAGTTTCTTAAAAACCAGCCCTTTTTTCAAGGCTTTGTTCCAGATTTGAGGGTCTTGAACCTTAGCTTTTGAGAAACAATTGCTTCCTGGACTCAGTTGAAGTTTTAAATTTTTACCCAATTGCTAATGTGTGTGATATTTGTAATACACCAGTTCGATGCTATGAAGCTTACCAGAAATTGCCTGCTTAGTGTCTCCCTCCTCGAAATTGCGTCCACTGCGAAGAGAGAAGAGCCATTAATGTTAATTCAATATTTGAAAGCATAGCCAACACGGACCGGATGGCTTTGTTGACGTCTTCTGCTCCCATTGCTAAAATTACAGGCAAACTACAATCCTAAAACAGCTCAGAAAATCCACTTCATATCTCACAACTTCTCCCTCTGTTCGCTCATTGACCCTGTTGAAATTTCCTGGAGAAATTCAATTCAATAGCAGGAAGCGAGATTTGAATCAAGTAGAATTGCACAGAAAGACAACGGCCAGGCAAGAAAGAATAAAATTTAATCAGTCAATGGAATAGATAAATATAGGGAAAACATTTTATTTCTGGTCTTTATTCCCTATCAGTTTGTCTAAGCATCCACCCATCCATCCACCTGTCTGTCTATTACCTATTTATAATTATTCATCTTTTCTTCCATCTCTAATAATTAGGAAGGCAACATATGTATTTATAATTTAAAAATAAAAGGAAAAAGGAATAAAGAAATTGTACATATATACTAATTTTGGTTAATGAAGAACTCCTTGAGTTTTATCTACTTTTAGATTTTTTTCTTTTATGTTTAAGTCATTCTGTTAAAATTACTTAAACATTTAACAGAATGTTAACTGTCAAACACAACATTCTGTCAAAATGTTGTGTTTCATTGCAGCCAGTGTGTGTTTATTTTCAGCTTCACTTCATTTCAAGCTTAAAGTCAGTTCTTAACACAGCTCTTTAATAAACACAGAAGATGCTGTGTAGTGTGACTGGCCCACATATGGCACTCAACATATATTCCTTGTGTTCATTGACTTTTATGCTCTTGGTGTGTAAACACAAGACTGGTTTCTATTTTCGCTGCCTCCTGTTGAAACTGTCCTCATTACTTATATTTTCATGTAGTGAGAAAACAGGTGCATTGTTTTGGCTGTCACATAATCTAAGAGAAATGTGTAAGAAAGAGAAGATATTCATATGTAAGGGACCTTTTTGGCAGAGGGAGGAGAAGAGCTCCATCTAAATCCTTTATTTACTTTCTTTTTCCCAAAATACTTGGAATGCTGTCAAAAATGCAAAGAACAGAACCCCTAAAATCCCTTAAGTCTTAGATTTATCTGAAATGGAATAAAGAGCTATTGTTTTTGACCAATATGTGCTCAGTTTTAAATGGGGACCTCTGTCATAATCCAAACTTTTCTTTCAAAGAGCATTTAATTAAGGAAACCATGTAACTTAAAACTAAATCATTTCCATTCCAGACTGTTTCTGTCAGATGTTTTATTTTGCTTACTGCTTATGCGTTGCCCAACACCCACTATTGTGATGCAATTAATTTACTATAAAATGTGGAGTATTGCAGATTTAATTACTTCCTTCAGGTTTTAACAGCATTGCTTAGCTGGTTCACTTCTTGAGTAGATCTGTGGCAATGGAAAGTAAAACTTAACCTGAACCGGATCAAATTAGTCTTCCTGGTAGATCAGTAAAAGGTTTTTGATACTTCTTTGTTCCAAAACAAGGAACAAGAAATTTGTGGAATTTAATTTAATTACAGCATTAATATACTTGGCAGCAAAAAACAGAGACAATTATCTATTCCTGTCAAGAGTCAATGATTAGGGGACAGTTTTCAAATAAATACATTTTCATTATCAGACACCTTGAAACTTTAAATGATTTATTTTATATTTATCCATAAGTAGTTACAACATATTTGTGAACACAAGAGAATTGTAAACACTAAACTGCCTTTGATCATGGTATTATATTTATTTTTCTAGCTACATCTGTTAAGTAAAAAGCCCTTTTAAAATCACTGTCTAAATAACATGTTCTTATTTTATCTTCAGTATGATACTTTAAAGAGTGTTCACTTTATTTTGCCTATTTAAAACAAAATATTTTCATATTTTGATCAGCATAAGTAGTTCAATCCATTATGCAAATGTTCCTTTTTTATCCACAGGGGCTCATTTCCATCTGCAACCTGTCAGTTGATGGTATAAAACGAAAATAAAATATTAAATCACAGAATCTGTTAAACCACATAATATTGAATAAGAAGTTGCATTAGTGAAAATTATAACATTCACAAATCTGCATGTGATTACAGGTTTGATCGCTACCAAGCATTATGGAGCCTCTAAATACAGTTCTAACTGAAGAGTTTTGTTTTTTGCTAACAAGCAATGCACAGTGGTTTTCTTTGCTTTTTGTGCAAAGACAAAAACTTTGAGCAAGCAAATTTTTTTATGGCTTTCTGTTAATACTCTAAAAATATTATATTTTTGTAATCAATGTAACAATCATTAACACAAACAAAATAGGTTTGTTATTGAAGAAGTACTTAAAATGTTTTATTGTTTTTATCTGGTACATACTATGTTTATAAATCTTTCTTCTTATCTCTCTTTGCATCTCATTTTATCTGTCTCTTTCTGTCTTCCCCTTTCAATTGTTATCTGTTGTATATTTCTTTCTTATTGGTCTTCCAAGAAAACTTGAATACAGTTATTTATTTTCTGAAGAAATAGGTGAAGGTGTGAACACGTAGAGACAGAAATATATTTAATGTTATCTAGACAGAATAATACAATTATTGAAATTAACTAATCACAATTAATTACTACATGCCACGATTTTCTTGGGGGAGCAGCCATTATTGTTGGTGGGGCAGAGCAGGGCGGTGAATAATAGGGGAATAACTGAAATACACAAATATGCATCTGTACACATCTCCTGAGAAACATCAGCAGCAAACCCCAGGAAAGTGATTGACATACAAAAGAGGACCCACTATAGAGCCCTGAGGTCCACCATATCACCGACAACCATTTCAACAATTATCTCATTTATATATGAACACATTGTTTTGTATTTATCAGATATAATTTTGTTTGCTTTATTTAATTTTAGCAATGTTCCCTTTCAACAAGAAGGTTGTGGGGTCAACTCCTACCCTTGGCTCTTTCATCAGGGACTTTGCATGTTCTTCCTGTGCATGCATAGATTCCCCATAGGTCCTCGAGCTTCTTCCAACAGTTCAGTTAATTGGTTACTGTACATTTCCTTTTTCAGTGAGTTTGAATGGTTGTTTCTCTTGTGTGTCTCTGTGTTGTCCTGTGATAGACTAACTGACAGGGCCCTGAGTTCATCTTTCCAAAGACGACTGGAAAAAAGCACCTATTAATGACTAATTAGGATATAATTAGGTTTATCCATTGGGGTTACACCTGCAGTTTATGTAACACTGTTTTGTCTTTGGCCAATTTTTGTCTATGAATTACCAGGCTCTGCAGAACTTTTATTAAATTAAAAAATGTTTGACTTTTCATATCAGACAGTTACTTCTTGCCTGCTCAGGTCAATCAGGTCCTTCTTCAGGCCCTAATTATGACAATTTAGTTATGGACTTCTTATGCTTCCTCACTCGTCTTTTGCTGGAGGATGTGGTTCAAATTTATTTCATACCAACTAAATGTTTTTCCTGTAAATGTTTTTAATGTTCAGCATGCCATATCTTAATAATGTTGTGCACTATATTATATGTAAGGCAGTGTTAAATTTGCCTTGCAACTTTTTTATTCATTTACATGTATTTTAGTCTGTTTACAAAATAGACTGCTAATATATCAGCCATATGGTTTACTAATACTTTTACCCCTCATCCCCAAAGGGGACTTCTAGTTTGGAGTCTAAGTCCTTCTCGGAAAAATCAAGTCTTGGTTTTAAAACTTTTGACAGTCTCCCCTTAAGAATAATCCCAGGCTTCCTATTTAATGGGTTTATGAAGTTGTTTGTGTAACAATGTTATGTCAGGGGCAGTTCATTCAGGCAAACTGATTAAAAAGCAAAAGAATTAAACTAAGACTTCCTTTAAAGGAATTCAACTGTTTTTCTGTTCAAGCATCAGGGGCAAGTTAACAAAAAATCTGACACAATTCTGAATTTTAGTAAACTGTCAGTATTAAGGCAGCCTTGGTGCATAGCTCAAAGAAATGCAAATGTGTTTGCAAAAGCCCAACTCCTGAGAGAGATGATATGTCAATTTCTGTCTCCCGGAGGATAATACGACACCTGACAGCTCTCTAAATCCTCTACCAATGGCAGCATGTTTCTTACTAATATCCTTGATTTTTCTAAGGAAAATGTTAAAACAAATGGTACAACAGCATGTGTTTATTAAAGTCTGCATGCCTGTTTATGTGACTCTGTCTGCCCACAATAAGTTATTTTTAGACTTTAATCGCTGCATCAAAAGTAAATGGTGTGAAAACCGCAAAAACGGAGAAAATTCTCAAGTGACTGTCGCTGCTCTCTTAGACTCATTTTTTTCTTCCCCTGGTCAAAGTCAACTATTTCGTTCTCCTTCCTTCTATTTCTTATACACTGCCTGCCTCACTTCTCTCTCACACTCACTTTCCTCCACATCAGCTAAAAAAAGGCTCTAAGATATCTGCTCGATTTAGTACCGCCTCAGATGAAACTATAGTTCCTGTCTGCTGCGTCTTGCATGGCTACACTCTTAAGTCTTGAAATAACATGTACTTTGAAAAGCTTTTGGGAGCATTTTGACTTGATGCTTGACCACTTTTCCAAATGGGAGAATGTGTTGACAAGACAAATATTAGCTCTGCACTCCACAAATCTAATCTTATGTAGAAGGAGCAGAGAGGAAGCCATTGTTAAACAAAACCATTAAAAGTCTCATTCAGAGTTTGCAATTGTTGAAAGAAAGCCAGAAAAAAACCTATTCCCAAGCATTGCTTGGGAATAGCTCCTGCATTGCTTGTTTGCCCCAAGCAATGCAGGCAAAGAACGCAATCTTGTCAGATGCCATCATAACGAAGCTGTTTGGTCTATATGTGAAACCCTATATGTTACAGCAGAAGAATAACCTTCCAAATTATTCTGAACACAAGACCTAGAATGAAAGGAAGTGACAGTAGCATTCTGCTGTGCAGATATCATTCTGCTCCAAAGGCAGGAAGCTGGTCAGTGTGGATGAGAAGATAGACTGAGATAGATAGAAGGCAATGCTGGAGAAAACCTGTTAGATGCTGCAAAAGATGTGAAAAAGGTGAAACATGTCAAGAGATATGAAGACTTTTGCAAGGCACTGCACATTTTGTATAGATATGTTACCTCTTTGAAAACCTTTTACATTGTACAAGGCTTGTGATTTCCTGTATCTTATTTACTGTTCAACCACTAAGAGGAAGGTGTTCATTATTTGAAAGAGGATATTTTTTTCAAACTGGTACACAAAGACACACTTGTAAGGTCTTATTTCTTAGCTTTATTTCCAAAATCGGATGATGCTTAAAAGTACAGTTGAGAATGCTTTATAAAGTACATTTAAAGGTGCAGTGGTGACACAAATGCCTTCAGACACCCACAAAGTAGTAATTATCGCAATTTGTTTTCACACCTTCTCCAGCCTTCAGTCACACACTGAAGTGCTAAAGCAGAGGCGCGGCCCCAGTAGGGAGAATGGATGTTTCTCTCATTCATCACTCATCAAGTGGTGTAAAAGTTGGGATATGTGTGACGGCAGACATGAAGGCCATGTTTGCAAATTTGCACAGGGGTCCTCTCTGTGCACAAAGAAATATTAGCCAGAATTTATGTCAAATGTTAAGCAAAAACACACAGTTCATAAATTAATAATGGTGGAAAATCAAGAAAATGCATGCAACTGGTCCATCTTTTTTCATTGGTCAAATGCCATTATCGATGTATGGTTGTTGTTTTTTTTGTTTCCCCCACCTATTCATTCTGTGCTGTTTTCTTTTACTTTGCCAGCATGAAAATTCACAAATTCTAAATGAACTTCAAACCAACGCTACATCTGTTGACTGTGTGTGGGAGGAGAAGGTAAAAGGGAAGCAAGAGGACACAGGCTGCACTTGATGTTCAGTGTTACCCTAAGCTGTCACTTCTTCCATGACGCTTAGAGTCAGAATGCACTGTTGACAATTTTCTTAAAGCCTTTATTATAGTCACTGCTTTGGTTATTGTTTGTTGGCCTATTTAAAGCATGTAAATAAAACCAATAGCGATGGATGGATGGATGGATGGATGGATGGATGGATGGATGGATGGATGGATGGATGGATGGATGGATGGATGGATGGATGGATGGATGGATGGATGGATGGATGGATGGATGGATGGATGGATGGATGGATGATGGATGGATGGATGGATGGATGGATGGATGGATGGATGGATGGATGGATGGATGGATGGATGGATGGATGGAGGATGGGCTTGATGTTTTATCTTCTCACAAAAGTAATATGACAGTTGCTATTTTTAGATTACATCCCAGAATATAAGAAGAAGCAAGTGAGAACAAGTATCATTTGACAGCAGAACTTGTGAAAGATGCATCTGTCTAATACACACTGGACTGCCTCTACTGCCTTAGGAAGCAATCCCTGTTCAAACAAGCCTTTGAGCTTTCTTGGAAACGGGAGTGGGTTGGCACTTTCTCTGTCTTGTCATCTCACTTCTTCAGCATCCAGAGATAAAGACATGCATGCAGAGAGACTTTGTTTTCAGTGTTAACTTCATCCTCATTTGTAAAAAGTACTTAGTTCTTTTGTCAGGAGAAGAAGTGCAGCCTTCTCCCAGTGGGACTATTTCACCCCCAGTGTGCTTTGTTGTTATTTGCAAATGCTTGAAAAAGGAATTGGAATGTATTGCTGCTGAAATTCTGTAAACCTTTTATTTTTTAGAGTACTGACAGATTGATTGATGAGTTGTGCGCTCTTGTAGTAAAGAGAGGAAAACTCCTACCAAGGAGTTAATAGGTTAAATACTATCATGTTGTCTGAAAACATAAGAGCGTAACATTTTGCCCTCCAAGGTTGGCTTTGTGTGAACGAATAAAGGCGATGAACAGAGGCTCTGTTTCTGTGTGAAAGGGCAAATGACAATTAACCGAGAAGTTGAATGAGAGGACAGGAAAGGTTGCAAGGTCAGGCCTCCCTGCAGTTTGATGTCAGACTAATGTGCTGTTGGGTTTTTGACCCCGTCCGTGGGCTGTGCCTTTACAAATAATTCATGTGCCTGCTGACAGGTCCGTGTTAAACCAGCATGTGGAAACAACAAAGAAACACTAAAATGTTGGTCTTAAACTCAAGCATGGAATAGTTACATGGGGTTTAAAGTAAATAGTAAGATGTCAAAGTCAGGAAATCAGCACTAGACTGAAGCTAAATGACTGAAGCTAAAGCAGTAGGTAAACTGGAAACTGATGACAGGACCTTCCACATGGTACACATCAATGAACATTTGTTTTTATGCTATTTTAGGTTGGTCTCTGTTCTATTCTATGGATAGTTCCCTCACTCAGTAAGGGAACCTGGAAATGGGCCGTGTTGTTAGTACACCAGTAAACAGTGTTACCCTAATAGCAGTATTGTCAGCTGAGGTTTTAATTTTAGTTCTTTTTTTTATTGCTTTTTATAATTTTTGCTTTTCAATGAGAATTGTTACTAAGTTTGGTTACATTATACTGTATTCTGAAGTACAGCAGCAGCTCTGTAATTGTTTGTCAAGCCTGAGTTGCAACAAGAGTGTAAATGTACATCTGCACATCTATACTTGATAGTTCCATTTTATATTTTGTGCAAACGGTATTATGTTATCTTCACGGAGGATTAACAGTGTTTAATGTTTTTGTTATGACATGCAAATACATTGTATTGAATATATTTAAAACATTTTTAATTAACTACATCAAGTTATGTGCATAGCTGTTAACTAAAACATAATTGCAATTATTTAAATTGTCCTAAAAGACTGGAATAGTTTATAAACATCCAATATAAATATGCAGAGAGCCTTGAGGCTCTGGTAGTTGTTAAAAGTATTATTCATATCAACAAAGCAGACAGTAATTACATGGCAACAGAACAGAAAGTAATTGCACGGTGCTAATATCAATAAAGAAACAGGAATAATTCAGCCGTTGATGTATAGTTATTTATCCAGACAGTTGTCGAATCCACCGCTTCTGTCTTTTGGAGTTTCTGAATTAGTAATTCAGGCTACAACAGAGCACCCCCCAGTGTATTAAATACATTAGGGGTATCTGTTAATATGATCCTGGTAGTGCTGCTTCGTCCTTTCCTCCTTATACTGCTGTCACCAGCGTGGATGTCTGCTGCAAAGTAAAATGTATCCATGCTTTTATCATGGATCCAGCTCAAATCAAGAGTTTTAGAACCAAGAGGTATTTTTTTAAAACTGTTGCCTACTTTTGGTGAGCTTCTGCAAATTTTAGCCTCAGTTTCCCATTCCTTGCTGACAGGAGGGACACTCAGTGTGGTCCACCCCTGGTTCTATGAGGCTGGCAAGTCAAAGACATACAAACTACACAGGAACTCTGTTCATCTCCTTTAATGGAGAAATGGGTCAGCGCACAGACAAATTGTTCAACAAGGTGGAATAATCCAGAAATCTTTGAGGCAAAAGGTGTCAGGATGGATGGTGCATAATCTGCAGACAGGTTAGAAATCCAGAAAACTGAAACCATGTCATACACTACAGGCTAGCAGAAACAAAGCCTTTTAGACTACAGACAAAGCTAATACGATGTACAGGCAAAGATAACTTAACTATATGTACACACATGCAGAAAGAGGTCAAGAAAACTCAGAAGGCGGGATAAAATGGAGGAGTCTCGAATGAGAAACATAATTACCAACATAAAATAGGAGTAAATAAATCAGTCAAACAGAAGTAACATAAAATCTAAAAATTAATCTGAGAAAACACCTTTATGCTCATCACAGGTTTGATTGTATGTACTTTCAAAGATAGTATTACTTATAACTTTTTTATGTAACAAATTATTTGAGCTACTGTTACCTTTCTGTTTTCTCAAATCAGACTGTCTGTTCCCCTATCACCTCTAACATCAACAAGGCATTTTCATTTGCTAAACTGTTGCTTACTTGATATTATCACAAGAGACCCTTGGGCATAAAATAAATCAGCAGTTTGTGAAATAATAAGGCCAGGAGACACCAACAACCTGGCACCTTAATAAAGGATATTGAACTCATTACAATGGGAAGTTTTTTCCTTGAACAATGAAGCTGAAAGTTAAAGTTTCCTTGAAAAGGAAAACATCTATTAATTCAAATATTAATAGATGTTTTATGTTGACAACACATTTATTTGCCAGTCAACATGCTTTTTTTATCTCCGTTCTACAGCTCCTGTGTTTTACTTTGGAGAAGGCCAGTATCATGTGGATGAAAGTGACGGTTATGTGGAGGTCAAAGTGTGGAGGACAGGAACCGATCTGTCCAAAACGGGAACTGTGACAATCCGTTCTCGGAAGGTGGAGCGTTTCTCTGCTGAAGGCAGGTTTCCAATCAAATATCTGTTCTAAATACTTTGAAAATATTAAATATATCACTAATCCTCATGAGTCTTTATTCTATGTGTCTCCTTAACAAATGTCTTTTTTTTCCTCTCTGTCCTTTTTGTAGCTGGTATTGACTATGTGGGCATAAGTCATAACTTGGACTTTGCCCCAGGTGTCAGCATGCAGACATTTAAGGTCACAATTTTGGATGATATGGGACAGCCAGAGCTGGAGGGAGCCGAGAGCTTTGAGTTAGTTCTGCGAATGCCAGTAAATGGTATTCTAGGCGAACCTGGCAAAGCTACAGTCTTCATCAATGACTCACAGTCTGACTGTAAGTGATAAAAATTAATCTTTACATATTTGGTTCTGTTTATAGCTTTGAATATGAAATAAACGTACTATTTCTCAAGCATAGACTACATAAGGTCACAGTCCTTGTCTTATGATTCATGATGCTTTGTCTATCTATACTTATTGAATAATTCTCTGTCAATGCACACAATAATAATAACACATCAGTACTATGTTACATGTTATTGTTTTCATTCATTGCAGTGTGGTTTTCATTGAAATGATGACATAGGTCATCTATGATGCAATAGAAATTTTATCACTGTTCATTTCATGTGATTGCCAGTGCCGAAGGTCCATTTTCGTGAACCGGTTTACAGTGGAGAGGAGAGTGATGGTCAGATAACAGCAACAGTGTACCGCAGTGGTGACATCTGGCACAAATCCTCTGTTCGCTGTTACTCCCGTCAGGGCACCGCACAAGTTGCCTCTGACTTCGAGGAGCGTCCCAACACAGATGCTTCTATCATCACTTTTTCACCCGGTATAGTATTTTATCAAGCATTTATGTTTTTTTATTTTTTGTATATTTTAAATTTTAATTTTATGTTGAGTTAATATTTACATTTAAAAGAATGTTAGTACTTTAGAGCAGTGGTTTCCAATCTCTTTTAGAAACCTGACTCTTTGGATAGACAGTGTGCACTCCTTATATTGTGCTCACATGCATTCCCTATGTTTGCATGCATGTGCATACATATGTCCATGAAGACCATGAAGAAAACTTTGCTTAATAATACATTTTTTGGACAATTTTACAAAAAACATTCAGCTTTTTATACTTCTGTGCAGAGGTAAGAGTTCAGGATTTGGAGATTTAAAAAGAATAACTCCAATTTTACTTCACCAAAGACCTCTAAAAATTCTGCTATTCTTCTGAGTCAGTTTTTTTTTTATTTTTTGGAAACCACTGCTTTGGAGAACAGTCAAATTTGTTTAGTCTGCTTTCAAATTAAAGCTTTTATTGTTTTGTGTCAACAATTTTCCCCTCACATTAGGTGAGGTGGAGAAGCCGTGTATCCTGTCACTGGTTGATGATGCATTGTACGAGGAGGTTGAAGAACTAAGGCTGGTCTTGGGGACACCAAGGAGCAGCTCACAGTTTGGCGCATCAGTTGGATCTCTTAATGAGGCTCTACTTCAAATAAAGGACACAGCTGACAGTAAGTGAGACAAAGAACAAACTATTGGTCAGATATTTTAGGCTGTGGTACCGAATAGGAATTTTCTATAATTTGACAGTTTTAAGATTTTATTTTGCTTTGCTTGCCGACTTCTTATTTTCCAGAACCAATCATTCGGTTTGCAGAAACTAAGTTCAACATTAATGAACCGAAGGAAACTGGGACTGTGGTAACTGTGAAGATCCCTGTGGTACGAGTTGGCGACACATCAAAAGTGTCAGTGGTTCGGGTTCATACCAAAGATGGGTCAGCCGTCTCAGGAATGGATTATTACCCAGTGTCTCAAGGTGAACTTTAAAAACTCCTATGAAATTGTTAAAGAAGATCAGCAGGAATGCAAAAATCTGCATAAAAATGATTAAAATTAATTAAGGAAAAGCAATATTTTTCCAAATGTGCAAATCACAATTGAAGTTCACCAACATATGTAAAAACAGATGTTCTTTGTAGCAATGCTAAAACCGTAATTTGTTTGCAACTTACTATCTTTTTTTTTACTTCAAGTACTTATTAGTATAATGAAGACAATTAAAAGTACTCAAAAACTTAAAACATCAGCTTTACAAAAACATCATTTTTAAGAAATACTCTTGCACAATTTTCATTTTGAATTACTAAAAGATTAAAATAATTTCCTGTATCTGTAAGAGAAGCCACCAAGAAAAAATAAGTACCAACCAAATTGGCTAGGGATGTTAATTTCTTTCATAAAGGGAAGTAAAATGTCTGCAAAACTCTGGTGAAGGGTCATGCAATTTTTAATTGAATTTCTGTCATCTGTTCATATACTGCTAGTTGGATGATTCCATTCAGCTCTTTCAAAAAGTCTCACATTTAACTTGTGTGGATGAAGACTTCAAGCCTTTTTCAAAATTTAATCGTTTTGTAGTTAATTCTTGCATTTCTCATTACTCTCATATATGGAAAGTGTTTCATTTTTTTGCAAAATTATGTGCCAGCATCACTTTTTTTTATCCAAAAGTCTTCTTCAAAAAGATGAAACACCTTTAAAACTGTGCAGAAACAGAGTGGGAATTCGAACCAGCAACCCACTGAGTCTTTGAGTATCCATGCTCAAGGGATTTTTGAGTATCCATGCTCAAAGATCCCTCCCACTGTGGGATCTTTTAAGAAATTTTTAGCTAATCAAATGATTTGTTTCTTTTAAGGATTTTCATGCAACTTTCCCAGAAATATCAAAATTTATACTGTAGGTATTAAAACATTTAGTTTAATGTGCGTTGCCTTTTTGTTTCCTGAGTGGATCTGTACATTAAGCATAATGAAGGAGAACCTTGGCCTTAATGGCATCTGTTTTTGTTGCCACATAAATATGACAGAGTTGAATACATTACAAAAACACTTTTGCTAATGATGTGTTTGTCCTGTTTTTGTACAATTCATTAGCTGCATTTAAAGCTGTTTGTGTCTGTGCCCAGATATCAAGTTTAAACAGGGAGAGAAACAACATGTGTAGAGGTGCAGATATTGCCTGATGGAGTCAGAGAAATGAGGGAGGCTTTTACAGTCCATCTGAAGCCTGATGAAAACATGGTGGCTGAAACTCAGGTCAGTCATGCTTTCATTCCTTTTACCAACAATATTATTATTGCACTTAATTTGGGGAGCTTTACAAACTGTAAATGTGAAAAGATGTACAGAGCCATTTTTATTCAGGTCAGTCAGTCCCAGAGAGACTAGGGATCTGTTTTTTAGGAGTGTGCTGAACAGACAACAGCAGCACTTTGCTGTAATGAAAATATTTCACAATAAATAATAGATCGTTTAAGAAAAGGAAAGAGCATCCAGCACACTAAAAGAGCCTGAGATAGAAACAGAAAAGGAAGAAGAAACTGAATAAAGAATAAAGAATTTAACGATATGCAGCTGTCATCACTCTCAAACTCTTTCTTGAACAGGTGACGAAAGCTATAGTTTACATTGAAGAGTCCAACAGCATAGCTGATGTCACCTTCCCCTCCTCACCCCATGTCATGTCACTGTTTCATTACGATGACATCGCCAGGACAGCAGATAACTTCCACCCACCAGCTGGCTACCCAGTCATCTGTGTCACAGTGAGTCAAGCAGCACATCAGACTGGAACTATTTTTGAAAAATTGAAAAAAGTGTAGCACCAACCAACCAAGTTTGATCGTTTTCCCTTAATGAAGACAGCAAAACCATATCAGAACACCTATACCCCACTACCGTCCACCCCCACAACCACTCAGGAAGCTAATAAATAAATTGTCCTCCAGGTTTTGGCCTGTCTGTCATTATAAAGGCACACTGCATGGTATAGCTGGGCTGCGGTCCTTCCTCTTACACACATGGGAGATCACTTCCACTCTCAAAACACTGTCTCTGTGAGACTCTTAAGTGGATTCTCGTGATGTGTTAAGTCATTTGATCCTCAGGTGGCTGCTGTGTGCGGATTGTGAGTGTGTTTGTGTGTGAGTAAGTGAGTGCAGGAGAGTTGATGTGCTTGTTTTGCTGCAGTGTGGTCAGTTGTGTGTGAGGCTCCCCAAGGAGGCAAAATGAAGTAGTCTTGTCAAAAAAAAAATCAAAAAAGTGTTGAGTGCTACACCAAAGGGGCTTAGAGTCAACAGGTTTAAAAGCATATTTGTAGAATCTCTTTAAAGCTCACCTCTTCATCCATTATCTCTACCCTACTAAATATCCAAAAGCTAATTATAAACACGCCATTATAAGAACATAACATATTGAAACATCTGGATTTCATCATCTCTGCTGCCTTTTATACTCACCCACACCCCCATCTTGCAGGCTTGCAACACGAAATATCCAGACTATGATAAGACGGGTCCTATCTGTGTCAGCGAGCACATCAACAACACCTTGACCCGCTACCGCTGGCTTATCGGTGCCCCAGCAGGTCCCGATGGCATCACCAGCCCCATGAGGGAGGTGGACTTTGACATGTTCTTTACCTCCTCCAAGATGATCACGCTGGACTCGGTCTACTTCCAGGCAGGTTCAAGGGTGCGGTGTGCTGCTCGAGCTGTTAACTCTAATGGGGAGGAAGGTTTGGAGCTCAGCAGCCCCATTGTCACCATCAGCCAGGAGGAAGGTGAGAGGCAAACAATGAAGGAACCCCATTCTGTGCATTTCCACTTACTCAGAGGGAAACAAAAGAAATCTAATAGCGATTTGGTCGTTTACTTAGAGCTTTCTTTTTAGGAATTATGAATCTTCAGGAAATGGGATTTTTAAATAATACAGAAGAGCTTTCTATTGTATAATATAAAACCTTCTCTTCTTTTAGAAGCCAGGTTTTTGGGGCCATTGTTTTCTATCTGTGTGCAACACACTTATTTTGAGAAAGAGAAGCTCATGAACAAAAATGTAATTAAGGTAGTTTGGAAAACTTTGCATTTCAGAAATCTTTTTTTTTATAGATATTTTTAAAACTGTGTTTATTCACTTACTTTCGATATATACAAAGCCATCCATGTTTTAATGGATTGCTTCCCAACATTTAACTACTCAAGGACTTGCAACATTTTAGTAGGTAATCAAAAATAATATTTCTGCCTCCTTCTTAAATTGGTTTCATTTCATCTACTTTGGTGAGTCAGCTTGTGAGTTAAAGTGATCCATTACGACATGGATCAGCTTTATGCAAAAATAGAACATTTTAATAACATGTGCACTCTTTTCCCCTCATTATAATAGTTCAAGTATGCCATAATTTAGTGCTTCTACAAACTATTTTCTGATAATGGCTCAGAACTATCAGTCATTTCTCAAAAAGAGAAAATAATGCTGGGTTTTTGCTGTTGCTACGCAATCATTTATGCTGTTTTCCACCTACACATCCTGAAAGCAATAAGTCCAGACCTGCTCTCACTGGGTGGTCGTCGTGTATTCCTGCAAATATGGAAATCACTACCTGACTTGGTAACAGTCAGTTATGTAAAAATCTCCAAATCTGTTTTTTCTCTTCCAAAGGAGACTCATGCACATTGACTTGCCATTTTCACTTTGATTTGCAGTTTGTGCTTTTGTCTCTGCTTTTATTTTCTGTCGTAAAAAGGTATGTGTCAGCCTCGTAAGCTGGGAACTGTGGGCGCTGAACCTTTCTCTGCAAAGCTGCGCTACACTGGAGCAGATGACCCAAAACACCCTAACCTGATCAAAGTGACCATCACCATGCCTCACATAGATGGTAAGTTTGGAGCTGGAGGCAGGTCTGCTTCCACGGATGAAGTCAAGTGTAATGTAGTGCAAGTAATATTCACCACTGAGGATCAGTAGCAGCATGGCACCCAGAATATTGTTTGAATCCTGGCAGCAAAAAAAAAAAAAGACCAGCATCCAGGCTACTCCTTGACATTAATTGTTTTGGTTTTACTTCTCTATTCATCACTTCTTAAGTTTATTGTATATTTTCCAATTATTTGCGATCAAACCTTTTTACATTTTGCCCCTTCACAATATAGTCTATATAATTCATTATTGTTTATGTGATAGACTTAAGTAATAATAGTATAAATTTGTGTAAAATATCGGACTATTAATTCTATTAAGGTCCCTTTAGTCTTTAATAAACAACTGAAGTAACATAATTACTTGTTTGTGCTTTAAAATGACACAATGTATGTATGTAAAACAGTACATATTGTAGCCCCTTTATAAACAATTGGTAAGATGAATTTGGGAATAAACTGAGCTCAAATATGGAAAATAAAATTACAGAGTCTGTTTTAGCAAAACCATCAAACAATGAAGATTATTCTTGTCAGTTTTAAAAAGTAAACCTATAAATTCCTTTTAAATTCGAGATTTTATTTCAAAATAATTTGAAGTCGTTTTTGTTTTGTCTGTGCTGAAATCATCAAATCAAATGTAATAAGATTCCCATTCTCAGTACAGAAACGTAAAAAATTGTAGATCTTTGCTGTGTCTTAGAATTCAATCATTTTTGGAAGTGGCTTTTCCTTCATCTGACTATGATTTTCTAAAAAGCTGGACATCTTTCAGAGCACAACCCATTACATCCTCTGAAAATAGAAAAGGTCTGGCACAACTATGAACACACCAAAACATTGCTGTCCACCTAAACAAACAGGTCGGGTAAGAACAAATGTTAAATATTTTAGTGTCTAAAAAAGCTGGTAGAGACAAGAACTTATAGTTGTAACTAGTCCAGAAGGTGACTGTACAAAGTGTTGCTATGCAGGACAAAATCCAAATGTAGGTCACATTTTTTAGATTGTATTTAGAAATCAGTTTGAGAGCAATATATTATTTTACAGCTATCTTACAACTATGCACTACTTTATGTTGGTCTTTCATGTAACATCCCACTAAAATAAAGTTTTGCAAAGCGTAGTATCTCTCAAAGATACCTGACCATGCTTGGAATCTTTTCCCATTCAATTTTGCAGGTATGCTTCCAGTAATCTCCACTCGGCCCCTCATGAACTTTGACCTGACTTTGAGTCCAGATGGAACTCGAGTCGGAAACCACCGCTGTTCAAATTTGCTTGACTTCGATGAGGTCACCACAGGTCACAGCTTCATCACTGCTTCGACACGCAACCCAGAGAACATGGGGGAGTCTGCGCCCTACCAGTTCAGCAGCTCTCTGCGGGGGAACAACACGCTGCGCTTCTATAGGAACCTGAACCTGGAAGCATGTCTGTGGGAGTTCAGCAGCTACTACCACATGTCTGAGCTGCTTACAGACTGTGGAGGTACAATAGGCACAGATGGACAGGTGTGTGTAACCTTTGTCCAAAACAGCCTTTAAAATTCAATCTAGAGATTGTGTGTACATTTGGCCAACTGCTGCCTTGGTGTGGATTGTGGCCTGTTTGTGCTCTGTTGTGTATGCTCAGTATATTTACACATTGACGTCTGAATGAGGAGGTGACACAGAGCAGCGCCATAACTCTTTTCCTCCTTTAAATGTTTCATTCAGTGGAAGTTTGTTTGCTGATTCCAGACACCTGTTTGGGACATCTTTCAGTGAGAAAGTGCACACAAGCACACAAAACACTCAAAGTTTGTTTAGAGTCTAGACAGCTATTGATTTGCTTAATGCTGAACACTGCTTAGATAGACACAAAAGTGTTAACATCATCAATTGCAAGCCATTATACTTGAAGATCTCCAAATCTATCTTTCAAACGATTTTTAGATAACTCTGTCAAATGTATTTATTGTGACCAGATCCTTACAAAATCAAAATTTCTGTTTACATTCTCTATGCAGGTGTTGAGGTGGTGACTTTGCAGTTTTGTAGTAGTTCTTACACAGTTTCTTTGAAAATGACCCCTGCTCATGTCCTGCTGCTCTTTTGTTCTCCTGCAACCTTTGATCTTTCAGCTTCTTTTGCTGATTAGAGTGATGAATGTGTGGAGTTAGGTATAAATGTAAGTCTGTATGCAATACAGAAGGAGATAGAGAGGAGGTAAAAATAACTCCTCTCTATGTGCATGTAACACAGTAGTTACATGCAAACATGTAACTACTGTGTGCATGTAACACACAGTAGTTACATGCAAACATGTAGTTACATGCAAGGCTTGTGATCCACAAGACCGGTGTTCCAGTTGTAATTACTGTCCTGGGAAAAAAAAAAAAACATTTCCAAGGTGTTCACTGCGTTCTGGTTCCAGGTGGATACATAAATCAAAGAGTACAGAATAGTTGATACTAACTGCAATAAAGATTTAACTTTAATAATAACATAAGCTGAAAAGTGTGACATTCCTGGGAATGCATCAGACAGGTCAGTGATGATGTTACAGAGGCATTCAAAGCAGGGCTATGTTGTAAAATAATATCCCAATTTTTGGGCACCTCTTGGGGCAATGTTCAGTCCATCATGTGAAAATAGAAAGAGTAAGACACAGCTGTAAATCTACTAGAGCAGGGCAGGTTGGTAGAATATAGAATATGAATATCCAAATCATCCAAATCACTACACCAGTTAAATATAACGTGTAAGTTCTGTATATTTTAAAGATGAACTTCTAATCTAATTTGAGTGAAGTCATGTAATTCACATCTTTTAAGGCAGATTGAATAAAACCAAAATATTGGTGTACAGTGACATCTAGTGGTAGCATTTTGGGCACTGCATTTATAAAATATGAATGTGACTGAATAACTTGCAGTGAATTATTTAAAGATGTTTATGTTAATAATATATATACAGTATTCAGTTGTGATCAGTAGAAAGCTTTTTATTGTTGAAACAGTTGCTTTTAAAGATAAGAGAGATGTCGGTATCAGCCTACATTACTGGTTGTTTGTACAACACAAGGAGGCGTTTCTGTATCCTGAACCCACTGAGTAGGAGTGGAAGACTTCAAGGACCTTGAGGAGGAGCACACTGTGTTCATCTGTTACATATTTTCTGTACTTATTATAGGTTTTCAACCTACAATAATTCCTTAATCTGAAAGATTGTGAGATGTTTTACTGAACTGCTTCAAGTAAACACCAAGTTTGTACTTTTATCTCCTAACCCCACTAAAGACAAGGATGTACAGAAAATGGTTGGATGGATGTACTTTTTTATATATATAAAATAGGAACCTCATTATGTGAGGGACTTATCTAAATAACAACAGCAAAAAAAAATCTGATGTCTGCATTCAGTTATTTTTAAGGTAAATAGAAACAACTAATTTCCACTTGAAATTTCCTGCAGGTGCTGAACTTGGTCCAATCTTATGTAACCCTGCGTGTGCCTCTCTACGTGTCTTATGTGTTCCACTCGCCCCTGGGCACCGGTGGCTGGCAGCACTTTGACCTCCAGTCAGAGCTGCGTCTCACTTTTGTGTATGACACAGCAATTCTGTGGCAGGAGGGCATCGGCAGCCCACCACAGGCAGAGCTCCAGGGTAAGTTCCCATATCAGAAAGAGTAATGTCTCTTACAAGAAATTAATTTTCTTTTGAATTTCTTTATTTTCTTTCATAGGATCGTTGTATCCTACCAGCATGCGCATCAATGAGCAGGGATGTATGGTGGTGAATTTCCGCACCAAAGCTCATTTCAGGGGTCTGTTTGTTGAGTCTCATTCTTCAGGCAGAATCAAAACAACTGGTAATATTGACATGATTTCACAATAAGATTTACTGATTCCTAAAACAAGAACAAATATTATTGATGCTGATATCACTTTTAAACATCTTAAAATGTCTCTAGCAACATCCGTATCATCGATGGTGATGAGTGTGGACCACCCTGGCCTGACCTTTAACCTCAGCTTAGTGAGGACTGAACCTACCTACAACCAGCCAGTCCAGCAATGGACCTTCCTCTCTGATTTTGCTGTAAGAGGGCATGCAGCTTTTTTCATCCCATGATTAGGACAGTATCAGACTCATCGGGTGCTAACCTTAAGTATTATTACATTTCTTCAAAAGTGTTAAACATCTGCAGTCTAATAGATTGTATTTAACAGAGAGTGCTGTTAACATTATATAAAATATTGCTATAAAGCACAGATGCGTCCCAAAAAATTATAGAACTGAAAAGTTTGTTTATTTTTGAAATTCTATTCAAAAAGGTAGTATTTCTGTCTTTTTGAAGAAATACTGCAGTTTTATACTGGTCTTATGTAATATTTCCTTTTTTTAACAAACAAACTTTTGGAAAGCCCTTTATTTTTGTGTTTTTCATATACAGATCAGAGATTATTCTGGAACATACACAGTGAATTTGATCCCATGTACAACATCTCAGAACATGGAATACACTATTCCACCTGTTTGCAATCCCAGAGAATATCTCACTTTTGATCTCGACATTAGATTTCAGCAAGTAAGTGTGATCCTTTGAAGAAAAATCCACTGATGAAAAATGTGTATTAGTTTTTCCGTCACTTTTTGTCTTGACTCACTGACATGACTTAATCTCTCTGCAGGTGAGCGACCCAGTTGCAGTGGAATTTAGTCTGAATACTCAGATGTTCTTGCTGGCCAAGAAGAGCCTCTGGCTTTCTGATGGCTCTATGGGTTTTGAACAAGAGAGTGATGTCACTTTTTCTGAAGGCGAGACTTTTCTTTTCCTGTATTCATTTGGCAAAGTTGCATTACATTTAATAAATATATAATCTCCACTTAATTAGTTTTGCTAAAGCGCAATACACTCAAACATTTAAAAAGGGATTAAAAGTAGAACAAAATATCAACATTAAAGATTCACAATATTTGCATTTAGAATTGACACTTTCTTTGCTTCTTTTAGGTGACACAATATATGGTCGTGTCATGGTGGATCCAGTGCAGAATTTGGGAGATTCTTTCTTCTGCAGCATAGAGAAGGTGTTTCTCTGCACTGGTGCTGATGGCTACGTGCCCAAATATAACCCAACTAAGTTTGAATTTGGCTGTCTTGCTGACTCTCCATCCTTGTTATACAGATTCAAGATTCTTGTGAGTAAACAAAGTTTTGAAACTTAAAAGTGTGATTCTTTGAGAAATCTTTTTTTTACTCTATTTTCTTTTATCTAAAAATCCATATCGTTTGACTTCTAGGACAAGGCTCAACCAGAGACTCAGGCACGTGTGTTTGGAGATGTCAGTTTTAATGCGGCGCTGGCAGTAGACGATCCATCCGCTGTGTCTCTTGTCAGAAAGTCAGGATCTGATGGGTTTAGCCTGGACTCAACAGCCATGTTCCAGGTATGCTATGTCTCACTGATGGAAGCTTTTTAGTCTTACTTCCATTTAATCCATTAATCATTTTTATTAGCACCAGAGGACATTTCTTGCTGTAAATGCTTGAGACAGAATAGTGGATTTACTAATATTTTGAATCAGGGGTCTTAGACTCCTTGAAGATCAATGTTCTTCAACTTTGCATTTTTGTCATTAGCAAGGTTCTATAGAACATGGCCGTATGCTGAGGAGGCAATTAAGTCACTTCATTCAGGTGTGTTAGACCAGAAAGACATCAAAAAGTTGAAGGACACCAACACATAAGGACTGGAGTTTAAAAAATGGACTAAATTGTCTTTAATATCTTGTATTAGCTAGTATCACTGAAAAAATTTTATTTGTCTATTTCCTGGAAAATATGGACAGTGAATGTGACTATTTTGACAAAATGCTTTTACTTTTGTGCTTTTGCAGTAGAATGTAGAATTACTGAGACCTTTTTTCTTAGTGTTCATAGATATTCTCATCCTCAGGTTGCTGCAGGGCGTGAATGGTATATACACACTATTTACACGGTTCGCTCCAAAGAGAACACCAACAGGGCCATTGGAAGACGCAGCCTAGAGTACCACTCTTTTGTTTCCACTCTGACATCGAAAGGCAAAAAAAGCCATCGCAGAAAAAGATCTGCTCACGACAAAATCCCAGCAATTGCAGAAGATATTGGAATAGATAACAGCCGAGGGACCAACATTATGCATATTGCTTTAGACCGCACCAAGAGGAGGTCGAGGGGATCAGATGAGTTGTTCTCTGGTGGCAGAGAACTTGGTGAGCTGAACACTGAGGATCAAGAGGAAAGTCTTGTGAGCATTGTGGGGGTACTGGTGGGGCTGCTGCTGACAGTCCTCATTATTGTTACCATTGCACTGGTAATGAAATCCAGACAAAAGGATGGAAAGGAGATATGGAGCGAGGGAGTGCAGGAAGTGGTGAAAGGTTCTGTCAGCACTGAACCCATGCTGGTGGTGAGGATGCAAGACTGCCACAACAGCTCTGAGGTCTGAGCCATGAATTGGACAGACGGACACACAGAATACGTGGGAGGAGTTTTTATATGTTACTTTTCTTTTTCTTAGTTACTTTTACAGCACCAAAAACATTCAGTTGAGCAAATGATCTTAGAGTGTGCCTGTTAATGTTACCACTGAACTGAATTGCACTCAGTACAACACTATGATGCCATGTTTTTATTTGTCATTTCAGCTTCTGCTGTTAATACCATAGTATTTTTGGTCTTGGGTAAATTCTTCATTGTATCTAAAAGTGCCTGAAGAAACTAATCCTTCAGGACAGTCGACCCCAGTGTTCATAGGGATGATGCAGACTAAGTGAAAAATACAGTGCTGGAGGAAGGTAGCATTCAGTATGAAAATCTTCAATAAAAACATGAAGGAATCACAGTATTGCAATATCAACACAACAGTTATAAACATAAATGTCACACCATGATTCAAGTACTTTATTTAAAATAAAAAGCAACCATTATTCCTATAATATAGTTATAGTAATAATGTTTTCTATTTGCATTATTCCTTGTGGTGTTGCAATAAGATTGATTGTATTTGCAATAAATTAGCAACAGAAGTTTGTTTCTGGAGCTAATCATTTGCAGTGAGTTGTATTTTTCAGACAACTGGACAGCAGTTCAGCTAAAATTATTTTGCCTGCTTTGATAAACATATGTTTATGAAATTGTCCATGTGAAGCTGACATGTCTGAACATGACTACTTAAAGTGCTGTTTATATTTTAAAATATATTAATCTTGAATTGTGGCATCCATAGAGTGAACATTTTTATTCCTGCCATTAGTGAAGTACTTTTCATAGGTTAATAACAGGAGATGGATCAAGATGAAAGCTGAATCAAAATGAAACAGCAACCAATGAGCAATCTGTATATTTGCTTTGTTTTGGCATGAAATGATCACCAGAGAAGAAACATTGGCTTCTGTAAATTATTAACAGCGCCACTGAGAACAGATCAGACTTTCGGTTTAAAAAATAATGAGCAGTGTTGTTACATACTTTTATGAAGAATATTAATTTGTCAGTGTATGACATCCTGTTTTTTCATCCTTCACCCTCATCAGAAAACGAGCTCTAAAGTATAATTATTAAATTCTCAGTTTTTAAAGCAATCAGTAATTTCTTCAAGTCATTCTCCTATTCTTTTAAAGTTGAATATGCATCCCATTTAAAGTAGTTTATATTCTCCTTTTTTTTTATTTATACTGTATCTGATGCTTATTAATTACCTGGAATATCTGTTCAGGCAGCTCGTGCAACTACAACAGACAGTGTGCAAATGCAGAAATCATACAGAGCTTCAATATGTCAAAGAAACATTTTTTTTTTAAATCTTAAAAATAACTTGTTGCAACAGATTAATGTCAAAAAGATTAAATTAACTGTGGTTATTGATGGTACAGTTGCTATTCTTTGAGCTGGACACTGAAAAGAGAGGGAAGAGATTTGAGGTAAAAAAGAAAAGTTCAGATGCATTTAAAAAAGACAAGAAGGTGATTTCTGTCTTAGCAGCAGCAATGCTGGATGATTTTTCTGCTTGATATTTGTCAGATCAGCTTTAGTTGTGTGAATGCTGTTGACTGGCAATCAGCCTGTTTCACAGTATGACCACAGGTCATCAATTCAATCTCACAACCAAAGATTTTCAACATGAGAAACTGATAGCTGCAATCCAAATTGGTATAAATGTTACTTGTAACTTCCCAGCTGTAGTTTGTTACCTCAATAAGGGCAAGAGCCTCTTATTTCTAAACTGTAAAGGTCTTTGTGACCAAAATATTTCCAAACAGCCAAAATTGTCTTTTGTGTTACTGATTGAAAAGTAAAACACCATCAGTGTGAAGGGGCATGCATGTTACTGAGCACATGTCACTGTGCAATTTGTGCTCTAAACAGGAGAAAACATAGATTACTCTTGTACTTTTTTTCTGGCAGCTTGTAGAGACAGTTTTAAACAGTAGGAAAGTACGACAATGAAAACACCCCTGCTGTCATCAAACAATGTACTCCAGTACTTACCATTTCAACATTACATTTTCTGCTGGCTGCAAAAGATAATTAAGGATACTAGGGATATATTAGAATGGTGAAAGGTTGCAGAATCCATTTAGTCATTTTGGCATACTTTTGAATATAAAAGACATCTTCTATTATTGCACTTGTTTTTTAAGAAGATTAGCAAGCATCCTGTAGAGTGTTTTCTTGAAAGATTTGTCAGGATTTCCCAATTTATTGCAGAAAATAAAAGACAAAATGACAGTCACTTCTTTATTATAACTTATCTTAATTGTGCATATCTAATTTCAGAAGATAAGCAACATCTGAAAGGACTTTTGCTCAATTTTTAGTTTATTTAATCATTGTATGTTGTATTTTTTTTTACTCTGTTGTGTGCTTACTTGTATGAACCGTTTTGAGTATTAGTGAACCACTTTCTGATAGACTGTTGTCATATTTATTCAATGTTAATGTAAAGTTGTTTTCTTTTTAAACACTTAAGGTATGCTTGTAAAAAGATGCTCGTCTCAGGAGTTTTTCCTTTTGCTTTGAATAGGCACGGTGTTGTAGTTTTGACTGAAGAGAACCTCCACAAAGCCACTTTCACCTCTTTGTTACACTACTGATTAGTCTGGTGCCGTGATTATGAAATGATTTATTTCTTGGCAGTGCTGTGTGGATTTGTTGTTTTGGGACAAGCAATGCACACAAATGAGCTGCTTACAGATCTCTATGGGACAAAGTATAGACATTTCACATATGCCCATGATTTTATTAAGATCACTTCTGAAATTTACCATTTATGTGTATTGTTAAATCAGTGTCTTACTCTGCTTTGAACATGATCGCGTCTGTGTGCTTGAATGTTTGTCTCATGATGGTGTGAGTCATCACTGTATAAATATGGCTGATATTTGTCAGGGTAAGCTGATGTGGTGATAATGTGCCAATCAATGGGAAATGTAAAGATTTAAGAGCCTGCTGAGATCCAACTGTGATTTTTTTTTGTTTTGTTTTTGTATGCTAATGAATAAGAAAATGCCACTGTCTCTAACTTCAAATGCACTTTCTTGCATCACTTCACTCACATGTCACTACAAGCTATGCAATGTAACTTTCACTCCACAGTCAGTCATCTCCATTTACACCAGATTTTCAGCACAATCAATCTTGGTATTGTCTTTTTATGAATTGATTTTTATGTCAATGTAATTAATAAATAAATATTATTTACTGCTCCTTGCTCGTGAGTTATTTTTAATCTGTATTTGTATAGAGTTTCATGTTATGTGTGTAATGTACAAATATGAATTATGGCACATTAAATAAAGTAAGTATTGATTTTTCTCAACATTTTTTAAACAACACACATTGGGAGTAATTACCAAAGCATTGCAAAACAAGCATCACAGCTCTGTCAAAAGTATTACAGAATCATTTGAGGAAAATATAAACATTGCAGTTACTAAACAGTTTAAAAGTATGACATGTGACTGTTCAATGATAGCCTAGGTCATAAAAAAAGTATAAATTAATCTCAGAAACAGTAAGTGGAGTAAGTTCAGTGATAGCATTTGGTCTTAATGTTATTAATGAACTGGTTTTAGACAAAGCCTTAGAGAATTTTCTATACACTTTTTCTGATTAACACATTTGTAAAATTAGGTTTCATTGATCTTTTTGTATCCTCTTTGCTTTATAGCTATAGGATGGGGAAGCCCATTTTTGTAATAATAAAAAAGAAAGAAAATCATGATAGAACAGCTAAGGTTCAGATTTACTGCAAAACGCTTCATGTATAGACCTTCCCAAGAAGACCAGTTGTTAAACGTGTCCACAGTCAAAACCTGCATGAAAAATAGTCTGAAAGGGTGCACATTCATGTATTTTATTTTACACCCCCAAAAGATGAAAAAAAAGGATGCATGTCTTTTCTTTTTTTTAAAAGATTTATCATAGTCTAATTTTTAACCATCAAAAGACTGGCTGGCTTGGATGCATTTTTGAGATTAAATGTTTTTCTTACTTGGAATTTATTTTTCTTCTCCTTCCAGCAAGAAAATGTTTTCGAATTAAAGGTTATGTTTCCAAAACAACATGCCAGAGATTATGCCTCTATTTATTAATTTTATAAATACAAACAAGCCTATGTTGTAATTATATATTGAATGGAAAACTATCTGACATAAGTGGGCAGCATTAAACAAAGATGGTAGAACTTTTTTACAAGCCAAAACTATGTTGATCGACGGAAGAAATAAAATAGTTCGATTTAAAATCTGTATTAAATTCGGTAAAAGCGGCCAGAAAGCGTAAAGTCTGATTGGTTAGAACGGAGATTGACGCAATACAAAGTCCCCCTCACCTCCTTTCTTCCCCTTCCCTCACTTCCTGCAGGAGCAGCGTTGTGTTGACAAACTGCTGCTGTTGGCTCGTAAACATGGCGACCGCTGGAGCAACTGGAGACGAATTGAAGAAAGAGCTCACATGCGCTATTTGTTTGGACTTTTTCAAAGACCCAGTAATACTGAAGTGCGGACATAATTTTTGTCGCTTTTGTATCTGCATGCACTGGGATGAAAATGGCGGAGACTACGGGTATCAGTGTCCTCAATGCCGGACTGTAAGTTGATTCATGCTAACTGCTTTTTCCCTCCTTGTCCTTTTGTTTTTTTGTTTTTTTTACAGATATTGAAGGTTATTTTTTACGCAGAAAATTATTAACGAACAGTTTCAACATTATTAGGAAGTTATTTTTCAGGAAAACCTGAAGCTTTAAGAGGACTTTAACAATTATTTTGTTTTGTCAATGAAAATAACGTAAAAGGCTTAACCAAACAGCAGGTTTATTTTAGAAATGTTTCCTCGCACCGATTAGCTCTACTCGGCACTGTCTTTGGATACAGTTGCTATGACAGCTCGCTTTAGTTAACGGAAGTTTAGTTACCTAACAATGTATCTGTTGATTTCCTTTTTCTCAGGTATTCAACAAGAGGAGCTTTACTAAAAACTACCTGGTGCAGAATCTAGTTTCAAAACTGGACGACCTGGAGCATCTGGGTTCTACTTCTGCTCCTTCCAAGTCTATGAAACCAGATGGAAAGTGTCAACAACATGGTGAAGAGCTGAAACTCTACTGCCAAACCGATAAGAGGCCCATTTGTGTTGTCTGCAGGGAATCAAGAGCTCACAGGTTGGTTGCGACCTTCTTTTAGAAAAATTTAAACACTTCAACTGTTTATTTCTACGTGCTGAAATGGGCTAATAATGTGACACTCTCATTCTATATATAACACAGTCAACTTTTTTACAGACTTAAGTGTTTTCCACTTATACTGTGGAATAAATCAATACATGTGTATACTACTTATTGTCATTTCATAATTTAATTATTGTTATAGCATGATTTAAAATTTTGTAAAGCTTCTAGTATGTAGAAGCTTTTTGGAGATTTGATTGTGTATTGTTTTCTGCATAACTTAAATTGCAGCCTACGTAGAATAAATGACCTTGCATGCTTCATTGTACTGCTTAGCTCTGCATGAACAGTGTTGCAGCTTAGACACCACTAAGGCCTTGGAGCCACACATAGATAAGAAGGACACATACACATAAACTCCTTATAGGGAGTAGTTTAGAAGTAGATAAAAACCAGTTGCGCCTTTGTCTCTGTGCTTGTATCAGTCTGAACCTTAAAGTGAACTAAGCAGAGGCCAGGCACTGCAGACAGGTGGGTGACTCTGTTTGTAACTGAACATGTTGATTGGTTGAATTGTACAATAACTGCTTTAAAATATAGGTAAAAACAAGGTAAACACAACCTTTTCTCTTTATTCCTTATTCTGAGGTACTGCGATCGGATCTCAATCAAGATCTCAAATTCCAGGGCTTTAACAAAATAAAATGACAAATGTTTCTCAAATTTAGAAATCTGAAAAATAGACACCCTCCTTGAGTCAATGCTATATAAAGGTAAACATTTTGGGGGTCTTGTTTTACTGCCTTTGCACATCAAGCAAAATAGTTTGCCAGTCAGCTTGGATGTAGAGTATGTTCTTAGACCATCTAACGAGCCATCATTTGATCCAGGTGTGTTAAACCAGGGAGCGAACTAAAACATGCAGGATGCCTGCCCTCGATGTCCGAGGACGGCCATCTTAGATTGTTCCACATTTTGTCATATTTTCAGTGTCTACTTATCTTTAAAGAAGTATATTTTAAATAAAAAGTGTTTTTACGTTGTGTTTTAATATATAATGAAAACTAATTGACAACAGGACAAATCAAAGTATTCTGAAGAGAATATTGAAACCCCTTTCTCACATGAAAAAATCTGTGCAAAGTAAGCTCAGTAGTGCAGAGTCCCATCTAGTGTTTTAGTAAGTTGTTTTGGCTATTAGAATTTGCTTATAGAAGTCCACGAATGTATTTAAGGATTTGGTAACTTATGTTTAGCTTACTGACCAACAACCTTTCATTTATTTTAGTTTTTGTTATCTTGCCTTTGTAGTCAAAAATGAAAAATGTCTGTTGATTCAATTATTCAAGGACTTTTTTTTATCGTCATACCACATTCCTTGTTTGTGCCATAAGGCTAAAGCAAAGGTTCACAGATTAGAGTAAAATATTAGTACTTTAAACTTTCACAAAGAGGAGAAAAGCAATGCGACTGCACTAATTTTTGTAAATTTGCTTAACAAAAAAGATACTTTTCAAATGTAAAATAATTTTCTTCACTTAATTTGGCAAATCAGTAAAGTGTGTAATTTTGTTAGAACATTTGAATATTTTTAAAAGAAAAGCGACAATAGCAATGTTTGTATGACTTAAATGACAGGCACAGCATTTAAGTCATAATGCTGTGCCATCTTGTGAGTTAGGCAGCAATGACACCAAGATCTGTGTTTTTATTAAGAAAGCTCAATATCAAATTGTAAATAACTGAAGCAGTGAACATGGACTATGTTTTTCAGACACCATCAGGTGGCTCCAGTGCCAGAAGTTGTGAATGATATGAAGGTAAAATCACTCTCTAAAACTGCAAATCTAAATGGTAAATTTGGAGAATTTACTATACATCCTATTTGTTGTGTTGAAATAAAAAAAATTTTCTGCATGTTATGCTCTTCTTTTTCTTTTTCTTTTTTGTCTACATACATTATGACGCTCATTTATTTCAGATGGAGTTGAAAGTGAGACTTATGGAGCTCAACTGGCAGAAGTCGCAGTATGCCAAAATCAAGACAACAGATGAAAGGACTAAAAATGATGTTCGGGTATGTAAAGTTCAATTTATTTCCGTTGACTGTGTGAAAAAACATGTTGCAGTGTGTTAAATATTGCTTTAATCTTAATGTTTTGTAAGTTTTTTTTTATCAGTGAACTAAATTAAGCTCTGTACTGGGTACAATTTTTGGTTGAAGTAAGAATACAGAAATATAGACAACTTGGCCTCTTCATTCAGTATTCAGTTATTTCAACATGATTTCTCCCATAATGATGTCTCAGATTTTTGTCAAAATTACAGCCAACCTCTTTCTAATCCCCTTTGCCACCACAGCACGCCCCACATTTGGAGGCTTCAGTCCTTGATGCGAACGTCGCGGGTTTTGCCGTACGTCTTCCCCCCTCTCTTTGCCCTCTTTCCAGTCAGCCTACTGTTAAAAAAAAATGCGAGTCACTAGCGCCGCTAAAAACTCTTTGGAGAAAAATATGGGGAAAAAAAAAATACAAAATTACAGACACATGACACCACTGGTTTTCTCCAGAGAACAAGTATTTTGTCTGAAGGAGAAATTTGGACGTCACACCGTCAAACAGGTAGTCTTACTCCAGTTGGTCGAAATAACTACCAGTTCCTTGCAACAAGGACATTTTGCCCCAATCCTTACTTTGTTTTTTTTTTTACCTTCATATCATTCACAACTTCTGGCACTGGAGCCACCTGATGGTGTCTGAAAAACATAGCCCATAGGTGATTTTTTTTTTTTAATTCATTTTTTATTTTTTATTCATTTATTTTTTTTTGCCCTTTTCAGATTGCCCCAAGGCAGCTGTGGCTAAAATCCAGTAGGTTGCCACCATTAGCTTGTTATCATTTTTAGGTCATCCTGTAGATCTTGTCTGTAACTCTAGTTGAGTCCCTCAGTTCAAATTTAAGAAAAAGCTATGCGACACAGTTTATGTCATAACTTTTAGCCATTCTTTTCATTTACTGGTATGTTTGGGTCATTGCCATGTTAGCAGTCATAGTTTTGCCTTAGATTTATTTTTTTAACAGATGGTTTCACATTTTACTCAAGCATCCTCTGAGGAACAGAGGATGCTTGAGTGGGTTTTATGATGGCGAGCTGGCCAGGTCCTTCTGCAGCAAAGTACTCACAAAACTGTGACACTTCCAGGTCCATATGTCATTTAGCATGACATAAGAAACAGTCTGGTGTATGGTGTCTGATTTCTTCAAATGACCTTATATTCATTATTTTGCCATGAATATTAAAACTTCTCTGACTTCTAGCTGAAGAAGCAACGACTCAAGGAGAAGATTGAAGCAGATGTCGGGGCTTTGGTCCAGTTCTTGTTGGATGAGAGAGATTCTCTTCTGGAGAACTTGGATGCTGAGGAAGCAGCCTGCCTGACCGTCATTGACGACAACCTGGAGTTTGTTGAGAGTGAAGCAGCAGATGTGGACAGACTCATAGCAGATATTCATAATCACATTGGTGGGAAGACAAACTTTGAGGTGAGCTGAACATGAAGGTGTGCTGAAAAGATATTAAAAATCAGATAAAAATTGTAGAGAGTTGCACCAGTTGGACCAAAACCTTTAATGAATACTGTTACTTTGTTTAATGTGCAGTAAATTAATATTACATTCAGCATAACAATTAAGGTAACATCTTATTTTTCTCCCAACAGAGCCTTTCTGGAACATTTAATGAGTAAGTAACCTACAATTGAAGACCATCATTAAATTAAAAAGAAAAAAAAGAGTATGAAAGGTTAACATTTTTGTTTCCTCTACAGAGCAATGCATCGCAAGTCTTTCACATCCCTTGAGCCGGTCAGTTGTATGGCGGAATTTACAGACTTCTCAGGACCTTTCCAACTCATCATGTGGAAGAAGATGATGCATGTTCTGCACACCAGTAGGTTTAGGCAACAGAAATGCTGCCAACATTATAATTTATTGTGATTGAAGTAAGATGAACTTACTTTAATTATAAAATAATTAGGATTACCTTGTGATCATAAACTGTCCATATTTCTCCCTGCATAGTGCCTCAGAACCTGACCTTAGACCCAGACACCGCTCACGCGAACCTCCTTATCTCAGACTTTGACACCAAAGTGGAGGAGGGACGGGTTCGCAGCCAGGAGCCGGATCTTCCGGGCCGCTTCAACCGGTTCTGTGGAGTCCTCGCCACAGCCCAGTATGCCAGCGGCCAGCACTATTGGGAAGTGGACGTGAGGGACAAAGGAGTGTGGTACCTGGGGGTGACGACTGAGTGCAGCAACAGAAAGGGCTTTGTCAATCTCACTCCATCCGCAGGATACTGGAGCCTCTGTCTGCAGGACCGACTCTACGCCAATGTGGAAGATGGCCGCATTCCCCTCGCTGACTACTGGAACTCGCCACGTGTCGGTGTGTACCTGGACTATGACAATGGCCGCCTTAGTTTCTATGATGCTGTTACAATGAAGAGACTTTACATGTTCGACACCTGCTTTGAGGAGCCTGTCTATCCCTTTTTCAGCCCAGGGAAGAATGACGTAGGCAGCAGGCTGCAGATATGCCATTACTATTAACAGAGGTGTGATGAGTAGGTGTTAAGAGTCCAACTCGTGCTTTCAGGTTAGCCTGTTGGAAAGACATCTTCTTTAGACATGTAGTAGTGATGATGTGATGTTGGTGAACATTCTCAACTTGGATTTCCCCCCCAACTTAGACACAAACTGTAGGCTCACACCCATGATTACTATGGTGGTGAATTTGGAGAGGTGCTTTGCTGTTTACATATATCACTGTGTTTGTGGGACTGCAGATGCCATAGGTGTTCCTGGCGATTAAAGCATACTAACTCATCCTCTATTAACACCTGCTCTGCCAAACTTTGTTACATTTGCTTTTGGCTTCTGTTCTCAGTTTGGCCGGCTTGTCTGGGGAATGAACTTAAAATTCATGTTTCTAAATCAAACGGGTTAGACAGGTTTTATGGAAATGGTTTAATCAAAAACATTTTAAACTACCTGTATATTTCCTTAGTTAATGTTACATACACGCAGCTTCGAACTGTTGCCTGACCTACTTTTTACTTCCAAGTCCCTTTTTGCAGGAGATACCTTAACAAATGTGAAATGTTTTATACAGCTGAGCGAATGACAAGCTAAAGTCAAAGTGATACATTTCTTTGAACATAGCAGATCCTTATTAAGCTGTATTTCCATATATTTAGCCACTTAGTGGATAAATATTTAGCTTTATACATTCCATTAATAAATAAAACAAGAACTTGGATTTGACTGAAAACGTTATGGAGTGCTGAATGTCAGCGTTGTCTTCTTGCTTTTATGTTTTATGTTAAATTGATTACTGCTGTTACATATGACTGATACATGTATTTAAAATAAATGTATAATTTTTTTTTTTTTGATTTTTTTTTTGTTTTGGTTTCTTAAAAAATTAAACTTGTGCCGTTATAAATTTTTGTCGGTTAATTTGTTTTACTTTTTTTTTTTCTTGGAGTTGTGGTTCTGAATGTCTATTAAAATGGCAAATTTTCAAACTTTTTATTTTATTTTTATTTTTTATTAGACAATTGAACCTGAAGACAGTGCTCTTTGATTATTGGAGCTTTTTGTTGCATCTCCTTTTTTCTCGCGCTGTGCTTTATCCATGACTGCACCTCTATGGGTTTATTCATGCAGTTACATTGACTTAATTTACTTATCCATCTTAGGATTATTTTCAGTTGTGTCACAAAGTTTGACTCCAGAATCCTGCCCTCTGTATGAATATTCAATCTATTTCATCTCAATAAAACAAAACAAATCTATAATTTATTGATCTTAGTTTCTTCTTAAAGAAGCAGTCCACTTCATCCTCATATGCCATCACTATAATCGCAGTTTTGATATCAACTCATTATGTTCAAAAAATAATTATAACCTTTTAAATGGATTTCGCAACGTCCGTGTTCTCACTTGTGACTGTGTGTAGGATTATGTTCTAATTAGCTATAGCTTCATATTTTCTTTTTTTTAAGATGAAGTTGAGACTTCAACCACCTTTAAAATACTATTAAACATTTTCACTTACTATGTGTGCTATTGTGACATTTATTTGCATCGGTGTGACGTCCATAACAAAAGAAGTTATATTTTTATCTTCGTTGTTCTTTCTGTGCTCTTCTTGTCTAGCGTCCACTTTATTTTTTCTCAACCACAACAGACCAATCTGGTGCTGCTGAGTCACTGATGCAGAACATTTAAGGAGGAGGTGAGAAAACTGCTTCATCTTCTCCTGCCCATGTAGTGACTCAGAAGCAACTTTGCTGTTTCTCTATTGAGATGTGGGCTTACTGCATCACAAATGACTAAATCTAACAGAAACATTTCTGTAAACTTTTTTTGTCACTAAAATATTTGTTGAAGAAGGTCCCATTTAGGTATGATGTGCCCTTGTTATTTAAAGTCACTGATCTTCAGGTTTATAAATACCTTATTGGCAAAGGAAGTATTTAGAAGACATACATTGATTCTGTTTAAACCAGCTCTTAAATGAAGTACGTAGATTGTGAGTTTGGAAATACAGCAGTCGATCATTTTCAGCTTAGTGTGATCAAACTAAATTTTCTTCTGGACTGTGCTTAATCTGCCAAAAGCAGTCATCATAATTGTCATTAACTAAAGGAATTGTTCAAGGCATATTCATGAAACAGAAGCCTGTTGAAATAAAACACAATTTACACAGCATTTCTCACTGTTCTGGTTTATTTTTGCAATAATTTTCCAGGATTACACACGTCTTGTAATTGCTTTCTGTCTGATCTCTAGCATACAGCCGTACACATATTTGGTAAATGTAGCCTTTTATTTAAATGTGCTTTAGTCATTTCACACAAACTCTAGTTAGTGACAATTAAAGACATGGAAAATGAAAAACAATGTGATTTACAAAGAAAAATTGTCAGTCCACAGTTTTCCAACAAATGAAAAACAAGAATAAAGACAGTTAACAGTTTTTATAAACGTACATAAAAAATAGGTTCCTTTTGGAGCCACACATAAACACAAATACTCTAAACTGTCCATGATAAAGTGCTGGTTATCAATAACAATAATAAAATGACTGTTATGAACAATAACAAATGAACTGTACATACAGGCATATCTTATTCTTGTAAAATGATAGAACTCTTATATTTGTACTTTGTGCAATGTTCAAAAGCAAATTAAAACATTTTGGCAGAGGGTAACATCAATGTTAAACAATGTAAGCTCTTTGAGGAAGTTAGAGGAGAAATCAGATTTCAGATGCTACAACTTATAATGTTTGGCAGAAAGTAAAGTGTCCAACACAACAGTTAGAAAAATAATTTGCACATCATAAAGAAAAGAAAATCGAAAATAAATAATCTGGAAAAAATCAAATACAGCAAATGTTTACAACTTTGTTCTAATATTTCACTCATTTTGGGTGGCTACTGCTTGGCATTTTCATTTAAATGTTGGAATAAGTAGGATATATACTGTTGCAATATAACATGGACAATAAAGCCATATGTACACATATATATGCATATTTACAAGTACAGTAAATTATTGATATTAACAGACAAAAGTGCAAAAAGCCATGGGGTCAATTTTTAGAAATCTATTTTGGTTATTACAACAGCAAGACCAGAAACAGAAATTACCTGTAGAAGTGGAGCTTGTTGAGATGTTATGCTTCATTGAAGAAACTATAACTTGCAAAAAGGTCAACTAATGACTGGTGGGTCTTGTCAGGATGAAAAAGTACAGAATGATGAATTGACCTACTACTACACATTCCAAAATGTCCTGTTTTAAAAAATGGAAGGCAGGAATAGCAGGGTTTTGGAGCTCAGTGACAAAATGGCACCTCTTAGGATTGTGAAATGATGTTCTATTGAAAAGTTTCAAGCAATAAATATATCTTCTCTGCAGCAGAAAACACCTATGTTCTTCATTTAGTTGATTTATTGTTTACAGAAGCTTAAACTAAAACATACCAATTTCTACAAACACTCCTTTATAAAGTTTTAGATCATTATTGCATTTGTATTCTTGGATTTTATTGAAATGTAAGGATGAAAATCATTTACACAGGAAACGGATAATGGAGGTGGTTTCCCAGTGATTTCCCTGCAGTACAAATGGACAAAGGCCAAAATATATGTGCTAAACCAGAGTTTCTAATAAGTCATTTAAATGTTTTCTGTATATTTCCCCTTTGAATATGATTTTGACATTTGTTGAACAGGATATGGACAGAACAACCTTTTCCCCATATTGCCAAATTTAAGTAGTGTTGCAAGCCTCTGAAGTAAGAAGCATAGTAATTCATAATACCACAAGGTTATGGAGATTTCACATGAAGGATTGAAGAGAATATTGATGCTGTGGTCAGGACACAAGAAGTAAAGGGCATGCTAAAGTTGAAAAAAAGCCAGTTGAAAAAAAGGTGCAAGTAAACTTTTAAACAGTGATAATTTAATAATTTCTTTGCTTTGAATTCTGCATTACTCTCACCCTCAGTGTTCTGATCAGACATGCTTTATATGTTCCCAGATAACATACAAAGCATGTTATATGTAGCCTGGATTTTTCACACAGGAAATATATTGGTGGTGCAACATCTCCAACAACTTCTATTAAAAATAAATGTCCAATGCAATAATACTTACCCTATTCTCTAAAGATTAATAAATAAGCATTCATAAATAACCATTAGCATTAACTTCAACTCCTTTGAGACTGGAGCTGTTTTCAGTCCTCATTGGCTTTAGACCCTTTAGACTGGATGTTAGCCTCTGGGGCTAATTCAAAAAGAACACATGAAAGTTAACTACAGCAGGTAAGATTTTGAGAGCTTGTAACATTTTTAAAGAACCTCACTACAAACTGTACTGAACTACAGGCCTACCTTCCTCTGAAAACATGGTTGGAAATAGTACATGCTTGTTTGCCTTGCTGGTTGCTGGAAAAGTCACGAATCTAATCCAGAAATTAGGTTTACAACAAAATGCCACGGTTGCAGGCTGAGTCCAGGTGGATATACTGGCAGAAATCCAACTTGTTTCTCTTCTTCTAATATTAATATTTTTGAAATTTCTTTACCCTTCACTGAAAAGAAGTGAACAAGAAATGAATCTGCCCAAACAGGCTGCAGGAACATTGCACGTTAATGTCAGCCAGTAATGTGAAATATTAATTTATTCAAGCAGGATTGGTTGATGCCTTTCCTTTATCTACTGCAGATATCTGTAAACTTTGAAGCAGTGATTTCCGGAGTCGGCAACTGCCACATGTCCATCTGAGGTGAGAGCGAGGCCCTGGGGCCCATAGAGCGGGTCAGCTGAGGTGTTAATGTAGGACAGGAAGGACCCTGTGCTATCAAAAACCTAGAAATCAAAAACAAAATATTTCCTTTTTATTTTTTGCCAATAATGGAATAACTATCAAAAAGTGCTCTGAAAAACATTTCTCTTTTACACATTTCTTCTGTGTTTTTTTTTTTTTTATCTTTGTTTCAGATTGTGACACTAATTTGAATATCACATCAGCAAGTTCATAGCTGAGTGTAATGCAGCTGGGATGAAGGTTGCTACCTCCAAATACGAGATCATGGTCTAGAGCCAGAAAAGGGTAGAATATCTTCTCTGGGTCGAGGACAAGGTCCTGCCCCGAATGGAGGAGTTAAAGTGTCTCAGGGTCTTGTTGATAAATGAGAGAAAAATGGGACAGGAGATCGATAGGTGGATTGGATTTCTACTCGTATCTGTGGTCATGAGATTTGGGAAGTGACCAAGATGTAATCAGTCGTTAGTTTGAGAAATGTCATGAATGGTTTTGATAGCTTTTACTCAGGTTAGCTTTCATTTCAAAATATCATTTTTTCTTAAACATTTAAGTATGACAAAAAGACAAAACAGAAGAAATTCAAGGCAAATGCTTGCAACCATTGCAATGTGGCAAAATATTTTGAAAAAAAAAACAGAGTATAAATACCTTTTTTAAGGTGTAGTATTATATAAAAGACTTGGAATTCAAGGCCATTGCTATGATAGCTCAATATTAATGATGATGAAAACAAAAGTGAACATTACCTGTATTCTGCTGTTACCCCAGTCGGCTACAATGATGTTTCCATTAGCATCTACAGCCACACCAGTGGGCGCGTTGAACTGGCCATTGCCTTCTCCATGAGAGCCAAATTTAAACAGAAACTCCCCATCTGCGCTGTATACCTGCAACAAGTCGTAATAAATTCATACCACCAGATACACTCTCTGAATATGAAGTCTTGCAGGGATTATATATCTTTTACCTTAACAGAGTGATTGTGAAAATCTGTCACTATAATTTCATTCTTGTTGTTCACTGCAACAAAGTGTGGACCTGAACAGAGAATCAAAAACAGATTTATTTTATTTGCACAAATCCTGTCACAGTTATTAGGTTGGTCAAACATGTTTGATGAGGTTGTTGATGTTCATCTTTGTGTAAAAACCTTTTCTGACAGTCTTTATGTACTGTTCTAAATTTAGAAACTTTTCTACAATAGTAGTGAGAAGCAAGACTTTTCAGTTTGAATCATATTTTGCATTGTTAGTGCATGCTAACAGATGTGTGATTGTATTGATGGTTTGAAAAAATTGCAACGTGGTTTAGCGTGGATTTTTGAGTTCTTTGATCATCCATCTAGGTGTTTTTCAGAATCAAACATTTGTTTTTTCATAAAACACAGAAGGATTGTTGATTAACAGAAACCACTAAAAAACATCTGCACGGTTCTGTGAAAAAAAAAAAAAAAAAGTATTCAACCCATTACAGATTTCTTCTGGTTTTGTTTTTATGCCTTGTTTCAGATCGAATTTTAAAATCAGAAGAAAGGATTAAATAACCAGGGGTTTTAAATGCCAATTTCAGTTATTTACAACCAAGTATAAATGTCCCCATTTTTATATAATAAATTAAATAATTAATTAAATGTTTTTAGTTCATGGCCTTACTACTGCATGACATGTAGAATGACAAATTCCCTTAAACAGTCTGACAAATCTGTTGCTTTCTGAGATATCTTACCCTTCTTTACGTTGTCAGAGAGGTTATTTTTAAGTTTTTTGTTGATTCTAGAGTTCAGACAAACTACCAGACCAAAGTGCGACTAGAGAAATGTAATTAATCACATTGATTTGATTCGTATTTTAAAATAAAAATAATAAATTACATTTCAAAGAAATTATTTGAAAATATTTGGCCATTGTTAAAACATGAAGTCGTGAAAAAAAGGAAGAATTAAGAAAACCTGTAATTGGGTCAATACTTTTTTCATAGCACTGTATTTTTGCAATTAATTTTTTATAGTCACACAAAAAACACAATGTACATGACAACATGTTGATTCTGCTTTTTATGAAATTGTAGCTGAGCTTCAAGCAATCTCTGTACAAGTATATCTTCATCCATCTTTATCGACAATCTGTCTTCTCTGGAAGTCAGACACGTGATCAGGGAATTGGGTTAGACAGAGGACACTGTGGGATTAAGGTCGCAGCAAGGCCACACTTAGTACTTACTGAAAACTGAGCCAGATTTATTAAAGTTTGGGCCAAGTTTTTCTGAATCAAGAACAGAAGGAAAAACAGAAAGAAAGAACAAGCAGTTTGTCAGAAATAAAGACAGGTGAGAAAATAAATACTTTAGCGCAATCAGTAGAGTCGCCTTCTGCAAACCAAGCAATGTCAGCAAGATGTTAAAGTTACAAATAACTTTAACATTTCATATTCCAATAACTGAAGAACAATTAACATTAATACTAATTGTTGATGCCGCTTTGGGTAAATAGATGACAAATCGGAAATGTCACCAATAGGGCACACCCGAATGGCTGCCATGGGAGAGTCAAGGATTCCTCAAAATATATAAATGGGCCAAAACAACATTCCATGTTATCTCATCTTACTCCCTGCCCCTTTCAACCATATAGTAGAACCCCTCCATCATCTGAACACACTTATTCTTGCAGGAGCTCAAGGTCCTCTCCAGCAGTCATCAAGCGAGAAGCAAGGTCTGCCCTGGACAAGTTGCCAGTTCATGGCAGAAATAGTACAATGCTTTTAATAAATACATTTCTTTACAAAGACAAAAAGCTACTTTATGGAACTACTGGATATTTGTGTGACTAGGTGAATGAGAAACACCCCGCAAAGCTCTTTATAGAACAAATATGAGGTTGAAAACTGTTTTCAATTTGTAGAAAACCTAAAATTCTCTGCAACAGATTGTCTGCAATCCTATCTATCAAGGTTCAAAAAAGCTCTGCTGAAGACTTAGCATCTCTCCTCACCTGCAAACTGTCTGTCAGATGTCCCTCTGCCTCCAAACTTAGTCACCAGCTTCCCATTGGACTGAAAGATGAAGACACAGCAGGCTTTGTTATCCACAGTGATGATGTGTCCGTTTTTATCCACGGCCACTCCTTTGGGACCCATAAGACGGCCTGCACCAATCTTATTCTGTGGTAGAAGAAGACAAAAAGGATTACTGGACAAACTAAAATCCTGTTGGTTGGATTTGTAGGGGTATTTTGTACAGAGCTTTCTTCTCTTCTACAACCCTCTGTGTTTAATAAAGCTTTAGTTTGGAAATGAAGAGAGTTAGATCAAGGGAGATTTATGGGTTGACCAAAGCAAGCACATAGAACCATCAATGACCCAATTGCAAGAACCAATCCTGAATCTACTTGGTTAGATTCAATTTGGCTTCTTTTCTTGGTGACTTTTTACTTTTGTTCACTGTCTAATTTTTAAATCCCCACCAGTTCTGTTTGTTTTGCATTCATGTAACTGAGGTAGACCACCTTATCTTTGATATTATATTATTTTTAATTAATATAAATTAAGGAGAGGAATTGCTAAAACATCCAGATTGTACCTCAGAACCAACAGCCTCCTCAGAGGAACCTTCCTGGGCAGACAGGACATCTGCTGAAGCCAAAGTAAACCCTCTCACCAATAGAGAGAGGATAAAGAGTAGGCGTAACCTGAAGAATAACAGCAGGTTGGTTCTGAGTAAGTAAACAGTCATCTGACCCTGTCATAGACGCTCTTGTTGAGTTCTATGATTAAGGGTGTTTTCAGGCTTTGGAACCCATTGGACTTCAAAGGTCTTTCTCCATTTGAATTTCTGTGCACGTTCAAAAAAATCCTCAAGTAGGCATTTAGCAACCAAGATACAGCACTTTGAGTTTACATTTTGTGGACACAGACACAAATATTTGCTACAACTCATAATAATTTGTTTTTTTCACAAGGCATTACCGAGACTTAAATCAAAGATAAGGTGGTGTATTATGTGTACCTTGAACTTGCCATCTGAGGAGAAGATGCTGACCCATCTGTTGTCATAATCGGCCACCACGATGTCTCCATTCATGTCTACAGTGACTCCTGTCGGTCTCTGCAGCTGTCCTGGAGAACGACCCCTGACCCCAAAGCGCATTTTAAATTGCCCATCGTTGGAAAATACCTGCAGCCATTTCCAGAACTCATGTTTAGCACATAACATCAGTGGTAGTACAGTGGTCCTACACAGTTGCATAAACATGCATTGTCCTCTATGTGTCTGACTCACCTGTATGCACTGGTTGTTGCTGTCAGCCACCACCACTCTGCCGTTGCTGGAGGCTGAGATTCCTTGCAGATTTGTGAACTCGCCTTTTTCCCTTCCCCGGGAACCTAAGGAGAGAGTTTGGCATTCAGTACTTGTATTTTTTTTATTAACACTCTCACTGTGTCTGATTTATTATCCTTGACAGCCCATACTAGCATGTTCCTGCTAATTCTGAGCAAAGATTATTGAGTGCTTCTCAGCCTAATGAGCGGTTTTGAATTGTGTTATTATGCAATTAAAACTTGAAACGCTTCTTTTTTTTAGGTAGGTAATGCAACACACTAAAAGTTGTGTGTTTTTGTGGGTTATATTAGTTTGAATGTAATCAGTGCATGTAAAGTGTTTTGTGTTGCATCTGCTTTGACAGAGAAAAGTATAAAAATTCTGCTTGTTGAAAACACTTTTGTCTACCAGTTTCAAGAATTGACTAAGCAACTGTTATGCAATAAGAAAAAATAACTCAAATTGTTAACCTATTTAACAGGAGACATTTTGAAATATGTCCTTGAAGTTTGTCTTACCAACTCTGTAGATGAGCTCGTCCTCAATGGGGTTCTCCTTTTTTTTGGTGGTGCTGTACATGCTGGAAGGCCTTCGCACCGCTTTCTGACGGATGTGGCCTCCTGTCCCGCTCGGGGACTTCACCCTCCTTTTCACATCATCCGGAGACTGGGGCACATCTGACGGTTTGACCACCCGCAGACGGAATGGGCTGCCACGTATGGGCTGACCATACAGCAGCAGGCAGAACGAATACTCTCCTTCGGAGCGCAACGTGTAGCCCACTTCATACGTTCCATTCTTGTTGTCCGTTATTTCTACCTCTGCAGCTCTGTTACCGTCAGCTGACAATATCTCAACCTTTAAAACAGCATTTCCTGTCCTCACCAACTCTCCATCCTATAAATAATGACAACAATTATTATGGAACTTGTTATGTACAGAAAATTTTGTGTAAATATAAATGTAAAGTGTAACTGAAAATTTTAATATATAGCTTAAAGGAAAAAGAAAATGTATCTGGTGGCAATACACTAGTTGGCTATAGAATCCAGCTAAATAGCAGAGCACCAGAATGGAAAAAAAAAACTTTTCTGAAATATAAATACAGCTGCTCATGGATACATTTTTGAAGGCACTGTTTGGTTGTTAAAACATCTGAACCTCTGAATGTCTAAAAGAGCACTGTCAATTCATCAACTGGAAATGGAAAGAGTGTGGGACAACTGCAAAGTTATTAAGATATGGCTATCTACCTAAACAGACCGCCAGGACAAAGAGAGCATTTATCAGAAAGCAACAGAAAGGCTCAAAGACTCTAGGAACTACAGTAGTCCACACCTTAAGTGTGGTATTTATTAGGAGAGTGTGAAGAAGCTCCTGCTGACAGAAGTAAAAATTGGTCTTACATCCTGCAAGTCATGTGTGGCAGAAGGCAAACAGAATGTCTGGTCAGACAGGAGAAACTAAAACCTATGTATCCTTTTTCTTTCAAACACTGCTTTGTGTTGGTTTGCTATATAAAATTCCAACTGAATCTGTGGTTTTAATATCACAAAATATAATAAAACTTCACTGTAAAATGTCTTCAAAAGGCACTATAAAACACTTTCAGAGAGGAAAGCAGCATTCCAAATCATAATGGTGCACTAAAATCTCAGAATAAAAAAAAAAAAATCCATACTTTGTCTTTTGTTGTCACAGTAATGGTTTGGTGCTGCCCAGTAGCTGCATGTCTCAGTCCCTCCCCTGTGGCGACAGAGGTGTGTGCCACGGCTGATGTTGTAAGGAGAACGCCCAGGTTCTGGATGGAGCGCCGCAAACCCTCAGTCTCCACCTAGAGTACACAACTCCTGCTTTAATAAACTCATAAGTGTTAGAGCGGTTGGTGCTGCTGGTGATTAAAATTGATGAGTTTGAATAATAGCAAACAGCGGATAGTACCTGACAGTCTAGATGTGCGTTCTGATGTGGCTTCTCTGGAAAATCGTGTCTGGCCAGAGCTGTGACCCGCTCACTCATCTGCTTCTGAACCAGTAGCACCTACACTTACAAAACATTAACCATTTTTTTTTTTCTGTAAAAAAATGTAACATCCACTACTATAGTTGATTCCCTGATTAGTTGGCTTATGAGTAGCCACAAAATTATATTTTATGAGGCACCTCAGTTGCATTCCCATGGCTGAGAGCCTGCTCTGTGAAGCTGCAGCTGCTCTGGATGTGTTCCTTCCCCTGGAGAAGAGAGGAAAGCTGGGCATGGAGGACCTGCATTCAAAAAAGCGGAAAATGGGTTGGCAAGTTCGGAGAGCCAGAACATAAAAAAAGAAGCAATAACTGCATGTGTGAAAGTGTATGGAATGGACCTTTTGCTTGGAGCTGCAGATGTTCTCCAAGTCTGTGATGAGGGCTGTCTTGCGGTGATGCAGCACCCGCTCCAGCTCTTCAAACGTACTGTTGATCTCTGCTACTGCCTCAGTCTTTCTTTCATTTAGCTGCCGCGAGATCTCACTCACCAGCTCAACAGCTGCTGTCAGCTGAGGGAGTCTTCAAGACAACCAAAGGAAAGTTTTTCATCAAGATATTTTCAGCTGACCTTAAAAATATGTAAAATTTTAAAGTTAAATTTTCTTTCTAGGATGATACTCTGTAAGAAATGCTTGAAAATTTAAATCACTGCATGAGGGGGAAAGATAAAATCCCCACCAAAGATCAAGTTCTGACCTGCTGTGAATGGCATCAAGCTGTGTTTTTAGCACAGCTTTGTGCTGCTCCACTACATCCCGCAGAGGAACAGTCATATGATCCCGGTGCTCGCCCTCTGTGCAGTCCAAACACATGGCTGTCTCACAAGACTCGCAGTAGAACTCCATCACCTGCAGATGGAGCCAAACTTAATCATTATCTCTTGGTAAGCAAGATATCAATATTTAACATTCCTTTCACTTTATCTAAAGCACCAAACAAGACAATTTAGGACCTTTTAGCGAGCAGAGAAGGATTTCATACCTTCCCTTCATGGTTTGGGCAGCAAAGAGGCTTCCCTGCTACTGCAGCGCTGACCGACTCCAACACACTGCAGGCCTCGGGCCGTGAACACTCCGGCTCACGCTGCAGGACCTAACACAACACATTACCATTCTCATTACAGGCTACTTTTAATAATCACATCTGTGAATACCCCTTTCTTTTAAATTCATTGTGTTATGAAATTACACAATGGTATTTATAGTTAGTTTAAATCTTCTTAAAGTGTTTTTAATCCATGACATAAACATTTACTTTTTAAACTTCCAGTCACTGTTAATTAAATTCTCAAAAGCTATGTTCTTAAAAAAAACCTTTCAGAGATTAAGTCTTCAGAATGACCTCAGTCTGGAAGAATGCTCTCCCTCCCTCCCGCAATGTCTTTCCAATTAAATGCAGCTCGGAAAAAAAAAAAAAAAAAACTCACACAGGCAATACATATACAGGTTTTATTCATTTGTTCTAATCTTTTATTTTCAAAGTATAAATAACAGGTGTGCTTGTATCTGATTAGCTTTTTTGTTAATCAGATACAAGATGAGGCATTGTGTAATGCTTCATCAGTGGTATAGATAGATTATGTGATATAAAATGTAATGTAGGACCAGACCTCCATGAGATTAGTGATGAAGAAGTTGTTCTGTAGAGCTCCCACTCCCTTCTCAGGCAGGATGGATGTTTGTCGACACACAGGACACGAGAGTGTCAGAGACTCTGGAGGAATGTAATTCTGAAGACAGCTACAGGGAGAAAGTTAACAAGTTTGTAACAGGATATAACATTAACAGAGATATTACACATCAGTTCCAGTAAAAATTAAAAGGATGTTTTCTTATGAAGAGAGACAAAATGAATGCATTCCATCTTAATGAGACATAAAAGACAGAGTCTTTGTAATTGTGTCTTTAAAAACAAAAGATAACGGGCACTATCCATTACTAAAAAGGCCTCTCTGAGGAGTCAACAATGTTAAGCTGTTATTTTGTGTTTAGGGATTTGAATTAGATGTGGCGCTAACAAGAATTTCACAGTTAACAGGATATTATTCAGGAACCACAACCACAGAAGAAGCTGCAATTCAGCAACTGTGCTGCATCTTTTTTATTTTTTTAGACGCAACAATTATTGTACAACGAAGCATTTCAGGCTTGGTTGTACAACGTTTACAAATTCCAATGGTTACCTTTCGCAAAATGTGTGTAGACAGGGCAGGACCTTGGGGCTGTGGTAGTGATCCAAACAGATGCTGCAAACCAGGAACTGCTTGTCTATCTGACGCACCACAGGGCTGGCGTTCCCTGCCTCACGCTTGGCCATAGCAGTGGACATTTAAAGCCACAGAGAATGACAGCTGTCAACCTGCGGGGATAGAAAAATATAAAATAAATCAAACAAGCTGCTCAGATTCTAGACTCTGCTTTCCTATTCGGTGTGAAATTTAGGGCTTCATTCATGTATCAGAAACTGAAGTATAGAAAGATTTATAATTACTAGATTTTTCAAAAGTGCTTTTGTTATGCTGGAATTTATAAGTTAAAGCCAAAAACAGTTACTAGGTGAGATAAGAGTCTGAGTGTACACCGAGTATATAAGAAAACCAGTAATACCAAAGAAAAAACTGTATCCACAACTTACAAAAAGCATGAAAAAAAGACACAAAATAACCAAGTTAACTAATGAATTAGGGATTCTGGTATGTGGATAAAATTGATGATGGTTCAAAGTTAGAACAAGTACACACTTAGAAAAAAATATGTTTATTAGAGATTAGGAGGGAGATGCACATAAGTGGCCCCAGGATAAAAATGTAAAATGCAAAACAGGGTTGTTTTGCATTTTACTCCATTTTGCAGAGAAGTGATTAAGGTCAGAATATCCAAATTAAGTAGATGGCGCATGTGACACAATTCAACAACTGAGTCATGCTCAGAAGTGTCAACGGGGATAGCAACATGTTGTAAAAATGCAGCCACATTCTGACTTGTCTTACAGGGAGGGAAAACATGCCAACTGTTAGAGACAGTGATGGTGCCTGTAACTGCAGCTAAGATATAATTGTTTTTGCTAAATACACACAAAAAAGGTTTTGCCAAGCAATGGAAATGTATCTTTATATGGGACAACAGCAAACCAGAACAAGAGCCTTTTTATAGGTTTTCAAAGCTAATCGGTATTGTGAAACACACTAAAGCATAAAATAAATGACTTCTGATAAAGCTTCTTTAAAAGGAAGTGTCATTAGCACATATGGATATGCCATGTGAAACCATAGTTACTCATCTATTACCTCAAAAGTATCCATAATGATTTCAGGAGTTTAATGTAAATGCTCCTGGTTTAACCAATGAACTCATGCTTTTTACTGAAAAGAACTGAAGATTTGAAATATATTCACAAATTACCAAATAATCTTAAATAATATGTGCAGTTGTAAATACAGTTAAGTTAATATAGACATGCATGTTTCCCACATGACTGTGGTTTTAAATTGAACTATCCTTTTGGACATAGTTTGATTCAAACACTTAATAAAAGAAAATATTTGCCCTGAATTATTTGAAATCCCCATTCTAAAAGAGATTGTAAATGCCGTAGACACTGAAATTTAATGGTTGCTAAATCTTTGTGGGTCAGCAGTGCAACAGAGCCACCAGCTTTACATAATCTCATCTAGAAATGCAGTTGCAGACCTGGATATTCTGCCTAGCAACATAAACCACTCCTGTCTACACATGGCCCACTTCCATATTCATTTGTGCAAGCACAACCTTTATACTTAAAAAGTATGCCACCAATAGCTGATAAAATATTTTTGTAGTTGGTCTATAAAAGAAAACTCCAATAAAACAATTAAGCACCATGTCAGATTTTGTTTTGTTCCGGACACTTTTTGTGGTTATGTCCTTTAAGAGCTTCAGCCTGCATATGTTAGTTGCATCTTGGTGTTGCTAACTGGTTCCATCCATGTGGTTTGGTCACATTTTCTCAGTAGGTCAGCATATATATTATTTATGTATCAGGCATGCACTCATTTCCTTGCTCAAAGACTAAGCAGAGAGCAGTTTGTGTCTAAAACAAGCATATTGAACACATGCAGTAAGAGTTCAACTGTCACAGTAAAAATAAAAATCTAAGTTCATGTTAAAAGGTTGAGTTTGATTTATCAGCCTCCTCTCCACTCTGTTCTTCTCTGCACATCTGTTGAACCTGAATCTAATGCAACCCTCTATCCCTGATATTCAATCTGTACACATGCCCTATTGTCACACGCAAACATAGAATCTTAGTGATTAAGAGCCTAACTGTATATCTTTCCAGTACTTGCAGAGCAGATCCAATGACATGCAGCGCTTACAGTGATGGGGTTAAAGGTCATATCTGTTGCTTAGTCATGAAAATGACACAGAACTTTTACCATGTGAGTACAGTGTGAATAAATAAAATGTTTAGCAGCAAGTATCTTAAGTTTCTCTAAATTTACATGAATATGCATCGTTCTTCTCCTGGCTTTAAACGAAAAGGGAAGAGTTTATTCTTAATTAATCAGATACAAAGAACCATACTACACAGTGTAAAAGATTACTGCCTGACATACATAACAAAAAGAAAATAATATGTACGCTAAAACAAGGCCGCCAACCGTTAGAAATAGGAGTAGGATACTTTAGCACACACAATTTGATTGGCAGCTTAGTTAGGCTGTTACATTCTTTTGCATGCTAAGACACCTTATCAAAGCACATATTTGCCTATTATACAGAATGAAGCACGCTAAATTAGACACTATCCAAATGTTTCAGAAATTGCCTAACATTAAAATCTCATTCTACCAAAATACTAACCACCTCTGCATGCATCACCTTACAGGTCCCTAACATACATTCTGATTAATTCAGCTATTATATAAAAACTTAAGGGCACTCACAAAATATTGAACTTTCATTCTGAGATGGTTAGAAGATAAATGTAAAACAGACAACATCATGGCAAAAGTAACAAACCCCATCCTGATGCACCAGAACTCTGAATTCTACACCTTTAACCCCAATGCATGAACACTATATGAAACCGGGATGTTCAAAAGCAACACACATATGACAAAGACTTGACAGGACATAAAGTTTCACAAAAGGTGATTAATTCCCTTAAGCTTAGGTCCATAAAATACAAATTTTTGTCATAGCCAACTTACATAACTAAATAGAAACCGTATGTTGTTCTTCAGCAGGATCAATTACTCTGACTGAGTTGATTGATGGATCTGAACACAGGGGATCCCTAAAGAAAAGCTGTTAGAGGATTTAAAAGACCTGAGATTGGGACAGAGGTTCATCCTCCAGCAGACAACCCTAAACTTACAGCGCAGCAACAACTGGTGTAGTATACATCTTTGGGTACAGTCAAAGTTCAGACATCCAATGGCAAACTTTGTGGTGAAAACAGTATGAGAAAACTTAGAAGGAAAAGGCTATGCTGAGATGCTGAGTTTTTTCAAATAAACTCCAGGAAGATTTAGGCTGCCATCAATCAATACATAAAGCACTAAATGAATAGAGTAAATGGAGTTTGACATTTCATGTATAAATTGAGGAAAATAAAATGTGGACTGAATGCATTTTCATTTGATGGGTTTAAATTTATTGGCACAGGGAGGAAATAACAAAAAATGTCACTTTAATTTAAGCTTTCATTTGAAATGTTTGACTCAAGCATGAAGAGGCAAAGGCATTTAAAACAGATCTTGTTCTTATTAAATGAATACATTTTCAAAACTGAGGCAAAGGGAGCAAAGAAATGAAATCCAACAGCTCTTGCTCCATATCAGAAAAGAGGGGAGCACAATCATAAATATCTGTAAAATGCATTCAGAAAATTGCTGATATCTCCAAGAATTTATCCATGCACAGTTAAACTCCAAAGTGAGGCAGAATTTTTTGATTTGATGCTCTTAAGCAACCATGACTGGTCGACTGTCAGACTCTGAAGTGATTGAAGGCGTGCAGATTTGAATTTAGCCTCTGCAGTCCCACACAGCGGGGTAGCTAGATGCCAAACCCACCGAGGCAGGACTGCAGGAAGTTTAAAAAAAATGTATTCATGAAAGGAAGCATCTTGCAGGGAGCTGTCAGTTGATGCCATAAAAATGATGAGTGTTTTAATTTGCTCACTGTGAAGCAGCAGCGATGTTGTGGATGACCTCAGGCTTGAGTAATTCCCCCCTCCCAAAAAAACTCTGAGGATTAGATTGTGTGTGTGCGCGTGTGTGGGTGTGTAACTTAACTGTTTATGGGTGTGTATTGCGATGCGTGAGTCCAGCATTTGTTTTGTTGTAACAAAAAGCTAACCCAGGCACACAATGGTTTCCTTTCACTGTCGACTTTGTAGCGAACACAAAAGCTGCTCGTTTTCTCTTCCAGAGCTGAAACCTCTGCTGTTGAGTTTTTGCTACAGTAAAAGTCTCAGTTTATGCGTACTCCTCCTTATGATTTATGTATACAAATATAGACAAAAGCAGTGCGGTGTTAATCTTGCATTTTAACAGCTGACTGTAAGAGGCAGACATTGCAAATACAACGAATATTTCCTTCTGCTTCTGGTCACTGTGATGCACCTGTACAACACCAGTAAATGTGTGCTGACGGCCTGTGCAAATCTGAAAACTATACAGTCACACATGCAGACAACGCGAACATATAAGGCTAAAGAGTCAAGAGTTGACAGTCACTACCTACTGTCAGCAGAGAGGACAGCAGCCGTGTAGAAGGTTTCATAGCTGCTCCGTGAGAGTTTCCCTGAGGAACAACCGCACGCCCTGACTCACACGTAACTGCTCACTTTCATCTCCTCTGTCTCTTCCCTCTCTTCCCCTTCCTTTTCCTATTTCGATGTAAAATCATGCGTACTGAAACAGGCTGAACGGAGTTGACAACAGAGGGTGGGGCTGGGATTTTAAAAAGGCCCTCCTACTGTCAGAGCTGTTTACAAGCATGAGTCGACTGGATACCCTCCTACTGCCGCACTCTGATTGGCTGGGGAACTTGGGCTAGCGGGGATGACAGATTGCGTCATAGGGCAACAATTTGTGCTAGTGAGGGAGTGAGAGTCGAGACAAAAAGAGAAAAATGTCCAATATAATCATGCCAACCTGCTGGCTCGAGATAAAATGTGTCGTTTTAAAATATAACGATTGTATAGGTCTGTTGAAAGATGATTAATTCTTGTTATTAAGCAATATTTCCTTCAGATTTTTTAACGAAAGCATCGTTTTTTTTTTACCAACCCTATAGCACAAGAGCCAACACAAGCTAGAAAATAAAGGAGAGCCAATGGAATTTGACTACTAATGTCTCCTTTCCAATTTTTAAAATGCATTTGGATTATAAGCCTCAGCAAAACAAGCAACCAAGAAAAAAAGCTTGACATGATCACTGAATTTTTTATTACACAATTTTTAGGAAAGGTTTTCACATCCCTACAACTTTTTTCACAGCTTGTCAAATTCTGCAAACATAGTCTTCCCTGAGTTGTTATGGCTGTTTCCACCTGGGACAATTTTAGACGTGTCCCTGTATTATCAGACCTTTTGTCTGATAATGATGAAAAGCTCATCATCAGGTTCCTCATAATGAACCTTTTGTCTGGTGCAGGAGTGTTGAACTAGCATTCAGGACAGCAGCCAGTAAGGACTGATTTTGGATGACTATTATTATTTAGAGTCATTTTTCTGTGCTGTGCGTAATGGGTGAAGTATCTAGCAAGCTCAGTCAGACTGGATGGGAAGCATCTGTTAGTATGAATTTTCACATTTGTCCCCACTTCTCAATTATATATAGATTTAATTGTAAATCACTTGGGTGTTTATTGTTTTGTCTGTATGTTTCCTCTGTTATTACCATACATTTAGCTCCATCCACCATCTTTGACCATGCTAAAGAAACACAAGATGTGTTTTGGGTTAATTTCTCCACAACTTAAATCCCAGCCCATGGTCTTCATGATGTTTGTTCACATATATTCTCTAAAAAACATAACAAGCCTTTGCAGAACAGCTGCACTTATAATGAAATTAAATTGCTCACTTTTACAAGGCGCCAATGTTTTGCCAATAACTAAATTTTGCACTCTCTGATGAAGCACTGTGTCCTTATGATGTGGTCGGAGCATAATCTGGGCCAAAAGGTGACAGTTCTCACCCCATCAATCTGCCATTAATCTGTGCGGATTGAGTTCAGTCATTCCTCCTCCCCTCACCGCTTCCTCTGGTTCCTCCCACACCTTTTCTAAAAATTTCCCATCATTCAAAACTCCTGGGCCTGCAGACTGCTGTGGTGGGTATAGCACGAAGACAGGGAAGATGAGGAGAGTACTCAGAGATAGTCCAAACAGCAAGGAATTTGCTGTGGAAGCACGCACAATGTAGTACATTTGAAATGGTTCATGGTCTTCTAAAATGGCTTAGTAAAATTTGATCTGGTGACTGGTATTTCAAAATTGATTTCAACAAGCAGTTTTTCTCTTGATTGAACAATCTGAGAGAATGTTATCTTTCCACAGAGTCATTTTAGGCATTACATGGGGAATAAGCAATATCCCACAAGCAGCACTCCAGCCTTTATTTGTTCTAATGATTAAAAATAAATAAGCTATTGATGTGGGTTTCACAAAAGTGGTGGAATGGGGGAAGTAAAGTTTGATGTTGAGGTTCATCTGATGTGTCTTTTGGTTGGTGATTGGTGAGACTCCACAATTCAAAATGTGTTTTCATTCTCAGTCAGCAAATAACCTTAATAAGTTGCTAAGAATGGAATGTAAAAAGTTATTGCCTTGCAACACAAATACAGCTACTCTGTGAAAGAACATAACTTAAAAACAAGCCACACTTTTCTTTCTTTTTTTTTTTTTTGCTAAAAATTGGAAAACTGTTTTGATTTACTTCCAATTCACAAGTTTGCATCATAATGTTTTGGTCTATCACATTTAATTTCTGTAAAATGAAATAATATGGGAAGATTTGAGAGGTACAAATTCGTTCGCAATATTCTGTATAAATGATGAGAACTTACAGAGAAGTGGATAAAAGGATGAGTAAGGAGTTGAGGTTACGATAAGTGATGGATGAGGTGAGTAAGTGGGATATAAGAAGCTCAGGATTGGACGAATGACAAATGTATAACAGTGAGGTGCTTAGGCAAGATGATAAGCAGCTGAAGGAGATGGAGGTCAGGATCTAAAGAGAAAAAAACTGGATAAAACACTGAATCCACACAAATCTGGTATAAAGCTTAATAAGTTCTTTCTTTTTTTAATTAATCAAAACCATCTTTTATTAATGAACCATGTAAAGTTGAAAAATAAAAAGTGAGTCTGTAGAAAAACAAAAACAACAAAATATGTATGTCTGATTATTTTTGGAAAGTATAAGTCCATTTTTGGCTGTAGTAAGCGGAAAAAGTAAACTGCTGATGGGTCAATGAGAAAATCAGTGAAGTAGCTATCAATTATGGATGGAATCAATTCCCTTCAAAATGTTTCAGATGGAGGAAATAATTTCAATAAGAGAATAATACGAATCACAGTTTTAAGTAAATTGTAAATTTGATTTTCTTTACCTTTGTTGATCACTGTATCAACAAAGGCTGTTTGTCATGTTTTCTCACACAAAAATGTACTCAAAATAAAGAACCTGACTCGGTGCTTTTAATCCAATTTGTTCGCATCTCAGAGCTCCACTGCAGATGTTTTAACTATTTTCTCTCGGCAGTTTTTTCCTGAAACATTGCCCTACTTCTAAACACACAGTGTCACACCTTGCAACAACTGCACAGCGTCACACCTTGACTGCAAAAACAATAAGTGTTTAAAAGCTTGCTTGCCACAGATATGTCACTATGTTATGACCATGGTCTGTTTTTTTGCCTTGAAATGCTTGACCTTAATGTTTTTAAATCTTTTAAAGAAATAAATTATTCAATAGAGTGTAAACATGGTTCTGTTCTTTATTTACTTTAAAACAGTGTAAAATATATAATTTACACAAAAATAACAGTTGTAAAAGCGCTTATAGTAAGAGTTAGTATTCATCATTCACACACATATTCAAGTGTAAAGTGTGATTTAAAGACCAATTAACCTGGCAATCATTATGTGCCTGTTTTGGACTGTAAGAGGAAGCTGGAGTACCCAGAGAACTCAATGCAGATATAGGAGCTACAATTTGGCAACAGTGCCAGCCACCGTGACATTGTGTAGTTCTTTACAGAAAACGAGTCTAATGGATTTCTTCTAATAAATGGATAAATTTTGCTAAGGAAGTTGCAGAGAAGCAACACACTTTTTGTAGTCACCGATAAGCTTCTGGCATAACACGAGTGGATATTTGGTGACTCTTTTTAATAGAAATTGCATAATTTATGCCAAATTTTGGGATTTCTGGCACAGATCTGATATGCTTTTAAGCATAGTCGCTTAGTTCAAGTTCAGAATGAAGAATTTAAAAGAAGTGCTCCTTATGGTTTTTCTTGCTCCCTATGTGCATGACACCAATACAACTGCCACAAAAGCAGTTGCTCAGCATTATACTGTCACCAACCTCATGAGATTTCAATGTCTTAACTTGACTCTTTTACCATTATGTCAAAACAGCTAATCTCCTAGATTGTTCTTTAAAGTCCCAACCAATTTTCTTTGGGAAATTCATCCAATATTTTGGGGAATTGTATGTAAATTTAAAGCTTGTGATAATAAATTCAACCATGTCTTAATTGAAAAAAAAAATTCTAAACCCAAGTTTTGCTTTTGAAATATACTGAATTTGTTCAACTAAATCAATAAAAGTCTCATTAAGACACTTGGCAGCCTTCTGATCTGCTGCCCAGTCCAGTCATCAGCCTTCACATACATATATGTCTATATATAGAGCTATCAGTTCTCATCCCCTTCACACCACTGACAGCCACGTGTTCCTAGCAGCACACAGTTTTAAAAGGCATTACTCTGATATCCAGCTAAAGACATGTCAATGAACAAAGATAAAAATTTAAATAACACTGAAATGTAACTGTAATTTCTGAAACTTCCACTATTGGTGATAATTACTTACTTTAAAGTTTAAACCTTATTCATACTAACTTGTTTCTGCTGAAGTTCCTGCAGTATGACTAAAGCATATATGGTAATTTGACAAACCACTTTGTCAATGGTTAGAAAGGAAAATCTGAATTTTTCCTTAAACTAAGAGTTAGCCAGCTATGTTAATATTAAAGCTGCCCTCAAGAAAAACAGGTATGAAAAAAGTTGTGTGAGAAATAAGGCTTCACACAGAATAGGTTCACAAAAGCAAAATGTACTCACCCGAGTGTCTGTTTACAAAAAGGTGCTTCTCCTTTTTCTTTCATCTGAACACTCAAAACTCTTTGCATTGTTTGTCACAAAAAGGGGGGTTTAAATGTGATGTCATCACAGTCTTAAGCCAAGGAAGGCTTTAATGGACCTGCCGCTGGTGGCATTGAACAACAAGTTCTCACATGGCTTCTGTAAATGACATTCCTGATCAAGATTATGTAGAGCCAAGCGTTCAACTCTTATGTAGGAACAAATTCAAATAAAGGACTCCAGCAGAATTTGCATACAAAAGCTAAATCTTATTCAGTGGCTCTCAAAAGTGTACACACCTTCATTGCCAAGTTTTGTCTGCACACTTTAACTATCATTTGTTGAAGAACAACAATAAAGTCCTTGTTAAAGTTAATCCATAAGAAGTCCTTTTTGCAGATTGTCACTATCCAGGGAACAATACAGACTCTTAAGAAGGCACACTTGTAAGATCAGACCAACAATCACCCTGAACAGCCACACACTATTGCCATGCAGCATCATTATAAGGGGTTTCCTTTATTCGTCTGGGGTAAGAAGCTGATCAGAGCTTACCCTGCAAATGTTGAATGGATGTGAATATTTTTGCTAGGCATTGCACACATATGCAGCCAATGAAATTATGTGCCTGCTGTGGCATTTAAATCATTTATCTTCATCTCTTGGAAGCAGAGCTCATTAAGAGACGGTTGGAATGAAAGCATCATCAGATTTCAGCATCTGAGCTATGAGGAACAGATACATGCAGCTCGGGTGGACATGTGGACACAGATCATTCGCCTCTCAGAGTATATTGTCCAAATTCTATACACACACTGTCTGTCACTGTGTACCCAAAAATAAAAAAATAGCTGAACAATTTTGTGACTCCCTTCAATTGAATGTGAATGTCAAAGACTCTTTACACAGACACACGCAGAATATCAGAATCAGAACAGCCAGTTATGTAAGCTTATCTACCAACCATATATGGATGGAGATCCTATGAAACATTCAAAAGAAATAGAACATGAAGCATGAATTTTTGCCCCCTCGTGTTTTTTTGTTTGTTTCTTTTTTATCATCTGACTGTACCTTTCTGTAAATGCACAGAGAATTATTTCAAGGAAATAAGTGCTTGTCCCACAGGGTAGATTGTTTCTTTAAATAACTGAAAGAATAAAAGCCTTGAGCTGAACAACAGAAACACAAACAGATAGCTTGGTCAAACTAGGACCAGACCACAGTACGGTTTCAGATAGGTGAAAATGTATTACACTCAGCCTGTTAAAGGGAAATGTGGACAGCTTAGAGGTTTGTCATAATAGGGGTGATTTCAGGGAGGGGAAAAAAGGTCAAAGGAACGGTTTATGTAAGAGCTGTAAGCACAGAAGAAAAGTACACCAAGTACATTGTGAAAACAAAAGAACTTTGCCATGGGCTTTTTGCTCACACAGATAAACATCACACAGTGAAAAATGTCAGTGAATGTACATTTTGTTGTTCAACCATAAGCATGCACAAAAACTCTCAGAACAAGAACATGTGGATTAACTAGTCAGGAAATTATTCTTATGATTATCTGAAAAGTATTCATACTCTTTAAATGTTTTAATATTTTCTCAGGTTGCTGAAACAAATTCCAATGTGGAGATTTTGTGAAATAAATATAACATTAAGACATGCTTATGAAGTAGAAGAAAATTAGCCATTAATCCCAAATTTGTACAATACAAATCAGAAAACAATTAAACTATAATTTCTTTTCACTCATATTCTTTTGGTTGAAAACTTATTTTTAATATTGTTGTCCCGTTTGAACAGAACACCTTTTTGTGACAGAATGCAGACTTCGTATGGCTTTCTTGGAACAATAGTTTTCTTTGTGCCACTCTGCAATAAAGGTCAGACCTTCAGAATGCATAACAGACATTTAATGTTGCAAAGGATTCTCCCACCTTGTCTGTGGATCTCTGTAGCTGCAGAGTAATCATAGGTCTGGGCGGGTTGATGTATGACAATTTTTTAAAGTGAGTTTATTGTGTATTCTCCAGGCACATGATGTCATTTTCTAAAATAATCATGTTGGCATGTTACCTTCAGTTGTTATGAAAAAGCTGTCTATATCAAAAGCAACTTACAAAAAATTTGACTTTAGATTCAAATGCCTTGAAATAGGCCTCTTTAAGAAATTCTTTCCCGTTCTGTTATGCCCCTTTCAGCACAACAAAGCTTCTGCATGGTGCTGATTACAAACAGCATGATGCTGTTTGTAATCTCTGTCAAGCAGTTTGTTGTACAAACTACGTGACTGAGAAGTAGTTTGTGTGACAAGGTGTTTTGGGGCCTATGGTATGATTTAAAGCTCACACAAGTACATTTTGTATAATCCCCCTCTTTAAGATTATTCAGAAAAATATTTCATGTGCTTTTCCTTCAAATTTTCAATTTTGCTCTCCTTTTTGTCAGACCCCAAAACAAAATCTCAATCAAGCAAGTCGAAGTTTGTATTTGTATTGTAATAAATTGCGAAAAAGTTCAAGGTATATAAAAACTTTAGTGGAGCATTGTACAGTGTGACTGTGAGACTAAGACTTAAGGAATGTTCTCAGAATTCACCTATCTGATCTATCCAAACTCATTCAAAAATCTAATCAATGATAATTGGTCTATGGTCCTATATAGACCTTTCTTGCTCAGAGTTGTAAGCATGCTCAGACACCTACGCTACTCAGCCGTGCCATTGAGCAACATCATCTGCCTCTTCCACCAAACTGTCACCACAATGACAAGGCAGAAAAGCAGTGAGGCCTGACTGGTGACTAAGGTGTAACTTTCATCATGTGCAGAGTGATGCACCTTTTTCTATCCTGTCAACAAACAGTGGGAGTCTGAGTGACATAACTTCAGCTAAAATGATCAACTTGTGTGAACTGAGCTGATCACACCATGTAGATACAGGAAGTGCCTGTATCCACATGGTTTATAATAGCAGACAAACAGGTATTCGCTGCTATTGCCTCATGCTGCTACTTCTGGGAAACAGAACGAAAAACACAAAAACATGCAAAAATATGAGTTTCCCTTAAAATTATAAGCAACCTTTTTTTGTAAGAAGCCTATAAAATCACTAAAAGGAACTTATTGTGTTTCACAAAAATGACTGGGCACAACATTCCAATTTTATAGAGCATGATCGCAATGAGACATTTAGTAACTGTTGATTAACTGTTTAATACACTAGCATTGCAAAACTAAATCCTAGAGTTTTTTTCTGCATCTTGTGACACACTGTGCCTCCTTATAATACAGATTCTAAGCTCCAAAGGACTTTGCAAAGACTGTGAGGGAATGGCTGTGAGGGGGAAAAAAGAGAAAACTTCTGGGTGAAAGGATAAATCTGAGTAATGCTTGTTCTTTCCAAAGCACTAAGAATATAATTAATGTTTCTGATTAAAATAATTGCACAGACACAGAGAGGAGTAATTCATTAATCTAGCAACTAGCATAGATTTAATTGCAATATTTTGTCTGTAAAATGAATTCAATACAATCTGGTTTTATTCATAAAGCCTTCAAAAACCCTGGAAGGACAAACTGCTGTGCAATACAACAATAATCCACAGAGATAATAATATAACTGGTAAACAAAAACAGAGATTAGAAGCTAAAAGGGATTCAGCTAAAACACACCATTAAGATAAAAGACACACTTGAAATAAAATAGAGACAACAATCATAAAATTGATGCTTAAGAGGTAGCACAAGCTGTTGCAAATAGGTTAAAATTAATCAAATTAATCTTCAGTTCACAGACTATGACTACTCCAACAGTTTAACTGATTCAAATGATTCTGACTTGCTGCGTTGGACACCTGTTTCATATATTTTGCAAACAAAACAGAAAAAAACCTTCATATGAATTGAAGAGAAAATATATACATACAAATTTAAAAACTCAGTTTTCACATTCATCATGTGTGGATTGCCTGTGTGGATTGTATTTTAAGTTAAAAAGGTGTGAAAGAGATCCTTGTGTGCTTTTGGGAAAGATTGAGCTAAAGCTATCCTCTTTGTCATATGTTACTAAATTGAATTTAATTAGATTCGTTCAATACTTGTTTTATGTAGTGGTGAATGCCAAACATTTTCAAATGTTCAGGATTCAACTGGAAGTAGATAAATGGCTCAGCCATTTATCAAATCTGGCAATTAAACTGAAATATCATTACACATAAAACATGTTGGTCAAAATTAACAAAGCTATCTCTTTTTCAGTAACAATCTCTATGAAGAAGGAGAGTAATTTGAATGCAAAATGATATTGGTTTTAGTCAGTGCAAGAGAGAACCAGTGATTTTTTTTAAAACAAAGCAGGAGCTGCCTGACATTGACAGCATCAACACACAGTGTTAACTAAGCAGAGAGGTAAATATAGCTGCAGCACAAACAGAGCAGAAAATCCCGTCATTACAGCGACGCTGGCAACCGTTCATCACGTTTCACCACTAGGTTTACATCTCCTCTCGTCTGACTCCCACCGCTCTCATGCAGCTCCTGGGACATTCCTCCCATGCCAGCTAGGCATTCCAGTCTTTGCTCAGCATAGATCAACCTGAAGTTTCCCTCAATTTTACACAATTTTAACGTTTACACAAAAGTCCTCGTTTGTCTTCCCAAACTATCTGCTCATGCATCTTTAAAAGTGTTCTGCTGCAGTCATCTGCTGATTAAATATCAGCGTAATACTCTATTCATAGTAGCTGCTTCAAGCCCATCTAAGGTTCTGCACCAGCTGTATTTTATGTACCAGAGTTAGGAAAGCTCATCTATTTGTTTATTTCATGAAGGGAAACTTTTCAGACAATTGTTGAGCTGTGAACACAAAATCTACTGTTTTGTGAAGCTTGTGAAGCAAGTGGGTAGTGTAGCTGACATTTATTCAACCTCCTCAAATTTATTAGCTCAATCCATATTCTCAGCTGCCACCACCGTGTTTCACAATGAAGATTTTGTCATACGGAGGTTTTTAAATGCAGGCAAAGTTAACACAGTCACATTAAGATTTGTCTGGAACAGATCACCTTTTCCCCCCATGCTTGTAGTGTAGCCTACATGGCTTAAGGCAAAGTGCTATTGAGATTTATTTATCTATGACTTTATTATAGCATCTCTTCCATAAAACACCTGAGTTAAACCAAAATTGGAAATAGTCACTTTGTGACTTCTTTAGTTAATATTCTCCTTATCCACCCAGTTAGCTATGGTGTACTGAACAGAGCTTTGTGACAAATTTATATTTGTCTATGACAGAAAACTGCTTTACACTTTTTCACAACTCTAACCTGTCTCATGTGTTTGTTTTTTAATGTTCTCTAACAAAGCCCTGAGGCATCATGTTTAAACAAGAGCTGGATTTATATTGAGAAAATGACAGACAATTTAACTCCATTTATGAAGCTTTTGAAGATTGGTTGCTGTGGATTTTACGTAGGGATATTCAAATAAATGGAACTGAATACATACTAATGCCATACTGTTCAAATTTAAATGGACAAAAATCTTGGTAATTATTTTCCTTTTAATTCACAATTATGTTCCACTTTGTGCTGATCTGTTACATATAATCCCAGCCATAATACATTAGTTTGCGGTTGGAACATATTAAAGTATGAAAAAGTTAAACTGGTGTAAATACTTTTGCCAAGTATTGTATGTGTGTTTGAAATCTGAAAGTATATAAATCAGTGAGAGCAAGGCAGATTTTCACCTGACTTTAGCAGAGACACAGTCATAAAATATTTCAATTTCAAACTCTGATGCAAGTTTTAAGGCATCATTTCAGAAATCAGAAAGTTTTCTGAAGTTAGCAATGCCCACAGAATTCAAATAAAATTCAGGCCTGGACTTGACTAATAACCACAACTCATTTTTCCACTTATTGTTAAACCCAGCCAGCTTAGTGTGATATAGATGAGGTATAGATGAACATATTTATATTTCACTGCACAATGGTGACCTGTAAAGGGGCACTAAATGGGCCTCAGTGTTACTCTGCATACAGACAACATAGGGTGTGTGGATTAGCCAGTGATTTCTAATAGGGAAAAAAGAATGATATGGCAAAAGGAAGACATGAAAGGAGAAAATACTTTTCTCTTTAATCATACAAAAGATGGCATGGTATAAGGTAGTAGAAGAGAACATTTAGTGGGGGGTGCCATGAATGGATGAGAAAGATTCACTTACAGTGTGTCCTTTAGAGATGAAGATGAAGTTTCAGTTTGTTCTCCTCCAGCAGGAATGATATCCGTTTGCTAAACCAGGCATTGCCAAAGCCAAAGAAATACACCCCACACAGAGATAGGTAGGAAGAGGGTGTGTGTGCGTGTGTGTCAGAGAGAGTGGATTGACGAGAAGGCGGTTTGGGATCCTGCTTTATTGTGTGTGTGGGTGTGTGTGTGTGTGTGTGTGTGTGTGTGTGTGTGTGTGTGTGCGTGTGCACTGTCAGGAGCAGAACGAGACTGAGAAGGAGAGAGAGAAAGAAAAAAAGATGCAGAGAGCTTGAACGAGCTGAGTGGCTGGTGTGAAAGTGGGAGGGAGCTCGACGGTCCAATAGTGAGCAAGATGAGCTGAGCAAACAGGAGATAGCAACAAAGAGACAGATTTTTTTTTTCTAAATCCTGATCACACACCACATTTTGTCTGTTTTCTCTATATTTTAGATTACGATGGCAGAGGAAATGAGAAACACCCAAAGCATCAAACAGAAAGTGGGGGTTGATCCATTTGCTACGTTCAGCCAAAGGCTTCAGCTCAAGATGTATTTCTCTCACGCACAGTTTTTAGGTGCAGGGAGACTGATGGGAGGAACACAGGAGATAAATCATCAAACCCTCCTTGGGGCTCTAATAACAGATTGCTTGAAGGATGGACAAATGGAGTGCAGCTTAGAAGGCTGAATTGAAGAGCTGACAGAAAATAACAGAAAACCAATATAAAAGAGGGAGTTGCTCCCTTTTTACGTCTGCTTAGTTCTAAAACCTCATATAAAAAATTGTCAGCAAACCAGCATTGAGTCTGTGTCCATGCACACAGGATGTCTATGTGCATGGACAGCTAAGACATGTGCAGCGTCCTGCCTCCTCAGAGTGTGTGTGAGACACTGGTGTGCATAAGCATGGGGGCGGGGGAGCAGACCGTCTTTCTCGGGATTTTGCTGCGGGAGCACAATGTTGCCATGGAGACTGCATCCATTGCAGCAGAAAAACGCAGATGGACAGCCTCTCTTTCTTCCCTGATGTGGCCCAGGTTGCCTCTCATCCCTGACCTGCAATTCATAAAAAACTTGTCCTTTTGACTTTGTGGATAGGTGGAGGAAAAATGCTCCGGGTGTGGACCAGCCTATGACTCAGACCGCTGACAAACTGCTTATGGCAGAGGTGAAGGCCTTTTTGTTGAATTATTAGAGAATGTTTAATCACAGAGCAATGTCTTGCACGATTAAGATATACATATCTAAATACGTCAGGATACATAAATTAAAGGTAAATCAGTTGTCATACTTCCTGAATGTAATTACAGCTCATTGGAGAGTGAATGGTCTGCATCTGAATGCATGCTAATACGGACATAATGTTGACACTAGGGCACACAATCAGTATCTCGTTACTAAATTCAAAACATCAATTTGAGTTGACTTCAAAAGTGAATAAAGACAAGTAAGAACATATTTGGAGGGAAATCACGTGCAAACACAACATGACTCAGTTTTTTGTGAAGGCACAAAGAAATATGACCAGTTCTAATATCCCTCAAACTCATCTTGTTTAAATCTTTCATTTGGTAGATAACTGAAATTGTTTTCTATTTGCATGTTAAGCTTATTTATTTATGACTAATCTCTGATTATCAAGGGTTATCATCATAAAGATGATAGCCCTTGAACTTTCTCACATTTTATCAGGTAAGAGCCACAAACATCAAGGTATTTTACTGAAATTGTACGTGATAAATCAGCACAACAAAACAAATATTTGTAAAGTGGAATAAAAATAATGTTCACTCAAAAACATAGATTCTGAGAACAATAGCTCGGTAATCGTCAAAACAAAATCAGCACATTTTTAAAAATCTAATTTTGTTACTCTTCATATTTTGATGTCTCCTGACCTGTTCTTCTTCTGACCCATGTATCCAGTAGATTGGTTAAAATGTGTGCAAATTTTTTCTGAAAAAAATAAGTTTTTATTTATTATTAATTATGTAAATGTATTTATTTATTCTACTATTGTTATTATCATTAGCACCTTGTCTGTGCATCTAACTAACAAAACAAAACCAATTTTAATCAGTAGAATTTCTTCCCAAAATATATTTACTATGCCGTGTGTCAATAATTCCAATTCTCATACAGATTCACTGTAATTTGAGATCTTTGGTTGAATGAAACCAAAATATAACTTTTTTGGCCAACCAGCAAAATATTTTCTGAGGTAGAAAACAAACACAATGGTTCACACTGACCTCTTTCAGAGGAGATTTTGAATCTTCTCTGAAACGTCATATGAAAATGTTGCAGTTTAGAAGTGAACACTTCAATGTCTGCTGCATCTCAAGTTGATTTTGTTTCATACCACAGAAAATTACATCATCCGTATAGATGGAGTTCAAGCTGCAACAGTGAAGATCTTAACCCATCTTATTTCAAAGTGATTTGGTGACAATTTTACATAAGCTGTGACAAAATATTCAACTTCCGAAGGATAGAGAAATAGGTGAACTTGCTACAACCAACCAGCAGACAGTGTAACACCTTCATTTGCTTTTACCTGTCCATTTTGCTGAGCCCTGGGTTGCTGATGAAGGAGAGCAGATTATCCATGCAGTCTTCTTTTCCTAAGAGGAATAACAATACAAACTGTATCAATAAAGAATATCAGATGTAGTTCAAATATGTTGTTTCAAATTGTACAATTTACTTCCTTTCAAAATTGTAAAGTTAGGTTCTGAAAAAACAAGACATTGATGCAGACTAACGTAAATAAAAAGCGCCATCTAGTGGTTGAATGCAGAAAGAATCCATGAAAAGCCATTTAAGTTTTGATGAGGAATATGTGTTCAAAATGTCATTTTACGAAAAAAACATATTGATCGGACTTAAACCTTGATTACCTGCAAGCAACGAGATGCACACTGCTGTATGAAACGCAAAAGCGAAAGTTAGGCTAGAACTAAAGACAACAGTCAGCAAAATATGAAGAGATTGAACGAAAAATTGCACCACAGGACACAGGGACGGTGCTACGGCCAGGCTGTGTTTCGTATTTATCATAAACAGTGGACCAACGGTAGCGCGTCTGACTCCAGATCAGAAGGTTGCGTGTTCAAATCACGTCGGGGTCATATTTATATTCTTAAATATTGACGATCACATTTTTGTTCTTAGTGTTACAGAAAACGGAAAAAACTTTTCATCGACTAAATCAAGATAGCGAAACATATGACTCTGCATATAAAGACAAGTACAAACGTTTCCAATAATTGACTTTAAAATTTGTGAAGAAAAAAAAGTGTCGAACAGATGAACTGGTTTAGAAATAAACTTGATCTAGTTTTTAGATCCCTTTGTTTTTCATTAGCCTATTGTTGTAACGGTTCCTTTCTTTAATGGAAACCAAATGGATGGTAAAACGATGCAGTTGGAAAAATTGAAATAATGACCTTGCTTAATGTAGTGTTACTTCTTTTTGGTCTAAAATATAATTGTAATTTACAAAAAGCTAACTTTTGCTGATTTCTATAAAACAGGAGAAAAAAAAGCCATTCTGGAGGCGTAATGTCTATATAAAAAAAGTTAGGGCATATTAAATAGATTTCTTATGCATTTTTAATACAAATATAGGCTATCAATTTAGTAGATAGATTTCTTTTCTGAAAAATAGATAAGACATATATTTAATAAGCGGCTACTTTAAATCTAACCGCACCCTCGTAAATAGTTACATGCCCAAAGCGTTAATGGTGGATTAGGTTACGCAGCGGCTACCACAGACACTACGTAGTGGTTTTGGGACGTTACCAAGACCATGACATTCAGCTGTAGGAGCACTTAACAAACAAACAGTATTACTAAGTACATATTAGAGGCTATTTATGAAAACCAAGCTGTCCTGTAATCTTCCACCACATTACCTTATAATCTCGAAGCCAATCCTTGTTAAAAACGAGCAGGAAAGTTCTATTTTCCAGTTTTACCACTCCTTTGTCTCCTTCTCTCTTCAGTCGTAGTTTTCTTGTGCGTCTCTGCCTTCCTTTCGTCTCACATGCTCCTGCTGAGCTTAAAAGCTTCAGTGCAGCATGACTGCCTTTCTAACTCAGTCCAAGCATCTCTCTCCCCACCGCTCATGCCAGTCTCATCTTTCACCGAGAACACTAGACTCTGAATGCACAATTCATTAGCAGAGCCCTGCAAAGAGTGAAACTTGGCTGACACATAAGGTCTGTCCTTAGGAGCAGACTCACATGAGGAGGTCCTTAGCTGCACTTGTTTCCCATCACAATGGCTCGATTGTATTTGAGGGTCTCATTTTACATGCAACAGGCCAGTTTTTCCTGGTATCTCTGCTTTTGTAAAAGCATATGCTTTGAGCTTTCATTGGTTTTCTAAAGAGGTGATGTTTTTAAGAGAACCTTTCATGGTGAAGCTATACCCTATTTTTATTGTTGCAAAACCTCCCCCTTTTTAATCAAATAATTTGTCAAAAATGCCAAGTGTTACGGCCCAAGGCTATTCCTTTGGGGTTTAGCACCCTTGCTCCAGATATTCTCATTGGTGCTGATTGGAAGTGGAGGCAGCTGGCCAGTGTCTCCATCAATGACATCAGATCAGCATAAAATGCACCACCTTTTTCTCATCAGCCCAGCCCTTTTCTTTCTGTCTGTCCACTTCTCCTCTTTTTTCCCTTTCCTCTCCAACCAGCTATAATTTTTGTTAAATAAATCCTATTTTAAGTTATCCCATGCGTTGCTTCCTTTAATTTGTTATGGTATTAGAGCCAGACCATAACAAATTGGGGGCTCATCCAAATTTATGTTATAGTTTGGCATGACAGTTTTCTTTTTTGTTAGTAAGTTTTGTTTATTAATTTAATTGGGAAGTTAGTGTGGGAATCTTCAGTTTTGTCTGAGAGAAATTTTGTTTTTTTTCTCTTCTTTTTCTGGTTTGGGGTAAGTAGTTTGCTTTCATTTCATCTGACGACTAATGGTAAGTGTGATTGTTGACTGGTTTGTGCAATTAAGTATGACTGATCTGAACTGATTCTCCTTTAGGCCTCAGCGTGTCTCCCTTTGGGAGTCATGTGCTCAAAAAACAGTAGTGTGAGATCATATGGTTAGAGCAATTGTCTCGGGGGCACAGCCGTAGTGTTGAGAAGGTTGCCAGTTTCTGGTCGCTTTTTTCACTCTACTGGTATTTAGTGCATAAGTACCCACCGTCCCTGATCTCTGAAGACTAGGGTTGAGCTAGATAGTGTCTGATAGGCAGTTAGAGGGGAGGTTCAGGTTGGTTGTTTTGTGTTGCACAGATTGTCAGCAATTTACTTTAAATTTTGAAAAACTGTTTTCTGATTAAGAACTTAATTATGTCTGTTGAAGATTTTAATAAAAATCCATCAGCAGGATTTCTGGATTTGTGTTCAAGAGAACAATTAGTAAAAATTGCTGAGCACTATAAAATAAGTGTTGGTGATAAACGGTTGAAAGAGAATGTTAAAGCAATTTTAAGGGAAAACTTAATTGAAATGGGTGTTTTCTTTTTCTTCAATGCCTGAAGATTTGGATTCAGAGGTTGTAAAGCCTAAACTTTTGGATTTTGAACAACAAAAAGAGATAAGATTAAGAATGCAACTGGAGAAGGAAAAGGAGTTGGCTTTGGAGAATTTACGACAGCAAGCAGATTTGGATAAGGTTCTTGCTTTGGAAAAACTAAGACAGGAAACTGAATTGGCAAAAATAAATTTGGAAAGTGAGAAATTACATCTGATGAAAGAAAGCAAATTGTCTGTGGAATCTTGTGTTATGGACTCAAAATGTAAGGCCTCTGACATTTTAAGTGACTTGCGTTTGGTGCCTAAGTTTAGTGAAAAAGATGTTGAAACTTTTTTCACTTTGTTTGAAAGGGTTGCAGAGACAAGAGACTGGTCTGATTCAGACCGCATAGTTTTGCTTCAGTGTGTTTTGGTTGGTCGTGCTCAGGAAGCTTTTGCTATGTTGAGCTTAAATGATGGCCAGAATTATGCCAAGGTAAAAGCTGCAATACTGAAAGCGTATGAATTGGTCCCTGAAGCATACAGGCAGAAGTTTAGAAACTGGAAAAAAGGTGACAAAACTTATGTAGAGTTTGCAAGGGATCTGGAGATTCATTTCAATCGTTGGTGCACTTCCTCTGAGGTTAAAACACTTGGTGACCTCTGTAATTTAATGGTTCTTGAACAATTTAAGAACTCTGTTTCTCAAGGCATTGCAATGTACATTAATCAACAGAAGGTAAAAACTGTATCAGAAGCTGCAGTGTTGGCAGATGATTTTGTCTTGACACATACCAAACTAACAAATTGCAAGGATTTATCAGGGGTAATAACGCAAAGGAGGAGAGTTGCGAATTGCAATTCCAGAGATATATTGACCTGAAATGAAGTGCACATTAATTTACTTATACATGGGGAATAAGGTAATGTCCTTTAATTAATAAAAAACACTGGCATGAATTTCACAATTTGTTTCATCTCCCCTCTCCCCCAGAAGAAAGAAAACAAAGCAAAAAAAGAACACCCTCAAAGAGCAAAGCAAGTCCCTATTTGCCTTCTGTCCTCGAAAGGGTAAAAGCATGACATTCAACATATCTTTAGCCATATAAAACACAGAAAAACGGAGAAAGCCTAGTTTCTGTCTTTAAAACTTTAGATTAAGAAGTGAATTATTTCATGTTTTTTCATCCAAATTGCAGAGTTTACTTCTGCTGCCAATAAGTTTAAACAAAGACTTCAATCCAGATGTCCCTTCAGCGTAATTTTCCACCTTTCTGTCACTTCTTTCCTTTAAGTCTCCTACTCTTGATTCAGAGGAGACGGATCTTTGAGATACGCTCCTCTGGAATAAGTATCTCAGTCGGAAGCCCATTCTAGGAGAGCGCAGGGTTTCATCCACGGAGGCCGACCTTGGCAGTGGTCCCTGTGACAATGCTCTCTGACGGATACACTCAGGAAGGGAGGCAGACCCTCCAAATGGAGAAGTCAGACTTTCTTGACTATTACAATTTTTCAAGTCAGTTTCATCATTCTCCCAGACTCCATCATCAGGATCATTTCCAGAAGATGTTGATGATCCTCTGCGGGCTGTGTCTCTCAGGCTGTTGCTTCTCGGAGAGCAACTTATGGGGCTCAGAATAGTCCATGGAGATCCCACATTACCATTATTGGTAAAGAAGTAGTCCCTAGCTCTAAGTGAAGGGGTTCGTGGAGTACTAGCTTCGTCCTGTTCTACTTTCGAATGCCGAGGACTCCCCAATATCTCATCATTACGGCTGCCTTTGACATTTTGGTAGCAAATTACCTTCCGGGTTATCTCGCGCATCTTTTCGGCTTCTTCCTTCTCCAATTTTGCCAATTCCACATCTTTAAGTAGCTTAGTTTGTTTCTTCACTGGGCTGTCTGTAGTTTTGCAAGAAATTGGCCTTTCTTTTTGTGAAGTCTGAGAACAGGATTCAGAACGCAAGCCTTTAGCCTGGGGTTGATAATTCTTCCTACATCTGCTTAAACCAGATGGGGGTTTGGATAGAAGGTTGTGCAGCGCTGACTCTAAGCATGAGTCATCTGTAGGGTCAAGTGCTGAACATGAAGCCACAGAGCGTTGTTTAGCAGCTAGTTGCATGCTCTCTGAGCGCTTGTGTCTTTGTTCAACAGCTTCTCGCTCTCTGTTCTCCTGCAGGTCATGTAAAGAGAAAATATTTCATAATGAACCAAACCTCCAGAAAGGAAAACCTAAATAAAAATCCTTCAAATTTGTGAAAGGTTCAAACCACTGAAAAAGTAAATGTTGATCTCATAATAAAAATGCTGGATATTGTTAGTCTTCTTACCTGTACAGCTTTGTCAAACCTTTTACAGAATGAATAAAAGATGGAACAACACTCTTCAAGTTTGAAGGTAGCTGGGTCTTCACAGAAATACCCTGCGACAGCATCGCTTAAAGCCTTCAGTTCATTCAGGGACAGGTCAACGTCTGCAAGCATAGAATCTGCCCTTGTTGCACCCTTGAAAAGAACTAAAAAAAAACTGAAGAGTTTCACTTTTGTGCAACTTTATTAAAACAAAATCCACGGTTCAGTATACAGCATATATTTTTTCTCTCTCGTTTTTTTTTCTCTAATCTAACAAGGTCATGAACTCCTCACTCCCATCATGCACCACTCTTAAAGTGATATTATCATAACATAAATCAAATAAATGCTATTCTTAACATATGGTCAATTTTCAGGGCTCTACACCCTCTGTCAAAAAGTTATAAAATACATGTATAGATCTTAGTTCTTTTGTCAGTTGACTGGTAAACCCAATCAAGTCATAAACCGGGCACCACTGTATCCTATTCCGACTATTGGTAAACCATTTGAGCACTTAATAATTGATTGTGTGGGTCCTCTTCCACCTTCACGTTTGGGTGCTAAGTATCTTTTGACAGTTATGTGCCAAAGTACCAGGTATCCAGCAGCCTATCCATTGCACACACTTACTGCAAAGTCTGTGGTGCGAGCGCTTGGGCAATTTATTTTTTATTCAGAGTGACCAAGGATCTAATTTCTCCTCTCATTTGTTTGCACAGGTTTTGAAGCAGCTACACATTCAGCATAATCAATCTACAGCATATCACGCACAGAGCCAAGGAGCACTGGAGCGCTTTCATCAGACATTAAAATCTTTACTCCGTGCTTACTGTGTTCAGATGAAGGCTGATTGGGAGGATGGTCTGCCTTGGTTATTACTTGCAGCGAGAGAAGTAACGCAAGAAAGTATGGGCTTTAGCCCTAATGAATTAGTATTTGGTCATACTGTGCGTGGTCCATTAACAGTTTTGCGAGATGAGTGGAAAGATGCTGAACCACCACCACAAAACTTGTTGCATTATGTTAATGGGTTTAAGCAGAAACTCTTTACTGCAACGCAGATGGCAAATAAGAACCTATCATCTGCACAGGAAAAAATGAAGTGCTTGTATGATAAGAAAGCTGAACATCGTGTTTTTCTTTCAGGTGATCAAGTCCTGGCTTTACTTCCTGTTGTGACTTCACCATTTCAGGCCAAGTTTTCTGGCCCACACACAGTTTTGAAACAGCTTTCCGACCAAAACTATCTCATTGCAACTCCAGAAAGACGGAAGAAACAGCAGACGGTTCATGTAAACCTCTTAAAACCATACCATGTTCGCGGTAAGACTGTATTGGTGGATGATATTCACCCTGTGTGCATCAGTGAAACGCTGACATCTGCTGGAGGTGAATGGAATGGCGATGGGTTGCCTGTTCCAGATTCAGCCATGCTAACTGGTCGACTTATAAATTCTGAAGTACTGAAGAACTTGGACACTATGCTGAATTATTTACCAGAGACTCAATGCTTTGAGTTGATTCGGTTGATAAAATCTTACTCTGATTTATTTGCAGATATTCCATCCTGCACACATCTGATTGAACATGATATTGAGGTGGGTGATGCACAACCTATAAAACAGCGGTTTTACAGGGTTAGCCCTGAGAAACGCAAATATCTTGATGCTGAGATTGACTACATGTTAAAAAACGGGATCGCTCAAGCATCATGTTCAAGCTAGTCTTCACCTTGCTTGCTAGTTCCAAAATCAGACAAAACATACAGGTTTTGTTCTGATTTCAGAAAAGTCAATAGCATAACCAAAACTAATTCATACCCGCTACCTCGTATGGATGACTGTATTGACCAGATTGGTAATGCTAAGTTCATTACTAAAATAGACCTGTTAAAAGGTTATTGGCAAGTCCCTTTAACAAAAAGGGCACAGGAAATCGCTGCCTTTATTACACCTACTGGTTTGTACTCGTACAATGTTATGCCTTTTGGTTTGAAGAATGCCGGCAACTTTTCAGCGCTTGATGAATAAAGTTGTTGGAGGTTTAGAAGGTTGTTCTGTGTATTTGGATGACATTGTTGTCTATTCTCATAGTTGGTCTTCTCACCTGGAACAACTCACAACTTTGTTTGACCGTTTGGTGGAGGCACGTCTCACAGTGAATCTAGCCAAATGTGAGTTTGCTCGAGCAACTGTCATTTATCTTGGTCATCAAGTGGTCAAGGTAAAGTATGTCCAGTTAAAGCAAAAGTAGAAGCGATTGAAAACTATCCACCACCAACTACTAAAAAGGAACTCATGAAATTCCTGGGTTTAGTTGGGTATTATAGAGCCTTCTGCAGAAACTTTTCAAAGGTGGTTGCACCTCTGACAGATCTTTTGAAAATTAATGTGAAATACAGCTGGTCCTCTGTCTGTCAGCAGGCTTTTGAAGATGTGAAGAGGATGCTATGTGATTCTCCTGTTTTGTTGGCTCCAGATATGAATAAGCCTTTTAAACTACAGGTTGATGCCAGTCATGTTGGTGCAGGGGGAGTCCTTTTGCAAATGGATGACTTTTTAATTGAGAGACCTGTGAGTTTCTTCTCTAGGAAGTTTAATAGACATCAACTGAATTATTCAGTCATAGAAAAAGAGACCCTTGCTCTTATTTGGTCATTACAACATTTTGAGGTTTATGTGGGCTCAGGTCCTTTAACTGTCTTACAGATCACAATCCTCTGACCTTTTTGAACTCTTTTCAATGCCCAAATCAGAGACTTGTGAGATGGTCGTTGTTTCTGCAGTCATTTTCTTTAGATATTCGTCATATCAAGGGAAAGGATAATGTCATCGCAGATGCTTTGTCAAGAGCGCAAAGTCAGTAACTTTTTTTCCCCCCTTTTACCTGTCTGAGTCACTTCATGGTACCAGTTGTCGACTTGGACATGGGATATAAAAGGATCTGGATTTTGTTTTCTGTTTCATCTCAGCTTGTCTGAGATATCGTGAGTGTATTTAAACTTGTTTTTCTATTTTTTTTTCAGATGTTGATACATAGGTTGCCCAGGGTTCCGGTAGGGACCCTGTTTTGAAGAGGGGGGGTGTTACGGCCCAAGGCTATTCCTTTGGGGTTTAGCACCCTTGCTCCAGATATTCTCATTGGTGCTGATTGGAAGTGGAGGCAGCTGGCCAGTGTCTCCATCAATGGCATCAGATCAGCATAAAATGCACCACCTTTTTCTCATCAGCCCAGCCCTTTTCTTTCTGTCTGTCCACTTCTCCTCTTTTTTCCCTTTCCTCTCCAACCAGCTATAATTTTTGTTAAATAAATCCTATTTTAAGTTATCCCATGCGTTGCTTCCTTTAATTTGTTATGGTATTAGAGCCAGACCATAACACAAGCAACTGTAAATGAACTCAGCAGAGGTGGAATAAATTTGCATGGGCAGAAACATCCTTACACTACAAGCTAGAGGTCATGATTGTTCAAAATGGTTACCTAGGTGATGCAAATGAATGCCTTTTATATTCCAGTTTTGGTAGTTTTACAAAATCTTGTTTCAGAGACACTAAAATTTAACAGGTCCCACAAAAGCATGCAGCCTTACAAACATGGTATGAAGGCTGGATGGAAAGCTTTGCTTTAAATGTGATTTGAGTTTTGATTTTTTTTTTTTTTTTACAAGTGCATTTACAGACTGGTTAGACACCTCCTCCCATCCGTTAATTGTTTTGATCAAACTAAACTATATGTTCTGTAAAATTGCTAAGAAATAGCTTTATTGCAACCAACATAGGGTGTTGTAAGAAAAGGAACCAATCTCTTCCTCCCATAGCCTTTCATAGTGGAGGACCTGTGATGCTCTGGATTCAGACAAAATTGATTTTGGTAGCATGAACTCTGAAGTACCAGCACATTCTAAAAAACCTTGGCCTCAGCCAGAAAATGTTTATTTAATCCAAAACATCTTTATTTTACATATATATGATCAAAAACAATAGCACAAAAACAAAACAAAAAAAAACTTTCATGTCCGTCTCAGTCCTCAGACCTATATTGTCAAAAGGCTAAGGTCAAAAGATTACATAAAAGAGGACCTAAGTTAGTGTAGTCAGACTGTGTGAGAGGAATAATTAAAACATAGTGGGTTTAATTACAAAAAACAGCGATTCACTACCAAACTAACAAATTGCAAGGATTTATCAGGGGTAATAACGCAAAGGAGGAGAGTTGCGAATTGCAATTCCAGAGATATATTGACCTGAAATGAAGTGCACATTAATTTACTTATACATGGGGAATAAGGTAATGTCCTTTGATTAATAAAAACACTGGCATGAATTTCACAATTTGTTTCATCTCCCCTCTCCCCCAGAAGAAAGAAAACAAAGCAAAAAAAAGAACACCCTCAAAGAGCAAAGCAAGTCCCTATTTGCCTTCTGTCCTCGAAAGGGTAAAAGCATGACATTCAACATATCTTTAGCCATATAAAACACAGAAAAACTGAGAAAGCCTACTTTCTGTCTTTAAAACTTTAGATTAAGAAGTTAATTATTTCATGTTTTTTCATCCAAATTGCAGAGTTTACTTCTGCTGCCAATAAGTTTAAACAAAGACTTCAATCCAGATGTCCCTTCAGCGTAATTTTCCACCTTTCTGTCACTTCTTTCCTTTAAGTCTCCTACTCTTGATTCAGAGGAGACGGATCTTTGAGATACGCTCCTCTGGAATAAGTATCTCAGTCGGAAGCCCATTCTAGGAGAGCGCAGGGTTTCATCCACGGAGGCCGACCTTGGCAGTGGTCCCTGTGACAATGCTCTCTGACGGATACACTCAGGAAGGGAGGCAGACCCTCCAAATGGAGAAGTCAGACTTTCTTGACTATTACAATTTTTCAAGTCAGTTTCATCATTCTCCCAGACTCCATCATCAGGATCATTTCCAGAAGATGTTGATGATCCTCTGCGGGCTGTGTCTCTCAGGCTGTTGCTTCTCGGAGAGCAACTTATGGGGCTCAGAATAGTCCATGGAGATCCCACATTACCATTATTGGTAAAGAAGTAGTCCCTAGCTCTAAGTGAAGGGGTTCGTGGAGTACTAGCTTCGTCCTGTTCTACTTTCGAATGCCGAGGACTCCCCAATATCTCATCATTACGGCTGCCTTTGACATTTTGGTAGCAAATTACCTTCCGGGTTATCTCGCGCATCTTTTCGGCTTCTTCCTTCTCCAATTTTGCCAATTCCACATCTTTAAATAGCTTAGTTTGTTTCTTCACTGGGCTGTCTGTAGTTTTGCAAGAAATTGGCCTTTCTTTTTGTGAAGTCTGAGAACAGGATTCAGAACGCAAGCCTTTAGCCTGGGGTTGATAATTCTTCCTACATCTGCTTAAACCAGATGGGGGTTTGGATAGAAGGTTGTGCAGCGCTGACTCTAAGCATGAGTCATCTGTAGGGTCAAGTGCTGAACATGAAGCCACAGAGCGTCGTTTAGCAGCTAGTTGCATGCTCTCTGAGCGCTTGTGTCTTTGTTCAACAGCTTCTCGCTCTCTGTTCTCCTGCAGGTCATGTAAAGAGAAAATATTTCATAATGAACCAAACCTCCAGAAAGGAAAACCTAAATAAAAATCCTTCACATTTGTGAAAGGTTCAAACCACTGAAAAAGTAAATGTTGATCTCATAATAAAAATGCTGGATATTGTTAGTCTTCTTACCTGTACAGCTTTGTCAAACCTTTTACAGAATGAATAAAAGATGGAACAACACTCTTCAAGTTTGAAGGTAGCTGGGTCTTCACAGAAATACCCTGCGACAGCATCGCTTAAAGCCTTCAGTTCATTCAGGGACAGGTCAACGTCTGCAAGCATAGAATCTGCCCTCTGTCAAAAAGTTATAAAATACATGTATAGATCTTAGTTCTTTTTAAAGGTGACATTTGCAAACAGAGACTAATTTTTGTTTTACCTCCAGAAATTGATCTTGTTGTAAGAGGCCAGGATGCATGCTACTAAACAGTTTAACTTCTTCCATCTTCTGTATTTCCTCCTTCAAGTCCTTGATGATGTCATCTTTACAAATTCTTTGGTAAAATTCAGATACAAACTTGTTCACAATCAGATAAAGCGTCAGACAGAAAAAAATAGGATTTAAAAACATGGGAAAAAACACATTTAAAGGGTAACCTTGATGCCATCCCAATGTGACCAAGTTGGCTTGGAAAAGTCAGCAACTCTGCATCAATCTCCTCTGCTTGCTGTGGATAGCAAAGAAAAGAGCTTTGTAAGCAAATGAATAGGTCTGGAGTTTGTGCATCAATGTTTTCACCTGAAAATATGGCAGAAACCCTTTTATTCACGTATGAATATCAAGGCATGCAGAACGTGATCAAACAAAATAAAATAAACATTCATATACGTTAGCCAAGGAGGACATTGTTAATGGTAAAATGAGAAGAGCTCAAGTAGTTAAAGCCTGAGAGTATATATTGGTACCAAGATATATTGACTGGCTCACCATTTTAGCATTCAAATGAGAATTTTTTAAGACAACTGCAGTCCAAAAGGCAGCAGTTCTTTGAGCAAGACACAATGCTAATTGTACCCATTTACCTGGTAACCACTCTGATTTTCCCAACAGTGGCGTGAGACAGTGTTTGTTAACCACAACCAGAGTCACTATGAATTATCAACATAATCACGGTATATCAAATACCCATACAATGTGGTACCAAAGGACAACATTTAGGCTCAATCTGCAGTGACTTATTTTTCATAAATAATTTTTCATAGCCATTACACTATGAATATGTAAAACAGAAAGTCTTGTATTCAGTCAAAGTATGCGATATGCATGTGCAACATTTTGTCGAGGTGACCTGATTCAACACATGGCGCACACTGAGAATGAAATAAGAATGACTGGGAACAAACTACAAGCTGTTATAAATCTGGACAAATAGTTACTTAGGAAGTAAATTAAATTGTCCCAATATTAATCCTCTGATGTGCTATGGCAAAAATCTGCCCATATTCCAGGATTTTAACCAGGATGGACAAAAGAATTGTGTTTCAAATTGTACATACTGAGTTTGATACATTTGGTTTTGCTTGTTAAGCACCATTTCTTACACAACTCTTTGTATGTGATCACATACAAGTAACTTCACTGACAAAAAATATTTTAGATTAACCTCTTGCAGTTTCATTAATTTATTCGGAAGTGCGGCATAATTTATTGTGCCTTCATAAATTATTTCCATCCTAATTATACACTTTACCTTGGCAACATAGTGCATGAGATTCATCCCAGGCTTGTTGGCTTTGGTGTCTGCCAAGTTGAGCAGTGAAGCCACCCTGAATCCTACTGCATTTGCACTGTAACCACCCTGAAGGACAAAGTTTTTAATTGATTACTCAGTTAAGCAGTTTCACAGAAGCACAACATCCATCAGTTAATACAATGTAATGAAAAATGTCTCTGCAGGAAAATACGAACAGCGTTCATGAAATTCCCGGCTTTCAACACTAGTCGAATCACCGAATGGAGGTCATCGCAGTCCAACAGTTCTATTGGAGGAGAGAAAAAAGATACACTAGGAGCATGTAGGAATATCTGAAGCAATGTAGGAAGCAGGTGAAATATTACCATTAGCTGCTTTGGTCATGACCACAATGGCATTCTTCACTTCCTCCATGAGGGGAAAGAACTCTTCCCTCAGAAGCATCACTTTTAGACGTTCCCCATAGCTGAATGCAAGACAGACAAGCAAATGTTTTTTGTTGTTCCAAAAAAACAAAAAGAAAAAGAAAAGCTGTCAGGTTTTAGGAGGCCTATTAAAAAAAACTAACAATGCAATCAGGTCTGAGTTGTCACACTCAAATGCAACTACACAAAGAACCATCAGAACCAAATTATAAAAACAACACAGTAAAAGTCAGTTGACACCAAGACAGAAAGACTGATCCATTTCATTGTAATTTTGATAACTTGATGTCTCCAGCAACATTCAATTAAATATTTAAAAACAGACTCACCTAGGGACTTTAATGAGCTGTACCATGAACTGGTCTGCCTCAGTTAACACAGAGACTTGACCTCTGTATGACTGCAGCTGTTTTACCTACATGTTGACAAAATGATGACTTACCATTAAACATAAAAAAAGGTAAGTCTTGAATACTTTTGCATTTAGACATTTACATATCAGGTATGAAAAATGATTCTACAGAAAAAATACTAACAGCGTTCATGTAATTCCTGGCTTTCAACACTAGTCGGATCACTGAATGAAGGTCATTAAAAACCGATTTCATGTTTGTAAATAATTTATTTTATGTTAGTTTATATAAGTAACTGAAGGTTGCGTAATGTCTTGTTTTGTCATTGTGCTTAGCATGTTATTTCTGTAGCATAGATACAAAATAAACAACTTCAACACAGAAATGAGATTTAAAAAAAATGTTTTGTTTTAAATAAATACTGTAATTTTATCAGTATACAGGGAGAATTTTGGATATTCTCAAAAAATTTACCCACAAACTATTCCACAGAACCATCGCTATGCCATATTTTTGTTTTGAGTCAATCTATGCATGAAAAATCAACAGGAATAGAGTTCCTGTTACCTCACTTTCTTCTGGTAGAAGCTTGCAAAGCTCTTTTAGTTTGCCATTTCCAAAACTCTGCCAATTCCCCTGATGAATGTTCTCCACTATTTCACTAACAGGCCTACAGACGAAGACATACACAAAACCAGTTAGAACACAAATAAAAAAGTATTTACTTTATTATCAGTACATGTGTAGCTCTTTTAGAAAGTTATTGCTCTGTAGTACAGGCAGAACAGACCCACTAAACAATATGGTGAAGAGCAATCTGTGCACTAATTAAGAACATGGCATTCAATAAACTTAAACCATGAGAAGTTAATTTCACATTATGGTTCATATTTATGAAAGATGTTGGTTTAAAGATTAGAATGATCTTAAATCCACTAACAGGGAATCGATTGCTTTAAGTTTGACTAATTTCTAAACTTCATAGCACATAAAAAATAGATAAACACTCTTTGCACAAAGCCAGATTATTTTATCTATAATAAAAATGCCCACTGGCTGCATAGCAGCTGACACAGTTTCAGTTAAACTAATAGATTGAAGCTGACATCAGTACACCACTTTCTGAGTCATTTCAGTATAGAAATAGAGAACTGAACATACAAGGTTATGTATTCATACTTAATATCTGTACACCGCAAGTATGTAAACTCAAAGTTCTAATTCCTTATTTGAATTCTAATTCCTTTACTTGCATTTATATTTCTGATCACATTTTTAAACTTGTTACTATGATACTGGTTGAAATAAAGTAATGTATTAAACAGTTAAGAAGTTTTTATTAAATGGTCTAAACCGACGCTTTGAAAAGGGATTTCCATGTATTTGCATGAGTTCAGCTGAGATAAAGCCTTATGGTTGGGTAATCATTAGTACAGTGGAAGTGTCGCATCCATCCAGACACCCATAACTAATGTCTGAATGACTCAAAGCACAGCTTAAGTCATTTAACTTCATTAGGTTATTCGGACTCTTGTTTACCTCATATGTTTCAGTACAGAGTTTTTCACAGCATAATTTCCACCATATGCATCTGCCTATTACAATATTAAACACACATTACCTTTTGAAATGTCTTAGGAAGATCCCGATATTCATGCTCCGCTTGGAATCCAATATTGTCACCTAAAAACAAAATGCAGGGTATACTCATTTTGGCTAAAAAGATTGCAGATAATTCAACAATCCAACATTTGAGGAAGATGAAAATAAAAATTCCAGACTGTTTTACTTAAAACAGTTTCACACTAATAGTTGTGTGGAATCAAAAAAAAAAAAGAAAAGAAAGAAATTACTTCCTCCTAGCATCTTTACTACTTCTCCTATTTAGGTTATTTGTAAGCTCGTAAAAAAGAAAAAGAAAGTAGAGCCTGTATGGACAATCTGTTTCTTATTTGTACATATCTATTAGTTACCTGAGATTCCTGTCCACACAAGTTCATCCCATCTCTTTTACTTAAACTGAAGACTTTTGAGGCCCGTAGCGACGCGCTTTTGTCATCATGACTAAATAACTCTTCCATGGTTTGTATATCCAATACCAGGTCCCTCTGAGTCCGTTTGGACGTCCACACGTTCAGCTTACCCAACACATGGTGGTTAGGCAGTGTGTCCCAGTTCAGCTTTTTCATGGAACGTCTTTGGATGTCACAAGAACCAAAGAAAGTAGGAGGTGGAGGTAGTGGAGGAGGAGGTGGTGGTGGTGTTGTTGGTGGGAGTGCTTCTGTACCATTAGCCACAGGAGATGGTTGGACATACAATGCTTTTTGAAAATCCAGCACAGACGGAGGAGAGGGGTCTCTGGATGAACAACTGGGCAAAGTGGATTTTGAACTCCCCTCCAGCATCCTCTCCATCTGTTTTTCCCCTGAGATCCAAAGGCGAACACGCCTTCTCACCAATCAGTACTGAGAATACACAAAAATAGTAGTTTTATTTATTTTTTTAAAAAGCTGTATTTTTTGACAAATAGATGAATATTTACTTAGCTGGTGGAAATGTGTGAATATATTACCGTGTTACAATAAAAATATTTTAATTCACTGAACTGATCCAACTTTATGTATTACAATAACCATGCAGGAGATTCAATTTTGATCCATAAAACACATTTAAGAGAAAGAGAAAAAAAATCTGTTAACAGAGCTGTGTGTTTGAAATATTTAATGGATACCTCTTTAAATAGGCTTTTGTTGATGTAAATGTCATCAAGTGTAAATCAAACAATCTATTCTTAACTGAACGTTTTCTAAAATGTACTTTACCTGCTCATTTAAAAAATTAATAGTACATTCAATATAACGTTTTTCCAAAATTTTTCACCAAGGTCCTTAATTGAGAGAAAGAAAAAAGAAGACATCTACGGAATTATATGTTATTCTAGCAGAAAAAAATGAAGTTGCGACAAGCGGCTTGAAATGTTTAAATACGAGAATTAATGCATTTATTCTAACAATTTTAACAGGACTCGCAGTAATCTGGCCTAAAACATAATATCTGAATTTTTAAAAATAACATCATGTACTTACAACGCTTTTTAGACTAGCTGCAAGAAATGTGTGCAATTTGGCGTCGTTTCCTCCCTGAATATCATGTCCCAGAAACAAGTCAGGTGTAGAGTTAGTCTCTAATCAAATTCAAGTCAGTTCCCAAATACAGGACCGCCCTCACGATAAGAGGGCCGCTCCTTTTCCTGTCGCCGCCACATGATGTGGTGCCTGGAGGGAAGGAGTTAAAAACAACAGAACAGCATCAGTCAAAGGGTAGGCATATTCCCTCTGAGCCAAATACATAAATAAGTATGCAGCAAGTGGACGACACTGATTCTTGGCTCCGATCATTAAATTTAAAGAGTATTAGGTATCTAAAATTTGTTGGGCTTCTTTTATTACTGCTAATAATTAGTAATAAAATTGCGCTGCATAAATCATAAAACAAATTTGATGGCGACAGCTAATTCAGCAGCGCTTCGCTTTCCCAGACTGGGCTTTACGTCTGACTTTTGTTCTTTACTTAGAAAAGAAGCTCAAAGAAAGGAAGCGCCTTGACGTGATGTTAGCAAAGCTCATTGTACAGAGACACACAAGCATTTGTGGTGAGAAAAAGTCACTCACTGCACTGAATTATTGTTGATAAAGTGTTGCATATGGAACAACACTGTGTCCAAAAGTCAATAATATAGTGACGTGACATTCAGGAATGATCCGATTCTTCTGAACTTCTCTGTACTAAGATGAGACTGGAGCCTCACTGAGAGCCATTCTTTGTTCTTGTAATGCACTGCTACTTTATTTTTATTTAATTATATACATTGATATTTATTTAATTAGCAAATAAGTAAAACACAAAAACGAAAGAGCACGCAAAGCATGCACATTGCTCTTTGATTGGTTTAGTTCAAAGTGGAAGTTGTAATGCAAGGGTGTACCATTGGGGACGAGGAAGAGGTGTGTGTGTGTGTGTGTGTGGGTGTGTGTGTGTGTGCGTGTGTGTTTGGGGGAGGTGATGCACCCATAGTTACTGGAAGGCCTTTTCTTTTATTAGTGCTAAGAATAATGACAAAACTTAAATGTAAATGCCAGACAGTCTTAATTCAATAGATTAGGATATACGTCCTGATCAGAATAAGTAACCTCTGTGTAAACCAAATGAATCCTTGTTAGTACAAACTTTGCTTTCTTAAATTATGTGATTCTTACTCCACAGCTGTCCCTCAATTGGTTGGCAACTGAGGCACAGCTGTCTCATCCGCTGACTTACACATAGCAGAGGAGATATGATGCGTCTTTAATGTAGCAAATATTAAAGACGCCAAACCTTTTTTGGTCCTTGTTGGGGCAGTTGGTGAGTCGAGTGACCATTGATATGACTGGAATCTTATGAAATGTGGCTTAAAGCTGAGATGCTGATGTTTGCATATGTAAAAATATATATTTTCTCTGCATATAAATTTACAAATGGGTTGGTTTCTGTCAGTTCTGTAAAGACACAAGAAATAAGGCTTTTTTTTTTATAATCGGCAATAATTTAATTTTACTAATTGTTGCTGTCAGAGCCATGGTTTAAAATGTAACAAACTTTAGCTCCTATGCTTTATGAAATATTCAATCTTGTTCTACGAACAAATGATGCAACTCGTCCAGGGGGGTAAAAACCCGGTGACCTTTTTGCACATACCTACTTTTTCTCAGTCTGTCGCCCAGACTCGTTGGCATGGCAACCGATAAACAGCCCTGGATTACGTTCAGCTGCATCAGGAATGAACTCTTAAAATCCTCAAAAACATTCCCCACACAAAAAAGGTACGTAAAAACACCAAACTGAGCATTCTGTCCGTTGCAGATGTTTTTGAATTTTCATTTTGCGGTCCTCATTTTAGAAAAGCAGAACAACAAAAAATTTGTTTCTAAATGTGGTAGTTTATCTTTTAATTGTGACTTCTTTTCTGCATTGCAGTCCTATGCAGGATGGCTTCGACTTTTGTGACAAAAAACCAATGAGACCAAGTTTGAAATTACTTCCTCAATGTTTTATTTGACCAATTCCAGATTGTTCCTCTTCTCCATATAGCACAAAGCATTACAACATAAATACGACAACGACAAAAGCCAAAGAAAATACAAACAGTTTGAAAGTGTGAACTTTCAATTTTGCTCCTTTGGGTTTGAATTGGACTTTTGAGGTGCAATTGAGGAATGAAGGCAGAGTATCCATGACAATGTCATATCATCATAAATATCTGAATTTCAGTACAGTACATCAACTCAGTCTACAAAACATTTGCTTATACACAAATAAAATATATATATTTATGTATATTTAGAAATCTTGGCTTTCATGTGGCAACACTTCAATCTTTGCAAGAATGTTCAAGAGTTATTTTTAAATTCAACCATTTCCACAACTATGGAACAAAAGAAAAGTGTATTGCCATTACTTTTAATGTCTGATAAGGAACCCCAAACAAAGCAGTCTGGAAAAAGGGATCACATTTTAAATATTGCTTCATGGTAGTCAAGCAAACCAGGAGCTTGACAGTAAACTGATATAAAAACGTCCTCGCCTTTTAAATAAACCCTCGACTTCTCCATCATTCTCACTAAGAGTGCCAGATGACTAGTAAACTCACTTTTGATTATGCTTCTGCCATCTTGAATGTCACAAATTACACAATGCCAGTCCATGCTAGATGACAAACATGGAAGACAAGAGCTGACCGTTAGTGAAAGCGCGCATATCTACACTTCAGGATTGTTATCTGCCATGCAAATATAGAACAAGTAGCTGAAGGAATGACGCATTTATATTATAAAGAGGCTCTCATGAGCACAGAGTCAGTATTCTAGCCCATATTATTTTTGACTGATAATTTTATACAAATGAAATGTATGTTTTTGGGTGATTTAGTCAGCAATTTGGTAATTTCATCTTACTGTATTACCATCTTAATTATCGTATGAAAAAAACTTAATTTTTGTTTTAATAAAAAGTGACAATTTTAACAGGGCAACACTCTGAATACAATAGTGATATGTAAAAGTTCAACTCTTATACAAATGCTTCCATCAGTGATAGTTTTCTTCTGAAATCTGCACTTTTCATATTTTCTGATTGCTAAATGCCAGAATGTGATACTAAAATGATCTAATTAGTAACATTAGATAGCTATGTTGATCAATTCTTAATTCAGCAGAATCAGAAGATGCGATGTTTTGTCAAAAGACGTATAGTTGTTAGTTTCACACAAATATGACAGACAATTCAAAATATCAATAGAACAGAAAAAAAATATAATAACTTTCTATGTGATACTATTCAGTAAGAGTTAACTAGTGAAGTGACTCCAGTCAAGTTTCTCAGATTGTAAAAAGACACTGGCACATTCCAGTGTGAAAACCAATCAGATAAAAAAAAAAAAAAAAAAAAAACAATTCCCACATAAACAAGGCAAACAAGGTCAGCCTTCACCGAACATCTCAATCTATTCAAAACCCAAGGAAGGCTGTGGCAGTGCTTCTTAAATGATTGTTGCATATCTGAAAGTTGAACAATTTTCCTGTTAATGAGAAAAGTCTTTGATGGAGAACATGCTAATTAATAGTAATACTCTACAAATGTTTTTGAAAGTCGAAGTCTTAATTTTAAATTTACATTGATTTTAAATCTCTAGATATTTGTAGTGTACTAGAAAAGGACATGATGTGTATTTATAAACAGTTTTAACTTTTTTCTTGAATATATTTTATTTATCACATAACTGGTTCATCTCAATAAGCTGGAACATCATTGAAAAGCTATTTTAGCAATTTGATTTAAAGTCAAACATATATTGTAGATTCATAACACAAAATGATATAACTTAAACATTTATTTGATGATTATGCCCTAAATTCACTAAGATATTCCACTGAACTCTTATTATAAACCCAAATAAAAAAATGTTTCATATGGAAAAGTCATCTCCCTCTAGGCTATTCTCCATATACTCTCTATGGCGCTCTAAGGCCAGTTTGACGGTTAATGAAGCACAGTGTTAACATGACGATTAAAGCTTTTGGCAGTGTGGACAGAAGGTTGGCAGGTACCAAAACTTACTGGAAAACAAAATCAGCATCTCTGCTGTTTGCCTCCTGCTAAACAGCTGCTATGGTACTTGAGTTGAAATAATAGTGGAAAAATAACAGCTATGTCTGCAGTTGCTTGTGCATCTTTTACAATGTCACTTTTTCCTTCCACTCAACTTTCCATCAATGTGTTTCGATACAACACTTTGACCAACCAGGCTCTTCGTCAATGACCTTTTGTACCATATCCTGTCTTTGGAGGATGTAACCGTTTACCTGCTAGAAATAATCTTCCCACTAATTGTATAGGCCATAACATTCCTGTTAAAAGATCATTTTTATTTGTCTTTTATTAGTCTAAACTAAACTATTCATTAGCTCCAAGAAATAATCATCAAAATAAACAGGTTTTTGAGATATATCACTGTGTGTAATTATTTGCTTTCTGAATGAAATTACTGAAATAAATTAACTTTTGAACAATATTCCAATTTATCAAGGTTTACCAGTTGCTCATAAATAAGGAGGCACAGTCGGGGAGTGATGAGGGTTAAAAGGTTAAAAAGTAGTGTTATAGTACTTTTGCCATTTTCTTCTTTACAAAAGTCTCTGTTACTAAGACTCTGGAGTTTTACGATAAACTCCCAAGAATTGGGAGCACTTAGAGGAGTACAATAATGGCCATAAATGTGACTAACAAGCACACACCACAAAATAGGTGCAGAGATAAGGAAGGTGTTTACATTGAGCAGATAAGAGGGACAGAAAAGGTGAACAGCTGAAAAAAAAGAGAACAGATCACAAGGAGAAGCTAAAGTGGTTAAAGGAAGTTGGAAAGAGAGGCACAGAAAACCCCTGTTTTTTTAAACTGGCCACTTAGTTTTCTGCTGCATTAAGTACATAAATAAATCATCCATCCATCCATCAAAAAAAAAAAAAAATAAAATAAAGATCTCAGCATCTTTGTTCACCAGTTTATCTCAGTTTGTTTCCTTCTGTAGTGGTCCTCTGCAAGCAGGGTGATTTAAAAGGTAACAGGTATAGGTGGTTGAGACGAAGGCTGCCAGGTTTCCCGCAGGGCCTCTCACTGCTCTTCTAACCAGGAAGGCTTGTCGGCCCCTGGGGGCCTCAACTTTATGTTAAACTGCTTTAGCGTTTGCTCCAGCTGTTCCTGATTGCCAGCAAAATACGCTGAGATGGCATTATGGAAGAGAAGGAGCTGCTTATGCATTACTTTCACCTGATGGAGGAGAATAGAAAAATCATATGTTGTTTCAGGTTTGGTTTGCTCAGATCACAAAAACAAACACAGTGTGCCAAAGTTTTCACATTTAGAAAACAACAGTGATTTAGACCTACAACACAGACTAACCTTATTTTCCTCCAGAAATTTGAGCTTAATGATAACATCTGAGCGAAGGCGTTCATACTTCTCCTTATGAACTTGGTACTGCTCTTGTGCAGCCTCTATACGGGCCATGGTCACTGCATCTCTGGGACCCAAACTTAGCTCCTCAAGGTCTGACCGGTAGGCATCAAACTCCAGTCTGAACACAAACAAAATGAAACAGAGAAAATACAGATATTCAGATTCAGAAAAGGATATTCAAATACTCAGAAAAAAGCTAAACATCCTTGTACAGCAAACATTTACTTCCAGTACAACAATACTTAATACGTAAACTGTTCTATTACTCTCCTCCCACTGGGTGGCAGCAACTGCATGTTATTCAGTGCATCACTGAGTCTTTCTTAATACTGAAAGTTAGCAAGCAAATTCATAGATAATATATATATATATATTATATATATATATATATATATATATATATATATATATATATATATATATATATATACACACTGAAAAAGATTAACAATATGTGCATAATAAAAACCATATCTGTGATGAAATGTTTAAGTAATTGTGAGTGCCATTTTTAAAGAGGAAAAAAAGGGGGAAAAAAAGTATAATGTTTTAATAGTTTGTCAGAAGCAGCACGTTTATTGGCAACTGTCTCAAACAAGCGTTTATTTTGGTTTTTCAACCAAGATCTGTAAAAAATTGTTGTTTCAGTTTATCAAATTGATAGAAGCATTTTTCTTCAGATCTATTAACTGAAAAAACATTTTAAATACATCTTCATTGTGTATCTCCTCTTACACAATGAATCCTGTTTTGAATGTGCCTTTTTAAATCTGCTTACCTCGCATTTTCATACATCCTGATTGTCATCAGAGTGTCCTCCATTGTCTTATTGACTAACGTGTTAATGCTGGAGACAAAGAAGTTAATGGCACCAAGTAAAGTCTCCCCATTCTTACACAGTAGTTTCTGGGTCTCTGCATTGTAGCCAAACTCATCCTGTAAAGAAAGGAGATAGTTCCTCATTGTTTTGTAAATGAATCCAATTTTACATTAAAACATTTAAGAACAGTTCAACATGTAGAATGCTCATTTCTGAGGACTCACTCGTAGCTCTGGAGATTTCTGACTGAGATCAGCAAACGTGTCACCCAACGCATGCTGTGTCTGCACCATGTTGTAAAAATGATTGGTCAGCGCTTTGGCCAACCGAAGCACATTTTCATACTTCCTTTTGGTGTCCCTCAGAACCTCTATCTGAGCCTCCAGCTCCAGATCCACAGTCCTAGAGCCACGACCAAAACGCTCAGAGATCATTTGCTTTGTACACTGAAACAAAAGAAGCCACAGAAAGACATAAATAACATAATTCAATTCATTCAGTGACTGTAAAGACAAATGATAAAGCCTAGGTTTTAATAATTTGATATTTTGACATTAGCATATCGCTGTTCCTCTCATTTATGAAAACAGCCATGCAGATACCTTATAGGTGTTTAAACCCCATTTCTTCACCGCTTCATATTTTTCCACAGCTACACCACGCGTTGCCTCTTCTGCTGTCATGGAGCTGCTGCTGGTGCTGTGTTGCATGTTGGGACCTGAAACATACAAGTAGACATGGATAGTAAATCACAAACATAAGCTAAATTTTCAAGAAGATGAGAACGATCTCAGTTCAGATATGCCCAATAGACATCTCCAAACTTCTCAATGAAAGAAGCATTTGAAAACGATTAAAGATACCCACAACTAGACCCTAAAAGGCTGAATGAAATAGGTGCAAAGGAAATAGTAACATGATGATGATCTTTAAGCAGATGAAAAAATAAATTAAACAAGAACTTTATAGTTGCAACTATCTGAATAATCACATCTGTGGTCAGATGTGGCCAATATGAAACATTTTGACCTACATTTAAAATGCTATTTGTGGCTACAGTTAAAACTGCACATCTAACTGTACACACAATCCCCATGGCGATGCACAGTGGTGGCAGGATTATGCTCTATGGTTTTTCTCCAAGGAGATTAAAGCTGCCAAAAAGGGCATTAAACTCAGTCTCTAAATAAGTAAAGCTGATAGACTTCATCAAAAGTGGTACAAAAAATAAGTACTTGGCAGGTGATTGTTGGGAGCTGCTAAATACAAATGCAAGCCACAGACTTTAATTATGGAAAAGTTTGGAACAAACACATCAAACTCCCTTATAAAATGTTTCTAAAATCTGATAAAATACACTTATGTTTGAGGTCATTATGTGATGTACATGTAGGAGGGAAATTTGAAAAGAAAGTGAAGGACAAGCAGAAGCCAGAAGAACAAATGTAAAAAGAGACATATTTTGCATAACAGTCGGTGAACAATGCAGAGATGAGGAAATATGTGGAAGACTGGGTTACGGCTATACAAAACAGGATGAAGACTTGGATAATTAACAATAACTGAATATGACACAAAATAAATAGAATATTACTTTTGTTAATATCTTTGCATTTCATATAATAGCGTAGGTTGCGTTGCTTGTGGTTGCGAACAAGTCATATCTGAACAAAGCTTTCATGAGCAGACAAAAAACTGTGAAGGTCAGCTAACGGAAACACTTCAGTTTCATTTCATAGTCTTCACTTGAAGGACGTGGTAAGTCGTGAAACACAGGTAAAGAACAAACAGTGGGTCAAATTATCAACTATTATCTATTGACATGGTTGTTTGCATCTCTCCTCATACATCCTGTTTTCTTTGAAATGGACAAAAGCCAAGTCATGTTAAAATTCGAACTTGTGTACTAGTTGTTTTATTTTCCTGTTAAAGTATCCTGTACTATTCACCTTTAGAAACTCAGCATACCAGGCAGAAAAATGCAAATGAAAAAAGCAAGTAAGAATGCCTTTATGAACCACCCTCTCCAGTAAGACAGAAGTGCAGAACAGGCCATCCCCCAACAATTTAAAACAGATCACCCACACCGTGAAGAGAGCATATTTCCAAAATGAGTAATTTTTCATGAGAGAAAGATTGGAAATATATGCAGAAATAAAATCAAATTAAATACATGGTAAATTTGATCAATTTCAAGGAAAGCGTTGGAAATTTGTTCATAACCACTACAAACTCCTAAATGTCATATTTTTCAGTTTACATTTTGGAAAGAAGCTCTTGATTAGTAGTAATAATTAAGTCTAGTCCACCAAATCCTGTAACAGGGATCCTTTTGTTAAACTCAGGATTGTAGCACACAGCAGGGCCTGAGAAAAAGAAATAATAAATGATATCACACCAAAAAAAAAAAAAAAAGTTGTAGCATGTCTGTAAAAAATGTGTAGTCCAATCGCAAATGCCTCATTGGTGAACACCAGGAGTCAAGTGGTGATCGTGATCAACAATATTTTTAACAATAAGCTTAAGGATTAAGTTCTTAAAACTAAGCCTATTAGTTAGTTTTTAATTTAGCTAATTTCTTACTATTGTGATTTAGTATCTCAATTTTAAACATAAACTATTGGAAAATACAGAAATAACAGAAATCACAGGGAATACTGACTCAGACAGATAAGGAAGCCCAACTCAGGTAGGACTGAAGCAGTACCTTTAATTGAGCCGGTGGGAATGATCCCCTCAGCTGTTCCTCCATAACCTCCAGAAACAATGCTCGTCTCGTTGAGATTGGGACCTGATACCATCACCTGCTGTAGATCCTGCAAAGGTGATAGCCACAACAGGAATAGAATAAAAACAAACATGTTGAGCACCGGGCTTGGGTATGGACATATAGACATTATAACTTCAGTGTTAATATTAGATTGCTGAACATACAAATTAAAAGTCTATCCTCGACTGGGACAAATAATACTAAGGTAAGAAGCTAAAAGGTAAAATTAAAGCAAAAAAAAAGGACTTGAAACACAATAGTGCTGGTCAAAAATGTATTTATTTGAACATATTTCACTTTGCCAGTTGGCATTATGTGTTTGGCTCTCGAGTCTGGCCTAACCAGTGACTTCAGTAACTATACAAATATGTTTTTATTTTCCTAAAAGAGTCCTCATTGAAGCTTTGAATCCCAAACAGAACTCTCTTATGGACAATGGGATCCCTCATTATTATTAAACAATGGTTTAATAAATTTAACTCATTAGTTTCTTCTGATTGTCTTATTTCTCAAGAGGTAGATAGAAAAATGCAAAGAAAGAAAAGGTATGAGGTGAAAGAAACATTCGTTATGGACAGATTCACTTTCATGCAAAACACCAGACTGACCTGAATTTATTCAAATAAAACCTCTTATTTTACTTCAACACAATGATAATGACAACTATAAATCTTTCAGTAAATGATTTTATTTTAAGTCTGACAGTGTTTCTGAAAAGTGACAAGCTGATTTACTAATTTGTTAATATAGCTACATATGATGAAAGATTTTTTGCAATGTATATCAGTATTTTTCAACACTTGTCCACAAGGCGCACCACCTTCAATGTTTTAAAAGTCTCAATGCTTCAGCACACCACTTATGATGGCTGATAATCAAGCTTTTGCTGAACTGCAATAATCTGCATCAGGTTTCTTAAACAAGGTAAACATCTAAAACATGCAGGGCAGAATGTTGTGTTCAGTACCATATTGGTGAGATGCTGATGAAACATGATAAGACAAATGAAAGCCTTTTCCTACAGTTTGCTTTTATAAACGAAAATGCACAAAATAGCATTTTCCTTTCTAAAAGCAAAAGCCATTTCCTTTTGCTAGACAAATACAAAAAGTATGATTAAGAGTAATGACAGGACGTGAAAATAAAAGAGGGTGTGGGGCATTTTACCCTATTTGAAGTGAAACATACCAAGTACATTTAACATCATTTTCAGTTTGTGAAGACAGAACTCTAACCAGATAAAGTTAGTCCTTACCTTAAAAACACATTTCAAACAATAAAAGGAATGATATCAGAACGGAAGTGAAGTTAAACAAACATAAAAACACAGGTTTAGTAGAGCACAACGTTTAGAAGAATAACACTATATTCTGCTTGTCAATGCTAACCTGCAAGAGATTAAAAAAATAAAAATAAAAAAATCGCCCACAGGCATCACCAAAAAGCACGCACAGAATGTAGGTCAAATGAGCCCATTCTAAACATTCCAGATTAAATAACTTTGAGTTAACTAGAAGCTGTTCGTTAATACGAGTCAGTTGGACGGACACCCCCAAAACATTTAACAGACTCCTAGCAACTGTTAGTGTGAAACACATCACATAAGTTTCCCATTAAAGCCTGATATGACAGAGAGAGAGAGAGAAAACAACCCATTGAAACCACTGAACAGAACAACACCGACACCACAAATGCAAATGCACAAATGGCCTGCTCACCCTGGTGCCTCTGGAGCTCCCTACCTTCTCATCTAAGCTCCACTGCAGCTTTGCAGCCTGCACAGAGATGGAAGGGTGGGGGGTGGGGTCAACAGACACAACAACAATTTTAAAAAATAACAGAAGGAGAGACAAAATTAAAAACTCATAATTCAAATGATGAAACAACATGTATAACAAAGGCTACTGTAACATTCACAGACAGGAGTAATGACGCAAGAAGCACACTAATGAAGAAGGATATCGTCACTCAGCCATTGTTTGGCTCGCTGATTCTAAAGCTTGAGTTGATTTGCAATCAGACTGATTTCACAACTATTTCATCACAGCAAATTAAAACAAACACAAATGTGGAATAAAACTTATAGATGCACAACAAATGACAAACATTCAAACAAAACAAAATAAAAACATTTAGAGTGATTAACGTAAGAGCCACAACTGTGGACAGTAACTGATTTTCCCCTCACATTTTCCAGAGACACTGGCTTCATCCACAGCACCACAGCATTGTGTGAGAATTCATAGCTCATCCTAACAATAATATGAAAATATACCACTGCACGTGATTATGTCAGTTAAGGTGAATTTACATCAACCATATCCCTCACTGTGTGTCATAATGTCTCCATAACTCTTTATGATTAGGAATTATTATGTATCACAGGTGTGGAATAAGTGAGTTTTTATCCAATATACTATATTATTTATAAATACATTTGACACTGGAGATAAAATGATCAACTGCATACATTTGTTTGCTATATTAATCTTTCACACACTGGTAACGCAACAACAATACATTTTGAAGCCCTAATCCTAACCACACTGATCACATTCATGGCTATGACCTCTGACATACAAATGTCTATGTTTTACAATGTTAGAGAAATTCTATGAACCAGGTATTTTATTAAACAACAGCTTTTTTTAATCCAGAGAATATTTCTATAGTGACAGAAACCTTCAACAAACTTTCAACGGGTGAACAATGTCATAAAAAGATCAACAGTCCAACATTATTTTTTAAATAATATTTTTGAAGAATGTAAAATATCTCAGGATATGATGCACTTCAAAACAAAAACAGAACAAGATAGTGAGCTATTATCTGTCTTGCAAAGGAGTAGATGATGAGTGTCATTATTTTAATTTTTTTCAGTGTAACAGAGCGATAGAGATAACATTATAATTCCAGGAAGTTTTGAAGTATGGAAGAGAAGTCACTCTTCTATACTAATACATGTTTTATCAAGTCATGTCTTCCATTTCTCCAAAAAATATATTACCATTAGTAACCATTATAGGTTAAAATCTACTTCAGCGGATCAGTGCTTTATAAAATCAGTTATCAAAAATTAGCTATTATTTGAACAGAAAATAGAAATAACACAGCTGCAGTACCTGACAAATACTTTTGAAAGCATTTGATTTCTCTAAAGCAGAATGCAACTATCTTAAGAATCAAAACAAGAACTTTGTACTTTATTTTACAGCACTACCCAATGTTGTGGCATCTGCTCCACGTGGGTGAAAACTCAGACATGGCTTTCTTAATGGACATTTGCAGTACAGTGTTTGCTCGAAATAAATAAAAATGACAGAGCATAAAGAGGAGAAATTCTCCAGTGACTCATCTATTCGCTAACATATTGTTCATCACTGTCCAACCAACAGAACCGACCAATAAAAGGTTGCTTTCCATATAGACCCCCAGTCCCTCTATTTGTTGCCTCAGTGCTTGGCCAGGGAGCTCCTTGGCAGTCAGCCCCTTCTCCATCAAGCTGACAGTCACCACTCCTATTCTGACACATGCACCATCTGAAACCAATTGCTCCTCTCTATTCTGCCAATTTTAATATTTCTGTGCATGACCGACACAGGCTGCATCAGCTTCACACTAAGGGCTGCATGACAGTTACCAATCTGATTCTAGAGAGCTGTCGCCCAAGGACAAAGCCCTGCTAGTTTCAAATTTCATGGTTGCTATGAGCAGTTGAACACCTCTTAAATAAACACATGAGAATGAGCTGTCAACCCAAACCTGTTGAATATTTGACTTACTATTGTACAATGCCAAGAAGCAGGAACCCTTTTACGACTTGAGCGCAGGCATACAATTTGGTGGGCAAATAATAACTAACTGTAAAAGCTTCCTCCAGGATCTTTGTTCTGTTTGCCCAACGAGGCGTTCCTAGCGATGTCGGAAAATCAACAACCCTTTCCCAGCCTAAGACGAGACTTCAAAAGTGACGTCTTTGCCTACGAAGATTTTTGTTCCAGCTGTATTAATGTGGTTAGCTGTGCAGTGGGTCAAGATATCAGAATGTAAGAAAATCATTCAACAGCAAAAGTAAAGGGGTGTTTTGTGCCACTTAAAGAGAAGCATACAGTGAACATCTTTAAAGAAATATGTCAAAATAAATGAAGCCCCTTCTGATCTTCTGAAAACATATTAAAAAATAAGATAAAAGTTTGATATCAGAACAGAAGAAGCTTCCTGTAACAGAATTGGCTCCTGAGGCACACCAGAGACGAACATGTAATCCTATACACAAGCTTACAAGAGTTGTTTGAAAGAGCAAGGAGTTTCCAAGGAGACAGCTGGACTGCTGATCTCCCTCTCCTTTTAGCAAGCTATCCAGCACAACACAATGCTATGTGGACAGAAAAATAAAAGTTAGAAATACAAGTCAACAATCGTTCAGGATCTAAAACGATGATAAATCTGAAATGAGTGAACGAATAAAAAAGAGGAGGCAAGAACTCATAACTAGATGACTGGAAAGTAACTTGCAGCTTCTAAGAGGAGACATTTTGGTACATATTTTAACAAAGAAGTTTATTGTGTGGTGAATGGCATGAACAGAACAATCCCACTCAGCTAATCATGTGACAGCTGGGAACACAACCCAAATCCATAATCCTGAACTACTGACAGGAAAAAAAATCCTTAAAAACTACAACTAAGGAAGTTGTAACAGAAACTGTTACAGGATAATAACTTGTGTGCTACTGCTAAGATTATTCACTACAACTTAATGAAAAAAGCAAGTTCAATAAACAATGACAGCATTTAATGAGCTGAACTTAAATTAAAATAAGTTAAAGTGATTTCTCAAATAGATAGAGTATTACACAGACTCAAAGTCCAAATATAAATTCTGTCAAATGTTGACAGAATGCTTAGAACAATAACTGAAGTTGTGTTTTTTTTCTGTGCTCAGCGTTTGTTGATTACCTCATCTAAATATTGAATGCGGTTTAGTTGCTCTACACATGTGCTTTACGCAAGAACCACAGCAACGAAATCTTCACATCTGGAAATGTCAAAATCTATACCACACTCCTTTATAACATGTTGAAAAACTAAAAACATTCCATGATATTGCATAAGCATTTATCCATGAGAGCAATTAATTTATGCCATATAAAACAACATTAAAAAAATAACCAGGTAGTACATAAAATATAAAGCAGTCTTACATATAAAAACTGTGTTGTGTTTGCTGTATTTTGAGTAAGAGGTTATAAACTGTGTTTTGTTGGCTCTGCAGTGCCATTTCAAAATGTAAGCTAAGTCTCACCCACCTGTTCAAGGCTGTCGTCTTCTGCTAATGCCCCCGTGTCTCCATTACTGTTAATAGGAATCTCCATTGTGGCTGCTTTACTCATAACATTGTCCGTCATAACCCACTCTGTCTGCAAGACAAAAAGAGGAAAGGGAGGGCGAACAATTAAAAGGCCTAACCGCAGGCTGGAAGAGGATAGACCACAGAACTTAGTTAAAACAGCCAAATCAATGAAGCAGATGGGAATATAATTACCACTAACAGGAGAGGTGAATTTCAAAGAGCAAGGCTGCTGCTCAGAATAAAAACAACACACCGATTAAAGCCCCCCATCTCCTCTATATGCACACAGACAAAGAGGCAATGAGCTGCTGAAGTGAAGTGGCCACTCTTACTCTAACACTTAATCATGCTCGGGTTACCTGCACTTACTCCCAGCAGAAAAACAGCCTTGACAAAAAGTGGAAATGTTTATGTCAACATTCTCAAGTTATCTTAAGAGATCAAACTCATTTGGATTTATGTACTACACACGAAAGCATGACCAAATACTCAGTAAATAAATACTGTTGGACACCCAGTAACAGGGTATCTATTTTTATTTTTATCTTTTTCATTTGATCTGGAAAACATCAAGACTGAAGGGAAGCCGTATGAGAAATCCAACCAAATGCCAATAGAAACTGTTACAGGATATTCCTAAATAATTTGTGTGTTACTGCTGAGATTATTCATTACACCGTGCTGCACAGTTTTCAATAAAATGATGTGCAAAACCCAGAATTTTGCAAATCTTCTGCTTTATCAGTGCTGACTGGTTACGGGTGGGTCTGATATTTTATCGATGAAAGAATGACTGTATTTTCATGTCACAAAGACAACAACACTCATCAATGTGGAAGCTTTTGCCGAGGGAAGAAGGATCAACTGTTAAAGGAAACTATTTTTCTTTACCTCCTTTCTTCATGCTTTACTTTTCTGTATCGTTCTATTGCATCACATGTTATATATTAACACATGGCTTGATTTCTTTGCATGCATGTATTGGGTGAATTATTAAGGAAATGTGGTGACAATTTCATGCCAAGTGCACCTTTAGAAATATAAATTTATTTGGAAAATTCCTCATTTTTTAAGTACTTATTTCAACTTTCTGCAAAAATAATTAGATTACAATTACAATGAGCTTAGTAGGGCTTTTGTGCAGCTTAGTACACAATAATTGGTTCACATTTTTTTGACAAAGCATTTAAGAAGACTGAGTCATCAAAGGAGCAGTGGAAAACTAGTTCATAATGCAAAGATGACAGTCCGAACAACGCTGAGAGTGTGTGGGGTTTTCAAACATCACGATGCCAGATTATTTTCATGTTTGTCACCAAATATCAGAAAAAGCATTATTTTTGTGTGTGGGTGTTGTGCATTTAGCTTCCAATGAATTGCCGCATGTTTAACAGGTTTTTACAAGTTTGACCACTCACTAAAAAAGGCTCTACAGGAGCAGCCTTGAAGCATAGATAAAACACTGCTGAAGGAATGTAACCTGCTTGTTTATGCTGCCTCTGACTTCACTTAGCAGACCTTTCCACGGCATGGACTCACTTAGATATGCACAAGGTCTGTTGACTTTACATATCAGCTACAGAACAGTATCTATTAAAACAATCTGCACACTAGAAACTTTGAGAGATAACTGCCGATTTGAATCTATGGTCTATTGGTTTGTTTAGATGCATAGATGAGGTAAACGAATACCTGGATGAATGCGTGAATTATAAAAGTTGGGACTCAAGATAATCAGATATTATGGGGGGAAAACATAAACAATTGTTGTAAACATGGGTTTAAAATAGATCTACAACTCTTTACAATGTTTAAAAAATATATTTACATGTGAGCTGAACTGTTGCACTCAAAATTCCTTAAAAAATAAGTCAGGAAGAGAGTGGGAACTAGGATGGAAACTGAAGCATGGGAAGCATTACTGAGACCTGCAGGTGCAGTATAACAGGTGCAAGGTCTCACCCTAGTTCGCATAGAAAATGATCAGTCCTATCTCAATATGCACGTTACAATAAGAACAACAACGACGACGAGTGGTTGACAGGAATCTGCTACAGGTGCGAGTCTTTTCTTTAAAAGCCACGTTTTCAGTTGAACATCACCGTATGCAGCTGTTACTGAAAAGCTGGCTAAATAATCTAAATCCCAAGAAACATCTGATCAACATGTGCGCCTGTGTGCATACGAATTATAAATCTGTATACATTAAAAACTGCTAAAATAGTGGCATGTCATTTTCAGACAGTTTGACTTACGATGATGTGCCTGGTCCCTTCGTTGATACAGCGCTCTTCGCAAAGCTAACGCGAAAGCTAATAGCAAGCTAGCCGCAGTGCATCCCGTTTCCTGCGAGATTAAGAGCTGAATGTCGTGCTTACTCTCTGTCCTTATGGGGAAAGACAGAGAAAAACTCCTACTTAAGAATACCGGAAAAACATCTCAAGGTAATGGTTAACTCTACGATTCGTGTACAGTAGGACTGCGTAATTAACCCTGCTGTGTGAAGCCAAGGGAAACGCTTTACGGAACTGACGACATGCTTCAAGACAAAGAATGTCTATTTACGACAGGATGAAGTACTCGAATACAATGTCCCAAAATTAAACACAAACTGCCGTTGTCACAAATAATTGATAACTAAAAAGTAATGAATGTCACAAATAAAAAACGTATTTTTCTTAAATGCTATTAACATCAGATATTGTAAGAGTGCCTTTAGTCGTTTAAAAGGTTTAATCAAACTAAAAGTCATTAGATCTTTTTGTTTGAAACACAAAACTTACTCTGAACTCTGTTTCGTCAGCACTTCAGTGTTCCTAGCAAATTCTAGACATTGAAGAAATGTGTGAAATTTTAAACAGTGTGAGAGGTTTCTGTTTTTGGTCCAACCTATCTTTGGCATGTGATTTTCTCTAATATGACACAAGCCGTCTGTCATCTGTCATCAAATCAATGGCGGATGGATCTATGTATATGTGTATATTACTTATTTGTTTGACATAACATTATTCATATTCATATTGTACACTGACTATGACAACAAGTCTGTTACTAAGAAGTGACAAAACCACAGCATATGTCACCATTATGGAGTGGAAATAGTCTCAAAACACATGCGTGTAAAAGTATCTGCGTGTGTGTAAAAGTATTTGTGCGTGTGTAAGAATATTTGTGTGTGTGTAAGAATATTTGTGTGTGTGTAAAAGTATTTGTGCGTGTGTAATACTGGATTTGCAAACCTTCCCAGTGGTCTGCCTTCAGAAGTAAGTAGAAGTTAAACCTGCATGGCTTTGCTCTCCAATTATAATGAGACATGGAATAATTATAAATCATTTCAGATTATGTTTTATATGTCTGGTATTTTAATAATCTCCCCTCCTCATATATTTCTGTTAGCGGGAGCTAATGTTTATGTGATCTATATTACTTTAGATCTTGGGAGTTATGTCTGTGTCAAACTATGCTGAGTGTTACACTCACCACAGTTTGATAGTCTATCTTCAGTTAACAGCTAAAGTAACATCAGACCACCGGGACGTCTTGCTTCTTGGTTTGTCTGCCTATTTTTCCAGCCAGCGAAGCACCCCGCCACCCAGTGAACCTTTTAGTATTCCGTACTGCTCAAAAATGAACAATATGTCTATAAATAATTTTGCAATATTATAAGAAAATGCTGTGATACTGTTTTCCACCGAACTAATGTATTTGCCACTTATTTGTGCTTGGGAACAAGCACAGTGAGAAACGTTTTAGAGGATAAAAATGCTAGACTCAGAGAAAAACAGATGACCCAGCTTTCTACTACCATGTAAACGCACAATCTAAATCTGGGAGCTCCAAAGCGTGAAATGAGTCTCAAACATACTCCTGCACTCATAACCGGATCTGTGCATAAATGCAGTTTTGTGTATGAGCGCCAGGTTACTTGTGCGTACTTTTTCAACATTTGTAGGCGTAGGAGAAGTTTTATTTTATTTTTAAGGTTTACAAATCCAGTATTACACACAAAGATATTTTTATACACATACAGATTATTTTACACACACACAAATATATTTACACACGAACAGATATTTTGAGACTATCTTCACTCCATACACTATGGTTTTGACTTGATTATTGCAACGACATTTTTACTGGATTACAAAAAAGTTAATAATACAGCTTCAGTTTCTCCGGTTTGCCATTGTGAGAGTAAAGAGATCAGCATATCAGTACTGTTCTGATATCCTTGCACGACTTCTTGTTGCTCAAAGAATAAAATGTAAAATTTCATTAATGGTTTATATAGCATTTACTAATAAAAGCCCAGACTATATTTCTGATCTTCTTCAATCCTCTATACCACTGAGATCTTTCAGATCATCTGAATCAAACCCACTCATCATTCCAAGAGTGAGAACTAAACATGCTGAAACTAAGATTATAAACCTTTTCAATGGCTGTTTCCTAGTCTTTATCTATTTATTTAGTTAGTTATTATTATTTTTAAACCTATTCAAATTTAGTCTGTCTAATTTTGATCTGTTGGATGCATCTTTCTTGAATATTGTTTTTAACTTATTTGTACAAGCATTTTGAATTGTCTCTGACTGAAAGTTATTATATAAATACAGTTGCCTTGCCTTGTCTTACTGAATCAGTGGCAGCTATATCTGTGTATATCTGTATGTATTCTGTAATGTATATAGACAAGCCGCGGCATTTGTTGCCAAATTGTTGGCTGCTGTATTTGTGTGGATAGATGCATTCTGTTTTTGTTGTTTTTCTTATTTATGTGCATATTATGTAGACAGATACAGCCGCCACTGATTCAGTGTCAGGTACCAGGTCTTTTGTGACATATATGGCAAGACATTGATGACACATGACATGGCTTTTGTGACATATGCAACATCTTTTGTGACATGTGCCACATCTTTTTTGACACATGACATGGCTTTTGTGACATATCCCATGGCTTTTGTGACATGTGCCACATCTTTAGGGACACATACTGTGACTTTTGTGACACATAACACAGTTTTTGTTACACATTATTACTTTTGTGACATGTGCCACAGCTTTTGTGACGTATGCAATGGCTTTTGTGAAATGTGTCATTTTTTTGACACATGACATCACTTTTGTGATATATACCATGCTGCATGCCACATCTTTATGTGACTTTTGCCTCTGCATTTGTGACTTATGGCACGTCTTTTGTAACACATACTATGGCTTTTGTGACATGTGCCATGGCTTATGTGTCATTTTGAATATAGATTATGTATACATATTCTTGGGAAGGTGGTGATTTAATTTTTTTTTGTGTATTAGTTATTCATTCCTAATAAAATTATTCACATTCATATTCTATATTCATGGTACATGCTGTGGTATCTGTCACTAAAACTGTGATGTCTTCACCAAATCCTTGTGTTTTGGGCATTTTGTAACAGATTTTAACCAACCAACAATTTCTGTTCTCTGTCTCAAAGTGTCAGGAACTCCAACTTTTTATCTACCGTCAAATCACTACTCAAAATCCATCTGCTTAAAATGGTATATCCACCAAAACCTCTTTTCAATTTTCAGCTACTTGTTTATGTTGTCTGTCATTTTTCTTTTCTTGCAAAGTCTCTTTGAGATTCCTACAAAATGCTATATACATTTAATGCATTATTACTATTATTATAGTTATTATTAGTAGTAGTAATTCTTTTGAACACAAGTTATTATGTGTTTGTTTGCTTGTTGCTGCTTTTGACCAATAAGATACACAGAATTTCTGGTTGTGAGATGATAAAAAGTGGACAAATTCTAAAGGATTTTAATACTTTTGCAATCCTCTATAATTCACAATCCAATGAAAGAATGTTTGGTTACTGTAGAGAACAGCACATTAAACATGATTTTTCAAATGTTAGGTTACATTCACAAACCCGACAACTATGGATGGTAATGTTCTCATTATTACTTTTTGGAAATATCAGCTTCGACTGACTGAATTTCCACTAAGGTGCTTGGAGCTCAACAGTGCATCACCAGCCTCTTTGTTACAATGTGACAAAAGAAACTAAACTTATGAGCAAAATGCAAAAAGGAGACTATACAGACTATGCAGATTTTAATTGACTAGGATCTAAGATAACCATGGAACTGTGAAGTTTCTAACCACCTCTGCAGTCATTTTAAGTCTCAGGAAGGCGGGAAATAAAAGCAAAGGAAAGAGTGAGCGTTTTATTAATGAAGAAATGGGAAGTTGATTTAACTGTGGAGCCAAAGGAAACTCTTATGGGAGTTTTTGGAAGGTAGTTTTAAATGTCATATGGGAACACTTTACTATTGAAAGTGTGCTTCAGTTTTCCAGCTGCTTTCTTTTTGTTTTTTTATTTTTTAGTGACTTCCCTATTTTGAGGTGGTTAGTCCTGTTTTTTTCAATCGTAAATATTTTACAACCAACATAAATCTCATAATAATATAATTACATTCATCCTAGTTACCTCTAGGTACAGCTCCTGCAAATTCCCACATCTGTCCACTCAGATTACATGCTGCAGCTGTTATATTCCCACACTAAACTGGCAAGTTTCCATAATAATTTCCTAAATATGATAGTGATTCGCTTTTATAGTTGAGTTTATTAAAATTTCTGAGACTTAATGGATGCATTTGTCCTTCTAGCTGTACGACAGTCAAATTAGTTCCGAATGTGTTACATGTGAGCTAGAAAATGAATCTGTTTAAGTGAAAATTAAAGATAAAAAGTATTGTTTGACAAAAACAGGAATTTTACAATTAGAGAACAGATATTTATGCTTTTTTCCACTTTATTTTAAAAGTTTAAAGTTAAATGTAAGAAATGTATCATTGAAAGCTGTTTCAATTATTACGTTTTGAGTTTATACCAGAATATAACATGTTTTTGAAATTCATTCAAAATATGTGCATAAATTCCCAGTTTGAGAATGCAATATAAACAAAAAAACAGCTTATTCAGCCCTAGGAAGCACAGAGGAGGTAGCTTCATGTCTGCAAATAAATATTGGTTTTAGAAAGTGACCAAAAAAAAAAAAGTGTTTGATCTCAGTTAGTCAGTGACCACATAAATTTAGACCTTGGCCAGAAAGTGACCATTTACTGGAATATAGGCATGTTTTTCCTTTCTCAAGCTATCGCGTGCAGACTCACCTGTTGACTCATGTAAACACATGGCATAGATTTAAGAACAGTCTTATGCAGAAGGTTTTCCCACTGACTGTGCACTTTGTCCAGTCACGAGAAGTTTCTAAATGTATTGGCAGAGAAGTTATTAGCATATGGTTTTAGTTTAGCTACTATGTTCTCTGCACTTATTAGGCTTCCTCAGAAAGGTGAGCCCAAAAACAAGGCCTTAAAAGTATAAGTTCATTGTTTTGCCATACTCTATAATGTTTAAAATTAAACATTTTATTTTAGTCCAAGCAAAAGCTTGATGAAGGTATACAAAATCATGTACAACAACTGCTATCGTAGTGGTAAATACAAAAACAGACATTTGGAAATAACTATTTATTATTAAATTACAGCTGCCATAATTATTACCTTAGAAAAATTATGCAACTGAAGCATTTCTCTGATATGTACTTCATATCAGAGAAGTACAGAGGACTGGTAATGACTGTTTGTCATTACCAGAGGATTTATTAACTGGCAACTAATACTCAAAGAGAGTTGGCTTTATTGTAAAAAGCATCTCAAGGCCATTGTTAAATATGGCATAGAATGCATGATGCTTTTGACCTGTTTCTTTTGTAAATTTCATGTTTCTATTGTCGGAATGCATGGCAACATGAGCTCTTCAAAATATGTTTAAAAAACATCTGGTAGTCTCTGTCAGTATCATTACAGGGTTGCTCAGCAGGATACGTATCCAAGACATCTAGTCAACTAATTATGGTAAGGCATGATTTCATTTTTTCAATTGTATTTTTCATAAATTGCCCCATGTATCATTATTGTAAATCAATATGTATTAATTTGAAGGATGCTTTCACTCCTGTGCGAGGAAGTCCATGAATATGATTTATTCAGTACCTGATTCATCCACATGGTGGCACCAAATCCTAAATTTAAACCTAGTAAAAAAAACTTCAAGGAAATTCAAGCATACAAAATACACTTTATTCATAACAAAATAACATGATACTTTTGCTCTGACGTTTTCAAATAGTGCTTAGAAATTTATCTCATCTCAACAAAAAGATGATTATAATAACAAAAAACTTATATTAACATTCAATGACTTTTCTACTTAAAACCACTTGTAATCAGCTGGTCACTTCATACATTCATCTTAATGTAAACCCTATCTTAATGTAAACCCTATACTTAATGAACACACCAGTCATCAGAGAGCACACTAATGCAAATTCTATGAGAAATCACATCAATCTTGATTGCTTCTGTGTAGCGAATAGGAAATGCTGCTGAAACAGCCAATGTTTACACCATAGAAATGCAGCTCACACTTTCTATTCATTAAAATGTGTTTGACCTTACATTGGCTGTTTGTAAACTGTTTGTAAAGCTGCAAAAGCTTGATGAAGGTATACAAAATCATGTAAAACAACTGCTATCAAAATGCTCTTCTTACATGCATGCATTCTGAAGTGATCAAAAACAATCACCAAATTGCTCAAGTCAGACTGGTTAAATCATTAGAAGTAACAAAAATGTCACATTCTTTATCGTAGATATCAGTAAGCTATTTACGGGAGAACAATAGATCATATCATTCCTATATCATGTAATCATTAGCATGATTTTGTCAAGTGTAAGTGATGAATATTATTCCTGTCACTCTGATGGCTCTTTAGTTTCCATTTAGGACTTGCATTTAAAATGTAAAACTACCATGCATAAGTTTCAGTATAAAAAATATGTGAATACCATAATCTCAGAATTAACATAGAAGCTGATCACAGTCAAAACTGAATCAAAGGAAGGTTCACTAAAAGATTTCTCTGGGTCAAAAAGTTCACTCCCTAAAATCTTTTTCTGATTCTCTTATTGTTGAAATTTAGGAGGTATGGATTTTCATATTAAGGTCCTATAAAAAGACTGAAATTGGTTATTATTTTACTTGAAAAATATAATTGTTTTAGTGTCTTCAATTAGTTTTTTTTTCCACATATTTTTTTTTATAAAAACAACTTTCACCTCTTCTATCATCTAATACAATCTAAAAGAAAAGTTTAAAAAATCTAATGTATGATAGTTGTTCAAGTGAACAGTGTTTTATGTGATTTTTTATACAGCCCTTTACTTTTCTATTGGGTAGTCACTGACAGAAAATGCTTCACATGTTCCCATTTTTAGTTTATTTTTTGCACAGAAAGATCACTGGTTATGCTCTACATTCTACATCCATTCCGTGTATAAAGAAATCATTTGTTTCTCTGTAAATTACTGCTCCATGTAAAAGTGATGACAGTTTAAGAATTCTTAAAACAGTTTTTGCAAGAACAGCAAGGAAGTTTTTAAGATTGTAGTTGATTTTCAATGGGAAATGTCTGCTTTGTTCTTGGCCCCTCTCAGGCCAACCATTAGCTTCAGACTTGGGTTTCCAAGTATGAGGATCTACACAAAGAGTTATCCAAGACTTTGGGCGTTCATAGTTGTCTAACAGAACCTCGCACCAAAAACCTTAAACTACCTCTCACTGCTTGCCTGTTCTAAACTGCACCCAGTGTTTCATGTATAATCTTATTTGGAGCAAAAGTAGAATTCTGTAGTCAGAACATGTCATCAAAGGCAGAGATGTTTCCATGATAACTTCATCAAGCCACTATTGGGGAGCAGTTTGCTGTTTGTAAAAATAAACATTTAATTCACTCTGTCAAATATTTGAATCTTGAGCTGTTTCATTAGACACATTACAGAAATTTTTAAATCTAATACTCTACACAATCAGCTATTGAACACACAGTATTACCAAAGCAAGACAGGCTTCCCAGGAGTTCTGTATTTCCTTAAAAACTCAACTGACAGCTTGATATAATCACATGTGCTGCATTAGATATTTTGACATGTATTAGTATTGATGGATACTGAACATGATCTTCCTGTATCCGTCTCTTTTGAAAGAGGAATTAGTCATACTGGTGATGCTTTGCACATGTGCACTAAATGCTGCACTGTGTGCCAAAGATGTTAATAATGCTTCCTGAGTTTGTTTTACTTTTGAATGTAGCTACCTTCATTTAGCAGAACGCACCAAGGACTGATACAACCACACAATGTACACACACATAATGGAACACCCACACATACACACACAGATGTGGCCAAATGAGCAAGCTGTGATCAGACGTGTTTGCCTCAGTTGCCAAGGTTGGTGTTTTACAGCTGTGTTTGATCCCCAATCTGCAAGTTTATGACATGCTCTGGGTCACGCATTATATCTAAACACTGCCAGAGTGAAAAAGCGGAATAGCATGTACCCCTTAGCCTAAGCTCTAAGCTCTGCCCCACGCACAGCTGTGTTAGGGGAGGCCTGCCCACACACGCGCACACACAACACAGGAAAGACCCAGCCCACATCAAAGTGAACATGCCAATCCACTCAGAAAACAGAGGATCTAAGTCTAATTGTAAAAGGTGAGAAAAGTTTTGTGTGATAAAAAAACCCAAAAAGAAATATCTCCCAAATACTTCCACCACTTGCATTTAGTTAGTTTTGAATGAGACTTAAGACTTTCAAGTTTTCCTTGAGGTGACATTTTGAAGAAGGTTTTAAAGTGATTTGTCCACTATTATCAGAGAGCTTATTGAGTTCAGGCCTGGATCACATCACTTTTTAGTAGGTGAACACTTAAAATTATATCTTTTAAGTGGTGTAATCAACATGAAGAAGAAAAATAGAAATTTAACAGAAGGCAAGCGATTGCTTAAGCAAATTGAGGGCCAACCCCTGAACCCCAACACCCCTGAATAAATGTTGTTTAGGTTTTTATTCAGCTTTGCACCAGCTTGAAATGGAACCTTCAACAAATACTTTTTTGTTGACCAGGGGGTTTCCGAAATCATGTGTCTGTAAAGTGTTTTGTAGCATGCAGGATCGCCAGCGTATTGTGTATTGTGAGATGTCTTCTTTTGTTTTTAAATTAAAGGCACATCTTTAATTGCACATACTGCTATTCCAAAGCAGTATGTGCAATGTTTCCTGTTTTTGTACGTTAGTTTTTTTTTTTTTTTTTTTTTTTTTTAATTCTTCATAAAGAACAAAAAGAGACTTTATGTGGATTGGGGTTTTATTTAATTCTTTGAAGCCTGAAATTAACCCATGTTATCCTTTAGAAAGTCAAAAAGCCCCTGAACTAACCTCAGCATGTAATGAGACCACACTGGACATTCAAGCAGCCACCTGGTGGGGCTGTGGGAGAGATGAAGCAGACTGTGATCAAACAAGCGGCTGCAGAAACACCAGGCAGTCTTTAGGTTTATAGGAGGCACTCATATCCTGTCAACTGAATACAATTGAGGAGGAAACATTTTTCTCAAGAAAATTATTTGCTATTTCTCCCCCCTGAAATGTGAATTGCAATTGACATCCTCCTGCACTAACTAAATTGTGTAAATTTCCTAGAAATAAATGTTTTTGGTTGCATTTTTGTGAAGACTTCTGGTCAGGTGAATTGCTACTTCAGCCCCCGCCCCTAAGAAAAACAATGTTTACTCGAACATTTTCACATGTTTTCATGCTAGAGATGCACACTTTAATGTATTTTTTGGGATTGAAAAGAAGACCAAACTCCTATCCCCTTGCTTCCTGTCTGTCTGTCTCTAAAGTAAAAAGGCAGAGGATGAAATGGAATAAAGCTGCAATGGATCGTTTATGCACTTTATGTGTAAATTTTACACATAAATTCAATAAAATTCAATAATATTTTATTGAATTCTCAATAAAATACATTGAAGTTTGCAGTTGTGATGATTCTAGTTACTTACATAACTGGGTGCATATTTATACAAAAAACCAAATGAGATTCTGAGTGGAACCAGAGATATATGTCAGTCAACAAGACATCTGGCATGTGGGGTAAGCACTTTTGTTGACCCTCAGAACATGAGAACAAAACATATTTTGTAGATGGTTTTTGATCCAACTTACATCTTTTTGCACCTTTTATGTCTTCTACATGAGAGCCTTGTGCTCATCTAACGGCTTTATGTGAAAAGAAAAAGGTATCTTACCTAATACATAACTATACTTTCTTTAAATCTTATGTTTTTCTCTGTTCATCTTGTTGGAAAGTTAGTTGAAGATACTGCATGGCTTCACTTTGTTAGTTTAAAGAAATACTGCTTTTAAAGGACTATTTATGTGCATGTATTTGTAGATATGGTTGCTGCAGAATCTGTCATATTTGGGTTATATGTGGTTTGTTTGACCTAAATTTGGACATTAATTTTTAAGTCAAATCCTCCTGGGAGCTTTGTACTGCACTGTTGCCTGGAAGCAGAAGCATTGTGGCCACTTTACTACATTTCTAACCAGAATTTGGGATTCTAAAAAAGGTACCACAATATGTAAAGAGATGAATGCGGAACGGTAAATTATATTATTTTATTTCTGTTTTCTAATTACACGTTTATCTTATATCTGGCTGACAGCTTTTTAAAGCTCATGACGATGAAAGCTCTGCTCTGGGCCAGACTACGCTCAATGTATAGTGCAGTCTACCCAGTGGGCCTTTCAATGATAAATAATTTACATGTCAGTAGACATGTCAGACAGAAAGTATAGACATAAAGAAGGTAAGTATTAGAGGGTGAGGACGTGAAAAGATTACATTAGATCCTGGACATATCAACTAATCGCAATGCATCTCATATCCCTTTAACATTTTTACATTGCCATACTACAACCGGAATCTTTAAAATGATTCTTGGAACGTTGTGTGACAGATCACCTTCCAACTGTATAGAATTAATGGTTGTTAATTCTATACAAATATGTATAGCATTAACAAAGACTATTCCAAAGCAGTATGTGCAATGTTTCCTGTTTTTGTACGTTAGTTTTTTTTTTGTTGTTGTTTTTTTTAATTCTTCATAAAGAACAAAAAGAGACTTTATGTGGATTCTTTTCTTTGGTTTTATGAAAATATTGTATTTAAATTTCTTGAGCATTTCTTGAGCATTTCTTGAGCATTTTCTTGAGCATTTTCAAGTCTAAGTCTAAGTCTAAGTCTAAATGCAAACTTTTAACCAACTATTAGACTGTAATGGAGTGAATCTAGCTTGGAGAGTGGTGGGAATTTCAATCTCAGATGTCTCCAGGGGAGAAAACATTAGGACCTGTCACCAGTACATTATTGAACCAATATAAAGCCTCACAGCCACATATTGTTTCCTTATTTAAATTTAGTCAACAATTATTCAAAAACCACAGGGTAAATCAGGATGATGGTGTAAAAAAACACAATGGGACCTAAAAACACATAAAAGCCACTAAGGCTGATAGCTGGAGACCTTCTTGCTGTGAGGTAACTGTTGGTCCCCTTATGATAAAATTTCTTCATTCCAGAGTGCTTTTAAGCCTCTAAAAGAAGAGCAAACATCCCCTCAAAACCCTTTCAAATGACAAGCCCATCTCCCCCTTCTGCAAAAAAAAAAGCAAACATTCTTTCCTCTTCATCCTTGATCTCCTTGTCTGTGTTCACGCTCATTCCTCCTCCCTGTTTAAGCCACAGACACCAGGGGAAGGTAATGCATTAAGCCTGTCATTGACTTTTGCCTTTTTGGATGCTGTGGTGCCAAAGTGATCGCACTAAGAGTCACCTGGAGATGTCAGGTGCTTTACATTTGAAAGAATCCAGTACAAACTATTCTTTATCTTGAAATTTTGTCTTAAATTTTTCTTGTCTAGTGAACAAATCTAAAAGCTAATATATGAGTTATTTCCTCAAGTGGGGTAAAATTCTCCATGCATACCAAGGTTTTAGGCATGTAAGGGGCTAATGCCACCCAAACAGCAATTTCCTATGCTGGACCCCCACAGGCAAGACTACTCATCAAAGCAAACTTTGAATGAAATTAGATTGTGAAAACATCCAGACATCCTACATGTCAAAAGTGCTCAGTGTCTCTGTGTTTGTAAGCAATTCTCCTTTATCATATTTCAAAAATGCAAGGTCACCATGTTTCAGACACCCCTTAATTTATATGTAAAAATCGGCCTGCCATGCTAAAAACATTATTTATTGCAATTTAAAGTTTTTATTTATTCTTGAAATGTTCACCAATGTGATGTTTCAAAAAGCAAGTTTGATTAATTTGATTTCTAATGCACAGTACGATTTTAATGTAGAACATTTTCCTTTTCCCTACAGTGAAAAAATGTATGGTCTAAATGTTTAAATCTGGTGGAAGAATAGCAGACTTCCATCTGTAAATACAGTGACGTGTATTCCACACTTTTGTGAATTTTGTTTGTAAAGTGCTGTATCTCCATTAGTCAAAACATTGCACAAATTTAAATTACAAAAATAAATTGCTTTGTTTGTTTGTTTTGGGACAATGCAATTGGTGCCACCAGAAGTCTAACAGCGTTGCAGAATTCATAAGAATGTTCTATAAAATCACTAACTATACTGCATATATACATGACTGCTGCCAAGCATAAGGAGCTTGTTACTTCAACACCTGACCTTAAAACCCTGACCTTAAAAAATACTTGAAATTATATTACATGAATAAGATGCAGACGTTTCCTCTGATGGCTTAACAATGAGTATATCTCATGTAATTGTTTACATCTGTTGCTGCCATCATTTTTATTGACTTATTGCATGAATAAGCTTATTTACGTGTGATTTTAATGGAATTTCTTATTTAATGGAAACAAAATAATTGCAAAAATTTATTTTTTCCCACATCAGCAGAATACTGACAGGGATTTGCTCACATTTGTAATGAAAATGGAGCTAAGGATTTTGAAAACCTTGGTTGATTTTCTATTTTTTGCAATCGTGTCTTACTATGTGTCGACGTATCACTTATCATCCCAACTTATGTTTGTCACATCATAATTATGAGAAAAGAGTTGTGAATGCTTCTGCAAGTGAACATACAAGTCACTGCCTATTTACCAAAAACATCAACATGTAAACAACAATCATGTACAAAGGCAAATATTTAGCCTACCATTGTCATAATTTCAGCCCTTCAGCTCCACCTTGACTATGCTGATTACTTATTACCCTCACCTGCACTATGCTGCTCCCTATTTAAGCAGCTGCTTGCAGCTCAGAGTGAGATTGTCTGTTGTCCCAGTCATGACTTTCAAGCCTTGCTCCATGTTCCAAAGAGTTTTCTGGTTTTTTGATCCTGCCTGTTTTTTGATCACAGATTTCTGCCTAGTCCTTTGACTGTTGGAAGATTTCTGACCTCCTATTGCTGAACCCGGCCTGTCTCTGACCCTGCCTCCACTTTTCTGATTGCTGGATTTTCATTGCCTGTGGTCCTCCTGTGCATGACCCCAGATTGTTTCTCAACTCAGCCTCTGGTTGGTGGATTTTGTCCCTGTCTTCTGTTTGTCTCCCGAACCCCCAAGCCCTCCCTTTGTCCATTCACCATACTCACCCCTGGCTGGATCTCCGATCCCTTTGGATCCCTCATTCCTGACCCACCAGTATGACCACACCCCATTTAGCCCCTTTTACACTTTTATTTTTGAAATAAAAACATTTGGTGAACCATAC